>NW_020948951.1:8543889-8554833 GCF_900497805.2 Vombatus ursinus | reverse complement strand
AGAGAGAGAGAGAGAGAGAGAGAGAGAGAGAGAGAGAGAGAGAGAGAAATCCAATCTCAAAAATAAATACAAATTTTGGCAGAAGAAAATCAGTGTGTTTCACAATAATAGAAGTGCTCTCTTATGAAAACGCAATTTTGCAAAGATCCTTCCTTGAAATGAACTTTTAAAAATACAGTTGATTACTTTTGTAACAACTTGAAAATCTGTATATAGATTTCTTGATTGTAAGATATTCAATGTGTCCAAGTTGAGTACTCCTTTTAAATGTGTGCTTACAGACCAGAATTTCCTTCCGATGTCAGATGAGCTCCATCAGTAGAGACTCCAAGACATTTTCCCAAATCATATCATTTTTATTATAAATTTCATTGAGCATGTTGAAATCTTCTATTGATTTGATATTGCTATCAATGAATACAACAATAAGTCTTCCCAAGCAAAAATTTCAACAACATATTGTACCTGTATAACCAAATGAGCATCTTTAATTACATCTGTTGCTTCATCTACTTGCAGAGCAGAATAAAATTTTGATTTGTCTAGTAATTAATGGTAAAAGTCCTCAGACATATTTGTCATCCTTTTTGCCAAGGAATTATCTGATATGGAGGCATTTGAAGCATAGATTTGACCTTACTATTAGCTACAGAAAGCACCTATCAAGTAAGACTACTTTATATAAGAATAAGAGAAGGCTAATGTTACCATTCTGGGCCTGGAGTCAGGAGGACTCATATTCCTGAATTCAAATCTGGCCTCAGACACTTACTAGATGTGTTACCTTGGGCAAGTCACTTAACCCTGTTTGCCTCAGTTTCTTCATCTGTGAAATGAGCTGGAGAAGGAAATGGCAAACCATTCCAGTATCTTTGCCAAGAAAACCCCAAATGGGGTCATGAAGAATCTGACAAGACTGAAAAACAATAAAGGAGGGAGGGGTGGCCAATAAATACCCAGCCTTTGTGAGCAAGTTCAATGTTCTGGGCTTTATTCAGTCAATCATGTGGACTTCTGAGTATGCATACAATTTTATCAGTGGAAATGACATGTTTCATCTAGGGTTATGAAGTGTTACATACTCTACCATTCATATAGCCATCACTGCTATATGAATGATATCATTTAATGAGTGTCACTATAATGGAATGTACTCTAGGGGAATTATTGGGAAGTGGTGGTCAAGTAAAAACAAAATGCATTCATCACTCATTAAAAATATTAATCATGTTATTGCTTTACGTTGTATATTTTGGTTGATTTTTGTGTGAGATGTTGTCATTTTTCAATTCTTGGATGTTCCTTTAAGTTGTTCTTTAAGAGACATGTAAGGAGGCTGGTTCTCTTTGAACTTCATATTTTCCAATCTTGACTACAAATACCAGTGACTATGCTTTACTGTGCTTTGGAGAGTATTACTTTAAATGCATGGTAAACTGCATAGTAACTCTTTTCTCCACTTGCTATGTAGTAAACAAAGGGCCATTTCTATTGACTCCTGATCCAGAACTGTTAAAGAATAGAAAAGACTGGTAAGGAGTAAGGGCAACTAGGGTCTCTCTTTTCAGTCACTGATCAAGGCAAGGACTACTGAAAGTTTTCTGGTAAGAAAAGTGGAAGTAGCAGTAGATTTAGTTAGAATATCCCAGCTGCCTATCTCCCCACTCTAATAATATGAAAACATAAACACATGCCCCAGCTGTTGCTTCTGTCCTTGTTGGGTCAATGCTTTCCTGCTCTTAGGTGCAGGAGTATTGGGGACAGAATAGATACAGAAGGTTAAAGCACAAGAGGTCCAGTTATGAAAGCACATACTAGCATTTGTGGACAGCCTGACTTGGTGAGAATTTAAACTCTTTGAGACCTGTATGACCCAATGTAGGTGTGGATTTAAGGCAACCAAAGAATGACTTAGCCATTGGCTATAACAGATTCTTAAGTCATTTTTGTGGGAGTTTGTGACCTGATTGAGGGCACAGAGCCAATGAAAGCCTGGGTTTATATAGGGTTTTCAAACAAAATGCCTGCTGTGGCAGCTGTCAGGAAAAAGTGGGGCAATGAGGTCATAGAACATGGACTAGTTACCAATGAAAATGAACCAGACAGGACTATTCAGGATGAGGTGAGTGGAATTCTAACTGTGCCACATCAGTAAGCTTGTTAGAGAGTTTCAACAGCTAGTTCTAACTAGAACTGGTTAACAGTTAAACTTGAAGCACATTAGTGTTGCGTAATAGGAACCAGTCCTATTCAGTGAGGTTTCCTTCTTTCAGTAACCAAAACATGTATGCAAAGCAATTACAGTGGTCTCTTCTCTACATCAACCACACTTGTGAATCCTAATAATAAATATAGTGGAATATATATATATATATATAAAGTCTGGGCTTTTTCCTTTGTGCTTCTATATTCTTGTACTTAAACTGCTTATACTGATTTCAGCTGATCCAATATATTTTCTATTGAAAAGATTATGTATTTATCTATAATGAAGGGAGATTATTTTACTTGAACAATTAGAGACAATAAAACATTTAGAGTAATCCTCTCAAAAGCACAGTAAAGCATAGTTACTGGTTATTTCTAGTCAAGATGGAAGAATATGAAGTTCAAAGAGAATCACGCTCCTTACATGTCTCTTAAAGAACAACTTAAAGGAACATCCAAGAATTGAAAAATGACTTAACATCTCACACAAAAATCAACCAAAATATACAAAGTAAAGCAATAACATGATTAATATTTTTAATGAGTGATTGATTAATGCATTTTGTTTTTACTTGACCACCACTTCCCAATAATTCCCCTAGAGTACATTCCATTATAGTGACACTCATTAAATGATATCATTCATATAGCAGTGATGGCTATATGAATGGTAGAGTATGTAACACTTCATAACCCTAGATGAAACATGTCATTCCACTGATAAAATGCTATCTGTTTCTGATATTGAGCTATTTGAGAATTCCAAGGATTTCAGTGGCAAGAACTTCATTTTCTGGGTCTTAGGCAGCTCCACCTACAGCTCCTGAAGGAGTGCTTGCCAGGCTGCATCTCTATCTTTCCAGTATAACAGCTCGGAGATCACTTCACTGGAAGCATTGTGGCTTTTACAGACTCTTCAGCTGTGACATAGTAGTCTCCATCCGGGTATATGGGGAAATGGCGGTCAAGGTAGTGGTGGTGGTTTGCCTTGCCTGATACATACAGTCTTCTGTCTCTCACTTAAGCAAGTCTTGCTATTTTAGCTAGCACCCGGGGAATATAATAATAAGCAAGAAAATTGCTGTTTGTGTCTCATTATTTTTTGTATTTAAGCCAAGTTCAGTTGCTAATTTAAAAAACCTAATTTTAGTTATTTTTTGGTTTGATGAAAAAAGTTCTTTATGATTTATGTAGGTTTCAGTAAATATCCCCCCAAACAAATAGAAAATGACATTTCCTCAGTATATACGTTTTTATGGATATAGAACTTAAACAAGTATTTAAAAATACACATGGATTCTTCCTTCTTAAATTTGAAGTAATCTCATTATGCCAGTTGCTTTCTTAGCGCAGTAGGCAGCGCGTCAGTCTCATAATCTGAAGGTCCTGAGTTCAAGCCTCAGAGAGGGCAAAATATTTTTTCTGTCCTAAAAATCAGCCTTTGTATACATATCTCTATATTATGAAAAGTAAAATAAGAAATTTACATGTCAGTGGAAGAAATCTTGAATGTTTATATTTATCTCTTTTTCTTCGAAGTGGGTGATGTGGGGTGGGAAGGGGAATTAGTCACCATCAAAAAGAAATGTTGGCTATATAACCTGTAAAATTGAGTTGCTTGCCTTCTCAGTGAGGGTGGGTGGGCAGAGAAGAAGGGAGAGAATTTGGAACCCAGTTTTAAAATCAAATGTAAAAAATTGTTTTTACGTGCAACTGGGAAATAAGATATACAGGTGATGGGGTATAGAAATCTATCCTGCCCTACAGGAAAATAGAAGGGGAAGGGGATAAGAGAAGAGGGAAGGGGGATGATAGAAGGGAGGACCCATCAGGGGAAGGGGTATTCAGAATGCACGCCATCTTGGGGTGGGGGTAAGGGAGAGATGGGGAGAAAATTTGGAACTCAAAATCTTGTGGAAGGGAATGCTGAAAACTAAAAATAAATTATTTTTTTTAAATGTTGGCAAGACCCTGGACTCCCAGAAGAGTAAAGGACTATGCACACACTTGAAAATATCAAAACTGTCAAGGTAACAAGCATTTATTGAGAGATTCTAGGGAAAGACAAAGTCAGTCCTTGCTCTCAAAGAGCTCACAGTTTAATGGGGGATGGAACAGGCACATAACTCTGTACAAGCTTATTAAAATATTGTTTTTCAAAGAAATAAACAAATCCAGACCATTGGAAAGCTATGTAAGATACAATGGTTTGGAAGGAAACTATTTTATAATCAGACATTTAGTCTTTCGGACCTTGACTGAGCCACAGAGAGGTCTGCTGTAAGAAGAGAGGTGAGATTTCCATTTTGAAAATAATGAAAGTAAAGTGAGGAATACCAATGCTTTTGCCAGCTCATGGCACATTTCTAAGCACATAGTAGGCAATTCATAAATGCTTGTTGACTTGACTAACTGATTTAATTTCCCAAGATAAAGAGAAGACTCCTTCCTTTCTCCTTCCTGGCATTTCGATAAACTAGATGGGTGGAGCCCTTGTCTCCCAGGGGTAGCAATAGATGACAGAATTTGTTTCATTGGGGGGGGTGTATTTAAACTGTCTGTGTGATGCTGGGGGAGTCACTTTAGTACCTTAGGAAACTCTTGAGAGTTTAAGTTTAGTCTTCTGGGAGTTCAATATATCAATGAAATCCCAAGTCCAGTGTCTAATTCTTTTGAAGTGCTCCCCTCCTGGGACTACAATCCATTGGTTCTTTTCTCAATTTAACCAAGTAAAATATAAAGTTCTTATTGGAGGGGGGAAAGGAAAGAGAGGGGAAGTGAGAGAGGAGAGAGATTCATAATCCTTCATAGTTGTACCACCAGGTGAACTTCTCATCTCTTCCTACCCCCATCTTTTCCTCTATGTGTAAAAATTGCTATTTATGGTTCTGATTTCTCATAGTAAGGACAAAATAAATGTTCTTGAAGTAAATTAGTCTCTTCTTTCAAGTATTCTATACCTTTACTAGATAGGATGTCCATAGATATATAATGAAGAAGTTACATGTGATGTAATGTCCTTTCTAATACTGATGTTCCCTTTCCAGCTGTATCTGTTAGGGATAATAGGAGAGGAGAGAGGGCAAAGAACCTGGAGCACCACGTACAGTATTAAATTTTTTTAAATCCAATTTATTGTTGGATTGAGGAAATGACCACAACTATCAAAATTGATAATTAATTAAAACTACTGTGGAGTTTGATCCCTCTCCTCCTCTTGCCCCTACCTCTCCTATTACTGTAGAAGGCAACATCATCCTCCCAGTCACATAGGCTCTCAATCTAGGGGCATCCTGGATTCCTCCGCTTCCAAGCTGTGCCAAGTCCTGTCAATTTCACCTTTGCAGCATCTCTCCAATACACCCCCTTTTCTTTGACATCGCCACCATTAGTGCCAACCCTCATCACCTCAGGCTTTGATTACTGAAGTAGTCTGCCAGTGGGTCTCCCTGCCTCAAGTCTCTCCCCATTTCAATCCATTTTCCATCCAGCCAATAAAGTGATTTTCCTAAAACACAGGTTCAATAATGTCATACACCTATTAAATAAACTCCAGTGGCTTCCTAGTGCCTCTAGAAGCAAATACTAAGTGCTCTATTTGGCATTCAAAGCCTTCATTACCTAGCCCCCTCCTATTTTTCCAATTTTCTTACACCTTATTCCCCAAACACATACTCTTCAATCCAGCCTCCTAGCTGTTCCACAAACAAGACACTCCATCTCTCAGCTTCTGGTATTTTCTCTGACTGTCCCCCAGGCCTGGGATTCATGCTCTCCTCTATTCTGACTACTGACCTCCTCGGCTTCCTTAAGTCCCAACTAAAATCCCATGGTCTGTTGTTGTTTAATCATTTTCAGGTGTGTCTTGCTCTTTGTGGACCCTTTTGGGATTTTCTTGGGAAAGATACTGGAGTCACTTGCCATTTCTTTCTTCAATTCATTTTATAGATAAGGAAACTGATGCAAACAACTTTAAGGACTAGTTCAGGGTCACACAGCTAGTAAGTGTCTGAAACCAGATTTCAATCCAGGAAGATGAGTCTTCTGACTCCAGGTCTGGCACTCCATCCACTTGACCCTAAGCCCTCTTAATTCCAGGGCCTTCCCTCTTTTAATTATTTTCTTTTTATGCTGTATATAGCTTGTTTTGTATATATTTATTTTTGTGCTGTTTCCATCTTTAGATTGTTAGCTCCTTGAGGGCCTCTTCTTGTATCCCTAGAGCTTAACAGAGTGCCTGGGACATAGTAAGCACTTAATAAATGTTCATTGATTGATTGATCTAAAAATGCCTTTCTCTCCCATCCATTATCAGCATCTCATTCACATTAAGCAGGAGTCTTATTCATTCTTTAATTCTTCTTTTGTGCACAGATAGATAAAAACTACTCTGATTGCCTTCCTTATGAGGAGGGATTTCTTCCCTCACATCATTAATTTTTCACCAGGCTGAACTCTGGACTTCATCATGTCACAGAAATCTCTTTATTTTGGAAGATCACTTCGGCCCTGGAATTTATACCTAAAAAAATACCCTCTTAATATATAGATTAATTAAAATGTCATTTTAAAAGTATTACCACGGTGCCTAGCACACAGTAGGTGTTTAATAATGCTTGCTCTAGCTCCCACCATCTGATTGTGACTCTTACCAGAACATCCATTAAAGGAGGACACTCAGGCCAGACATCTCATCATTCTTCAGCACGACTTCTCTTGCATGCTCCTGGGCAGGGTATCTCTCCCCCTTTCAAACTTCCTTTTCTATGCTGTCTACCTCTCTTACAATGTAACCTCAGTGAGAGCACAGACTGTTCATTTCTTGTTGCTCCTTTTTGTATTACCAGACCTTAACACACTGCTTTTGCATATAATAAATGTTTAATAAATGCTTGTCATCAATCAACTGACTTCTTTAAAGTCACCTGGTGCTTTGCATCTTGTGTCATTTATCATATTCTTCCTAAATTCTAGAAATTTGAATCTTTGTCTTATCTCCCTGATAGATCATGACTCTTTTGAGTGCCAGAATGATGTCATATTCTTCTTTGCATTGTCACAATGCCTAGCATGGTTCCTTGCACATAGTAGGTGCTCAGTAAATGCTGTATTGATTCAAACATAGTCCACTGTTTTTGACCAAATCTGGCTAAGTCTGACCTATAATTGATGGTGTTTTTCAGTATGTAGTTATGTATTTATTTCTTTTCAAAGAGTGTTAAGAGACAGTCTGATCTGGTGGAAAGCACAGGATTTGTGGTCAGAGGACCTAAGTTTCTCTCAATCCTGTTCAGCTATTTACTATCTTTGGTAAAATAAGGGTATTGGAGCCAATTATCTCAAAGGTCCCCCCAGCCACAAATCTATGATCTCATTTTAGTGGTATCTTTTTGTCTACTGATGGATTATTAGGTATTTAGATGTATGTCTTCATCACTGTTGAGGGCAAAGTTAATAATTCACTTCTTGGCCCAAGAACTTAATTTGTCTTTGATTTACTTATTTTAGTATGTGTATGTGTATGTGTGTGTGTGTGTGTGTGTGTGTGTGTGTGTGTGTGTGAAACCTGTCTTCTAGGTGATTTAAATTAGTTCACATTAATTAGGGAAAGGATGTGATCAAAAACAATTCTGCATTAATTGGATTTACTGTAGTTTTGTTGATTTTCATATTGACTTCTCAATGTGTTGTAGTTATAAAAGAAATGGTAGATTCCTGCTTTGATGAGGAAAATAACATAGGTTGCCTGCCAAATTGGTGTGGCCTTGGGAAGCACTGTGCCCTTTTCCACACCCTTTTATTTCTATTTCATAGACTTAAAGAATTTTAGAGTTGAAAGTTACTTCAGAGACTATCTATTCCCATGCATACCTGAACAAGAATCCCTTCTAAAACATAGTCAATTTTGTAATTGCTCTTATTTTTAAACTGTCAATTTGGTAATTGTTCTTTTTTTTTTTTACTCTCAACCTTAGCTACTTTTAGTCTCTGATACAATGTGATTAAACTTTCTGATCCTCAGTTTCCTTATCTATGAAATGGAGAAAATAGTATCTGTGCTACCTATCTAAAAGGCTTTAAGAAAGGAAAAAAAAAGAAGGAAGTGGTTTGTAAACCTTAAAGTACTATGTAAACGTGCTGTTATTATTATTATTGCTCTTATTAGAAATGAAATTTGATTAACATTCTTGCTTCTCAATGATGTTTATTGGACAAGAACTAGAGAGATAACTAAGGAGTTTAGGATACTCAATTTATATTTCTTTGAGCTAAAATTACTGGAAATATGAAGCAAGATACATATTACCTGGAATATGTCTTTTAGCATACATTGGCCTTTAGGAGTATGATACTAGGCAAGAATGGAAATTTTGCTTCTACTTAAATACTTATCTGTATTAATTTATTTGGCAATTATGTATATTATAAAACAGCATAGTATATTATACTAGTTTCCTTATTCAAGAAAATCCACATCATGTTTCCAAATTAATCATATCAAGGACAACAAAGAGTTGGATTTACTGGATTCTTTAGGTTGTTTACTTTGGACAGAGATTTACAAGATTCTAGCTGCAGTGCTGGCACAAGTCAGTGGATCCATGGCTGGCATGAGAATTCCTCACAATAAGAGATAAGCAGAAATGAAATAGGTTGGATGACCAATTATTGGAGATTTCCCTCTTACTGGGATCTTGAAACAATGACTGGATGCCCAATTATTGGAGATGTGGTAGACAGAATTCTTGCTCAGGTATGTGTTGGGATAGGAGGATCTTGAAATCCTTTTCAACATTGAGACTTTGAATTTGAAAATAGGAACAGCCTCAAACTGGAATTTTAACAGGAAGATTAAACAGCAGTTCAGCCCCCTCCCCATTCCTTTCCTCCATTTGACTCGAACTGCTTTTGTTTACGTAGAAGGGGATGTAGCTCAGTGGTAGAGCGCATGCTTCGCATGTATGAGGCCCCGGGTTCGATCCCCGGCATCTCCACGAGCTTGAGTGTTTTTCTTTTCTCTTCCATAAGACATATAACTCATTGTGACTCTACCTTACAAATTAACTACCTGGAATGAGATTCCAGAAAGTTCTGACCTGTGCCAATAACGTCCATGAGTTACAACTTCGAGTTGACAACACGAGAGAAAATTATAGCTGAGTGAATCTATCTAGACTACAAAGTGCACTGAGGAGCAAAAGTATAGGAGGTATTTATAAATAGCGATCCTGTTACTTGTTATCAATTCAATTCTATTCAACAAACATTACTTTCCCCCGTTGTACGGCACTTTGCTAGGGCACTGGGGATGGAAGAACAAAACTTCAACAGTCCCAGCCTTCAAGGATCAGCACTTTATGAGTGGACACACATACAATTTAATTTCAAAGAGAGAGCACTAACCACTAGCAAGAGCGGGAAAGGTTTTGATATATAAATTGTCATCTGCTCTGTCTTAAAGGAATTTTGCTGAGCAAAGGTGAAGAGGAAGTGCATTCCAGTTTCAGGGGATTGCAAAATTTTCTTTGTATTCAGACTCTGGCGGCATCACAAGAGCAGAACTGGAAAGCTGTCTGATTCCAGGATGCAAGCTCCATGACGATTTCATTTGACTTTTGTATCTTGTTTAGCAAGCACAATGCACATAGTAGGCATTGAGGAAATGGTCGTTGAGTGAATGAATAAATGATTTAGGGGTGAGGAGGCCAGATACTGAGATTGGGAAAAAAGATACATGACTGAAGAATCCATGCTCCACATTTTCTGAGTCAAGATTGGAAACCCTAGTGAATGAACATCTTTCATAACTAAGGATCTCTGGTGCTTATGCTTTGTCCCTAATAACAGAGCAAAGGACTGAATATAAAGTTATCTGCAAATTTCATTATTTTTGGTAAGACAGATGACAGGTTTGCTAACTTCCTTCCTTGCTTTTTTTCCCCCTGGCATTAACTGAAAATCCACTTGATTAAAAACTCACTGCATTGTAAGTTCCTCAAGGTCAGAAATCTTGTCTTATACACTTTGATAGCCCTAGTTGTAGCCTTTCCCCATATTCAGCACTCAGTAAATATTTCTTAAATAAATGGAGAGGGAAAGAGAATTTTTACTTGCATAGTAAATTTTTACTAGCATAAGAAAGATTTCCTAATTCAGAATTGGGATTCATTGTTCTCTTAAACTCTTTAATCGCCCCTTTCTAACTCCAATTTCCTTCTCAGTCTCCTAATTGAGGTCTCTTAAGTGTAGATCAAGTTCATATTTAAATAAGTTGCTGATATATTAAGATAAATGTTTGTAAAAGAGAGAAATGTAAGGGGAAAGATTTAAAGCTTCTTTTCATCACTTTAGTTATTGGGTTATCATTGCCTTGTAAAAAGACTACTTCAAGTAGTCATGAAGCATTTATTAAGCACAATATGTGCTAGTCACAATGTAGTAAATGGGGATAGTAAGGCCAGAGGAACTCACATTTGAATGGGGGTGACAACATGCAAACCACTATGCACCAAAAACAATATATATACAGAACAAATTGGAGATAATCAATATAGTGAAGTCACTAGCATTAATGAGAATCGAGAAGTGCTTCTTACAGAAGGAGGGATGTTAGGTGGGACTTGAAGAAAGCCAGGAGGCAGGCATAAAAAGTGAGAGAAATCCAGATATTGGGAAAAGCTGATGAATATGCCCAGAGTAGGGAGATAGAGTGTCTTGTGGGAGACACTGCAAGGA
>NW_020948951.1:8529702-8543879 GCF_900497805.2 Vombatus ursinus | reverse complement strand
TCGCCTCAATGGGCAATCCTGCATTGGGGGGTGGGGGAACAGGAGGGCTGTGTATAAGATCAATTATATCTAAACTGGTCTTAGTGCTTCCAAATCTTTTACACCTGACAATGAACTGAAACTTTAATGGTAAGTGACTTCAGAAGCAGGTTTTTTCTTCTTCTTCTCTTTGCCATGAAGAAAAAATGCAGATTCAAATTGCATTGTTGCTAAAGATTTACCATTTGACCATCATATAAATGCTAGTATTGTTTCAATGCACTGATGGCTGTTGTAAGCCAGGACCTCTAAATGCCTGAAAGAACCTAACAAGGAAGAACCTAAATGGGTCATTGCATTATTTATATTCAATGTGCTCTCATTATCCATTTAAGATCTGGCTGATTATGTCATATCTTTCCCCCCCAACAAACCTTTCTAAAATATTAGTTTTGTGTTGGGTTTTGCTTTCATTTTTTAGTGATATTAGACACTTCTGGTACACTTATCTATCCATTTAGCATTTGCTGCTAACTGTTGGGGAATTTACCCCCCCCCCCCAAGATCAAATGAGGAAGGGAACATGAATAGGGACAGGGTCGGGGTAGATGCTGATCCATTAAAGGAAAATAAGAAAGCCTGGTTAAACAGGTAGGAGGTCAAACAAATTAGGAGGGAGCAGTTTTACGGAAACCAAGTGAATAGAATGTATAAAAGAAGAAGAAATGATTAGTTTCAAATGATACAGGCATGCCAAGAGAACTAAGAAAAGGTCATTAGATTTAGCACATCAGAGATCATTGTTTGAGAGCAATTTCAGTTGACTGATGTGAATAGAACTAGATGGTAAAAGGTTGGGAAATGAATGCTAAGTGAAGAAATGGAGGTATGGTAGAAGTGTGTTTCTGGAAGGTTGCCTATGAAAAGGAGCTAAGCTATTGGATGACAGCTGGAGTGAAAAGAAGGGATGTTTGAAGTTTAATGTGTTTGTGAACAATATGTAAGCAGCCAGAAGATAGGGTCAGGGAGATTAAGAGAGCAAGCTGCCAGAAGAGAGAGGAGGGGTTGGATCAAGTGCAAAATTAGTAGGTTGGGTTTGGCTAGGAAATGGGTTATTTTCTTTTTTTTTGAAAGACAAGAGTAAAGAAGGTGAGCGGTAGATGATGAAGAGGAATTTCAATGTGTGGAATTAAGGGACAAGATAGAGCTCACAATAGATGAATTCACATTTTCTAGTAGAAAGACTAAAAATAAAAAATAAAAAGGCCCTTGTGTTATATTATAGGGGCATACTGTCTACACAAATAAGCAATACAGAGTAATTTTGGAATCCAAAGAACACTAACAATTGGGAGGAACGAAGGGTTTCTTGGAACAAGCTATATCAGAGTTGAAACTCAAAGTGAGGCAGAAGTGAGCATGGTTGTTGTTGCAGGCATGGGGTGATATGAAGGGCAAAAAAAAGGGGGGGGAGAGGAATGCAGCATGTCAAATTAGGAAACATCTAGCAGGCCTGTTTGGTAGGAACATATAATCTGTGATGAAGAGTAATGAAGGATCTGCAAAAGTAGATGGGGGTCAGAGTGTGGAGGGTTTTAAATGCCGGGATGAGGAATTTGTGTTGTATCCAAAAGGCAGTACCTCCACTCTATTCTTGCCCTTAGATTATGTTTTCCAGACTCCATATCTCTAGTTCCTTCAACTAACCCTCTTACAGTACGATTTCTAGAATAATCACCAAAAGTCTTCTCTCTTCTGCAATGGTTCCATCTTGTCAACATCTTTTTTTAAAATAATATTTTATTTCCCCCAATTGTACGTAAAGACAATTTCCAGCATTCATTTTTACAAGATTGAGTTCCAAATTTTTCTCCCTCCGTCCCCTCCCCTCTTCCTAAAATAGTAACCAATTTGATATAGGTTTTATATATATATATATGCAATCATCTGAAACATATTTCCATAGTACTCACAACTGTGAAAGAAACAGAACAAAATGAAAAAAAAAGAAGAAAAAAATAAAGTGAAAAAAGTATGCTTCCATCTGCATTCAGAGTTCATCAGTTCTTTATCTGGACATAAACAGCATTTTCCATCATGAGTCCTTTGCAATACTCTTGGATCATTGTGTTGCTGAGAAGAGCTAAGTCATTAATAGTTGATCATCACACAATGTTGCTGTTACTGGGTACAATGTTTTCCTGGTTCTGCTCATTTCACTTTGCAGCCATTCCCACAAGTGTTTCCAGGTTTTCCTGAAATCTGCCTGCTCATCATTTCTTATTGCACAATAGTATTCCATTACATTCATATACCACAACTTGTTTTACCCATTCCTCAATTGATGGGCATCCTCTCAATTTTCATTATTTTGCCCTTATGAAAAGAACTGCTATAAATATTGTTGCACATGTAGGTCCTTTCCCTCTTTTTTTATGATCTCTTTCGGATACAGACCTAGTAGTGGTATTGCTAGATCAAAGGGCATGCACAATTTGGTTGACCTTCTGGCATGGTTGTTCTCCAGAATGGTTGGATCAGTTCACAACTCCATCAACAATGCATTTGTGTCCCAATTTTCCCACATGCACTCCAACATTTATTTTCCTTTTTTGTCCTATTAGTCAATCTCATAGGTATGAGGTGGTAGGTACTTCAGAGTTGTTTTAATTTGCATTTCTCTAATCAAAAGTGATTTAGAGCACTCCTTCATATGACTATCGATAGCTTTGATTTCTTCATGTGAAAACTGCCTGTTCATATTCTTTGACCATTTATCAATTGGGGAATGGCTTGGATTCTTATAAATTTGACTGAGTTCTCTACATATTTGAGAAATGAGGCCTTTATTCAGAGACACTTGCTGTAAAGATTGTTTCCCAACTTTCTGCTTTCCTTCTAATCTTGGTTTTATTAATTTTGTTTGTGCAAAAGCTTTTAAATTTAATAAATCAAAATTATCTATTTTACATTTCATAATGTTCTCTATCTCATGTTTGGTCAAGAATTCTACCCTTTTCCATAGATCTGACAGGTAGACTATTCCTTGCTCTTTTTATTTACTTATGGTATCATCCTTTATGTCTAAATCATGTGCCCATTTTTGTCAATATACTTTTAAAAATATGAAACCCCAAATTGAAGCCAATGCTCTCTATCAGAGTCAGAATGGACAATTTTGGCAGTCAGAGCAAAAGCTCAGGGAAGGCAGTACAAAAGAGTTGACTGGGGGAGAAGTAGACACCTCCTGCATAGACCCTGGGACACAGCAAGAGATAGCTTCCCATTTTGACTAATTGTTTTCACAAAATGCTTAGCGCTCAATAGTTTCAGAGTTGCAGAAATTGGCCAGCAGTGTCTTTTGTCTTCCACACTTCAGTACCTAGGAGCAAAGTGGAATAAACTTCCTTTTGTTTACACTTTCCCTCTTATGGAATGCAAACTCCTGAAGGGCAAAGACTTTTCTTTCTATACCTAGAGCCAGGAACTAGGCTCAACACAGAGCAGGCACTTAATAATGCTTTTTGCAGGGTTTTTTTTTTTTTTAATTTTGTTTTGTTTTGAGTGTGGCAGATTCCCGAAGACCTATTACTTCCTTTGTTCTAGATTCCAGATCCCTCTAAGTGGTGCCTTAGGTTGCCTTTGCTTTTCCCAAGATCCAGGATAGCGCAGGGTCCGAAGTCAGAATGACTCATCTTCCTGAATTCAAATCCAGCTTCAGACACTAAATGTGTGACCTTGGACAAGGCACTTAACCCTCTTTGCCTTGGTTTTCCCATCTGTAAAATGACCTGGAGAAGGAAATGGCAAACCACTCCAGTATCTTTGCCAGGGAAACCCCAAATGGGGTCACTTAGAGTCAGACACGACTGAAAGCAACAAAACAAAAATTATTGACTGAATGAGGTAACAAAAGATTCTCCCCAGAATCAATCTAAAGTTGTGGACAATCAGAATATTTTTTGTTTTGCTTTGTTTTTAAAGAAAAAAAGAAATATAGGACCCTCTGGAATGAAGGGGCTTCAAATCAAGATTGTTTTTAGACCATAACACCGAATATTAAGTAGGAGGGGATCACAGTTCACCAGCCTCTTCTGCTATTTGCAGCTAGTTTCCTATGGATATTTTCTTTTCTGTACATTCTGAAGGCAGAAAAGTAATCAAACCTTTTTGATCCTAAAAGTGAGCTTGTACAACAGAAGATAAGACTGCACCATATTTCTGGCTAGTTTTGAACTAGGGACCTTTCACATTATCAGATGAAAGTCACAATCACTTCACTACTCTCGGCCACTTTGTTTCTTAGGTGAATAACTTGGAGGAAGACAGCCCCAGTTCTTTCAGTAGTGTGAGGAATTCCTTCTGCTCTGAGCAAGTGTGCTCCCTGGTGCTGGGTCCTATCTTTTTATTGAAATATCCCACCATTCCTACTCTCAATCTTTCTGAACTCCTTGGAATGTAGTATGAATCAAGTCTTTTCAGTCCAGCCTGTCCTTTTGTACTCTTTTCTCTTCCCACCTCGATTAGTGCCAGTAGCTAATCTGGAAGTCAGGAACACTCACTCCTGAAATTACAAGCAGAGATCTTCTGGGAACCTCAGCCTCAGCCTTGGGAATTGTTGTTTCTCTCCACTTATAAGGCAAGCCACAGTTTGCATCCTACTCTAAGGCTCTGGATCTGCTGTCTTTCCCTGGCAAGCCCATTGGCTCTGATGTCCAGAGCCATTACATCACTTGCTCAAGGTCACACATGAAGCTGATGGGGTACGGCCCAAGCTGAGACCTTTGCCCCTTAGGCCAAAAAGAATCTGGGTCCCATTTGTCTATGGGATTCTCCTTGAGCTCTCCCACTTGATCAAGGAGGTCTCTGGCATTCCTTTGAGGCTATAATCCTATTAACTGGCCTTTCATTGGCCTATGCCCAATCTCCCAATTCTGTTACCCTTAACCTAGCCCAGCCCTCTATTGTCTATTACCTCTCGATGCCCCCCCCACCACCACTTCCCACCTTCAATCCTATCTAAACCCCATTCTCGACCTCCCAGTCACTCCCATCAAGATAGGTCCTAGATCCCTCCCACAGTCTTTCGGTATATAAGGTCCATCCTGCCGTCATTAATGTACTCAGATTCCTTAAGAACCTAGCCAATAGCTCACAAATGTTCAGATTCCTTAAGAGTCTGGCCAATATGGCAGATCTTTAATAAACCTGGTCTCTGGCTGAAAGAAGGCTTGGGTCGAATTCTTCCAGGCAGGACCGAATCTCTTGGTCTTGATATTTTGGGGTCTCAGCACCCTAAACCTCAGCAAACCAAGTGGCAGAGCCTCTGCGTCCACTGCTCTTCCCACTGCACATTAATGCAGTGGGGTTTATAACATTATTTTTCTTTCACACAATAGAGGGTTGGGTTGTTTTGACTGGGCAAAGCATCAAGGCTTATCACCAGGCTGGTTCTAGAGTAAAGACTTTTTCAGCCACAGTAAATCACAGTAAATAGAAGGATTGTAATTTGCTTCTGCAAATGGAGTACACAGGTAGACAAAGCCTTAATGCCTTAAACAAATGAAGTAAAGCTTCTTTGAGCTAGGTAGTCATGAGGGAATGTTTCAGTTGAGGAACTGGAAAATCATTGGGGATTCCTAATACTCCTGAATCCTACCCATTATGCTTCACTTTATTAGTGGAAACAAGGGATTGAATTTCAGACACCAAAGATTCAAACAGTAGCAGCTGCACTCCCAGAAACTACTTCCTGCTGTCTCTTGACCTTTCTTTGACTGTGTCCAGCTAGACTACAGAGTGTCTCTACTCTCTGATTCAATATGCTCTACACTCTCAGAATGGCTTCCTACTAGATGTACTGGTTTCTATCAACAGATGGGAAGCCATGCAATAGGAAAAAGAGAGGAGAGACTTTCATGAGGGTAGATATTCTCTTTTTGCTTTTATTTCTTATTGCTTACCACACTGCTTTGGCTTAGAAATCTGGTGAAAGTTGCATCACGGAGTTTGAGAGTTCCCAAGGAGAACTGATTTCTTCAATGCCTGCTCCAATTTGTACCAGTGTGTGAAGTATATCCAGAATGCATTTAGGACTTTTATTCCACATTCATTTAATTCCCCCTCAACCCTTTAAGGTTAGCATGCTACAATCTTTTGTCTGGTAGTGATCATCCAATATTAAGGATGAATATTCAGAACAGGATGGGAGGAAAAAAACAGTAGGTTCTGGTCAGTTCAGTTCAGTGGAAATACCACAGGTCATGCTAAGTGCTTTTGACTGCAAGAGCAAAGAACAACCATTCCTTGCCTGAACACTGGAGAGGAGCAGTTAGACATGGCTGTTCTCTGAGGGGGGTAGTCTCACTTAACCAAGTTCTTTTTGCATTCTAGTGGCCATACCTCCGTTGGAAGGGCAGCAGCAATCAAATGCTCTCATAATATCTCTGAAGGAACCAAAAAAAAATATCTCTGAAGGAGAGTACTAGGAGAGCAACATGACAAGGTACCAACATCTTCCCTTGTTCCCTTCAGAGATAGGAGGAGGTGCCCCAGTACTCAATCTCTACTTCCAAATCTCTTGTCATCCTTCTTTATGGTACTCATAAAAACAAACGTGTATTAACAGTAAGTACAACAGAGATGGCACTATACCAAGTATCATTTAATGGAAGATACTTAAGTGATATCAAGTCTAGTTATATAGGACATAGGAAAGGCAAATCTCAGGAGTACATGCATATTCATAGTTCACAAGAAATAATCATAACCAGCAAAGCAAACTAGATATAACAATATAAATACGCTTATAAAAATAGAATAATTATAGTCATTAGTGTATAAGCAAATAAGCAATGAGGAAAGCAATAACAAACATTGTTAGAATGTAAACATAAATCCATAAGTAAACATGACAGCAAAATGAAATAAAAATTACTCAAACATGCAAAGCACATTTCACATGAGCAATCTCTAGCACTATGGCTTGGATACATAACAATTTCTTCAGATTCACCTGTAATATAAGTTGATCCAGTGACTGATTTGATGGAAAGAATAGCCTCAGCTTTATACACATATCAAGCTTCATTTCTGAACTTAATTATAACATTTAGCTTCTTTGTAGACCAACCTTCTTGGCTTAGTATTGGTCGCAGATTTTTTAGAAGTTCTTCTTCCTCAGAGTCTGGACTGTGGCTGCAGGTACTACTTACTACTGCCAATTGCTCCAGTGACTCAGGCAATACCAAGAAAACTTCCTGAATTTTCTTACTTGTTTTTATGTTTGTAGCCTTGACTGTACAATATTCAAACCTCTTTGTATCCTGTGCAGTGTCCTTAAAATATTTTTATCCTTATATTCTGAATCTATGTCTAGCATTAGACAACCGCTATGATTTTCCACACCAAACACACCACCACGGTACATTCAACTGCTTTAAGGCCCATCTTTTAGAAGACTGCTCCACGTATGACAAATTTAATACTCATATTCATTCAAGCAACAAAATTAAACACTATTACAGCAAGCAAAACCCTATACAATTTAATATACTATGCAAGAAATATCAAAAGGCATGAACTCAAATTCATGGAAGATTATCAACTTTTTCAAATACTAACACATATCATATAATTATACACATAACAGGCCTTCAGGACTTGCTTATAAACACACAGCACATCATAACATTTAGCAACAGACATACTGAACAAAAATGTTTTCATTTCAGCAGTAGGTAAAGTACAAGAGATGAAGTTAGTCTGAAAAGACCTACAGAAACATCTAGTTACATAAAAACAATAAAACCGAAAATGACAGAAGTTTTCCTGGAATATTCCCTGGAAAAACAATTTTAATATATAACCAGGAGATGAAACAAAGTTATTTGTGCCTAAAAAAAGAAAGAAAAGAAAAATCAGGAAAAAGATTGCTCATTGTAAGTACAGAAAAGCAAATAAAAGTGATTTAGATATGGAGAGTGAATTTCTGAGGCAAAATAACCAAAGCACAACACATAAAATCAAGAAATAAGCAACAAACCAATGATTACCAAATCATTCTCTTGGGAGAAAACAGTTAAAATTATCCCAATGTATCATCACCAGAGCAATCCTATCTCCCAGAAAAAAAAGAAGAGCTTGATGCAGTGGCCAGTTCAAATTCGAAGTCACCACTAAAATTCCAAGGCTAAAAAAATAAAATTAGAAAAAGAGAAAAGTGGAAAAAATTAATTACCAGGACCAACTCCCTTACCTAAAGATTACAAAGCCTCCCTCCTCCACCCCTTTAGCATTGTTTAGGGAGCTTGGGGGCTTCCCTACACTTAATACTTGTTACTAATATGTAATAAGTGAGAGAGGAAAAGAAAAGGGCAGTCCTTGCCATCTCTGGCCACGGGAGTTGCCACAGCTAGCACTAGGGCACTGAACACAGGAGCAAAGAAAAGCTTTCCCTGCTTGCACACCTTGGGGGAGGGGTGGGGCAAATCATGTCATCATGCATTTATTAAGCACCTAATATGTGCAAGACACTGTGCTAAGAGAAGGGGATATAAAGAAATTTTTTTAAAAAGTCCCTTCACAGCAATGCAAGAATCTAAGACAACTCCAAAAGAAACACGATGGAAATTGCTATCCACATCCAGGGAAAGAACTATGGAGTCTGAATGCAGATGGAAGCACAATATTTGCTCTTCTTTTCCTTTGTTATTTTGCTTTATTGCTTCATTCTGGTGGTTCCTCCCATTAGTTTTAATTGTTCTTTACATCATGACTAATGGGAAAATATGCTTAATATGAATGTATAAGTAGAGCCTATATCAGATTGCACGCCTCTTGGGTGGTGGGGGAGGGAAGAGGAGTGGGAGGAGGAGAAAATTTAAAATTTAAAATCTTATGGAAGTAAATGCTGAAAACGAAAAATAAATTAATTATCAAGGAGGAAAAACAGTCCCTACACTAAAGGAAATCAAAGTCTAATGGGGGAGACAACATACTAACAATTTCGTATCCAAAAAATAACATAAACAGGATAATTTGAGATAATCTTAAAGGGAAGTCATTAGGATTAAGGAGAACTGGGAAAGGCTAGCAGGTAGGACTTCAGTTGAGACTTGAAGAAAGCCAGGCAAGAAGAGAAAAGATCAGGGAGAGTTCCAAGGAATGAGGGACAGTCATTGAAAATTCCCGAAGTGGGAAGATAAGAGTGTGTTCTTCTCAGGAAGCCAAAGTCACTGTATCACAAGGTCCGGGTTGGGTGCATTCGGGGGAGGGATGGGAAAGTATAATTAGACTAGAAATACAGGAGGGGGCTAAGGCAGCGAGTGTGCTGGTAAATACTTAACATTCGATTCCCAGAAGAAAAAAAAAAACTTCCCGGGTACATGCTTTTAAGTTTAAGCTGTATTAACATTTTCTCAATCACGTTTTTAAATCTAGAGTGACAATCAACAAAACAATAAATCAAGCCCCCATTGGCAACATCTGCCCATTTCTGAGGTGTAGACGCTTATAATGATACTTTTAACAATCTGTTCGAGCTGGTTCCAGCACAGCCGGCTTCCTCCAGGCCTGGGGATGGGGAGGCTGTGGAAGAGGAAGAGGAAGAGGAAGGGACGGGGGGAGGGGAGGGCTAGGGGGGTAAGGAAGGGATGGGGGAGGGGAGGGGTGGGGGGGTAGGGAAGGGATGGGGAGGGGAGGGATGGGGGAGGGGAGGGAGGAGGAGGGGAGGGGGTCTTGAACCGTCTCTGATCAGCGCAGTCTCACCGAACCAGGTTCTTTCAGCAGCACCTCAGCAATGACAGCGCCAGGAGGCAAACAGGATGGAAGGTCTGGGAGATCAACATCTCCCCCGACTCTTTCCTCCCAGAGGCTGAGCGCCTGCAGCGAAATCGAATTTTGCGCCCCTTTGCTCCTGGCGAGCCCTCTTTCTCCCAGAAGTCCCCTAGAATCAATCCCAGGTTCCTTCACGCGCCGGCAACTTTCCGGGAGCCTCGGTTTCAAAACATCCGCCGCGATGCATTCTGGGCTTGAGGGGCTTCACAAGCCCCGTCCCCGTCGGTTTGGGGCGCGGGGAACCTGGGCCCTCGTCGGGACTCTCTCGAACCATTCTCAGTCAGTTTTGTGACGGAGGTCAGGCACCCTTCCTGTGCCTGCATGGAAAAAGTCACTAAAATGATTTTCGGGTCCAGGGTTTATGTCTCTGTTCACTCACGCCATGTCCTGGGAGGTAGCGGGGAACAGAAGGAGCCTGGCTCTGGTGTCAGACAATGCGTCCTGCCGTTGCATGACCTTACGCAAGTCACTGCACCCTCTGGGCCTCGATTGCCTCATCTGGAAAATGAGAGAGGCCTTTACACCCCTCAAATCAATGAACTTAAGGCATTTTGGCTCATCTAGGTTGGTGCGGTGGATGGTTGGACAGAGAGGCAGGAAAACCTGAATTCAGATTCAGCCTCAGACGCTTAAGCTGTGTGACTGTGGGCAAGTCACTTAAGCTCTGTTTGCCTCAGTTACCCCCTGTGGAAGTGGAGATAGTAATAACACCCACTTCCCAGTGTTGTGTGGGTAAAATGATATATTTGTAAAGGGCTTTGCAAATTTTAAAGCACTCTATAAATGCTATTTCTGGTCATTCTGAGACACTTCTTGAGGAAGCTTGGATCCCATGTCAGTTTTCCTGGAGTTCTTAATGGAGAATATATTGAAGTGGGGAAATATCTGAGGCAGGCAAATCCACCAGCAGGCTATTGCAATACTTCAGGAGTGAGGTGGTGAGATCCTGCCCCAGTGGTGGCAGTGACAGAGGAGAGAAGGCATGTATTTGAGAGATGCTGCAAAGATGTTTGGAAAGATGTTGCAAACAGTTGGACCTTGATGACAGATTCCTTAGCAGAAGTAAGAGATAGTGAGGAGTCAAGCATGACACCTAGGTGACCAGCTTGACAGACAGAGAGGGTGATGTTACATCCTCTACTTCTGCACATTAATAGCAAAGGTAACAAGAGGGAAGGCTTCAGAGAGAAAGACAATGAGTTCCATTTTACACATATTGATTTTAAGATGTCTATTGGACATCCAGTTGGAGATATTGAGATATTTGGTAAGTCATTAGAGATGTGAGATTGGAGGTCAGCAGAGTTATTAGGACAAGATAGGTGGATTTGAGAATCAGCCTCACAGAAATGGTAGTTAAATCCATGGGAGTTGATGAAGTATGTAGAGGGAGTAGAGAAAAGGACTCAGGATAGAAACCTGTGGGGCACAGGTTAGAGGGAGTGATTGGATGAGGATTCAGCAAAGGAAACTGATAAGGATCAATATGAGAGATAGGAAGAGAACCAGGAGAGAGTGGTGTCCTAAAAACCTAGAAAGAAATTTCAAGGAGGAGAGAGTGATCAACGGTATCAAAAACTGTAGAGTGGTTGAGGAGAATGAGGACTTTGAAAAGGCCATTAGATTGTGCAATTAAGAAATCATTGCAATTAAGAGAACTTTGGAGAGAGTGATTTCAGTGGAATGATAAGGTTGGAAGCTGGATTTGTAAGAGGTTAAGAGAGTGAGAGGAGAGAAAATGAAGGCACTTATTGTAGATGAACTGTTCAAGGAATTTGGCCACAAAAGGCAGAAGAGAAATAGGATGATGTTGGGGATGAAAGATAGAGTGAGGGTGTTTTGAGGACTGAAGAGACATGAGCATGTTTCTGTTCAGTAAGGAAGAAGCCAGTAGACAGGGAGAGATTGAAAATAAATTATAGAATGGGGGTGACAGGGAGTAATTTGTTGGAGGAGACAGGATAGAATGGGATCTCTTGAGCAAGTAGAGAGATTAGCCTTAGTAAGGAGTAAGTTTACCTGATCTATGTTAAGGTGGGGAGCCAGGTTTCAATAATAAGTGGAAGATAGAAAGGGTGGGAGAGGAAAAGACTTAGGATCAAGGGAACTTTGTTGCCTATGGAACAAGATTTCCAGAGGGCATTGTGGAAAGGGAGAATGGTATTTGGTTGGAATTTGGGGTAGGATTAGTGAGGGGATGGGAATAAAGCATTGTTTTATTAGCATGGATAAAAGTCATAGTTGATAGCCATATATTTTAATAGTGATAATACATAGCTTAAAGATATAATTAAGCATTAAGCAAAACCAAGAAGGCTGTGATAGCACTTGCAGCCAGGAAAGCTGGGATGAGGGGAGTGGCAGGAGGTGAGGGGAGCTGACTCTGCACAGATGAAAGAGACTGTCTATTGGACTCCAGAGTCCTTTCCTTACCTGATGACTTGTTCTCAGCTCTCTACTCCTCTACTCTTGTCCCTTTCTCACCTTTTCTTCAGAGGGTGAAACAAACAAGGAGAGGGGTTCTGGATCCAGTGATGATTTAGATTTGAGTGGCTAGCGTGACAAGAAATAGCCAAGATCACAGTTCACCAGTTAACTACCCACGTCATCTTTGTTGTAAGAAGCTGCTTATGAGAATATCAATGGCCTGGCCCCAAACTTTTCCACTTCAGTTCATTACTCATCAAAGCACAATTCTATTCATTGCAAATGTAAGGCACTGTTATTTAGCAATGGATGAGACACAAATAACTAAAACAACTAACAGTCATGGAGCTTATTTACTGAACACTTAAAATAAACTCATGGGAACATAAGATGTGCACACACTGATTCCTAAAAGTTAATGAGAAGTATTGTTTTTCCATTTGTCCTGAGCTGTGAAACCATGTAAGGGGCAATACGGTTGGGGTACAGTTGGGGATGAGTGTGGGAACATTCCAGATAGAAGAAAGAGTTCTGTGTTCTGATTTTGTGACTCACAATTGTTTGATCTAATTAAAGAGAAGACTATTGTCTGTGGAACTGAGACATACCACTTTATCTTCTTCCCTTCCTGCCAGTCCCAGGTGCCTGTAACTAGCCTCTTGCAGGTTTCCCTAGGTTGGAAGCATCCATCAACGAAGGACTCCTGTGTTGGTGGTGGCTGGCATCTGAAACAATTGGGACTCTTGGGTCTCAGATGCTTCCATGACGGCCTTTCCCAGAATATCTAGGATGATGAAGAAGTTGTGTAAATTTGTGGAAGTGCCTCAAAGGCATCTTTCTCAACCTCCTGCTGAATCACCTCAGCAGTTTCTTAATGAACCTATTTTTGTCTGATGAACCCAGCCCATTCCTCAGGGGTCAAACCCATCCAGTGGAAGTATTAGGAAGGAGCAGAGAAAGAAGAAAGACTAGGCCAGGTAGGTAGCTTTCTTGAGCACACAACCAATAGTACCCTTATAAAACACATTTTTTTTTTAGCAGAGAAACCTACTTATCCAAATCCATAGCAACACAGAAATCAGAGAAAGCATGCATAAGAGAATATATACTAGACAACAAAGAGTGAAGAAGCTTTCCCATTGGGAGCAAGGTAACAATTCAAACAAGAAAGATTCCCAGATCTTATCCAAAGGGAAATTGCCCAAAGTCTCTAGTACAGCAAATTGGGGATAGGGACATGATGGAAATTACCAGTGCCTCTCATGTCAGCTTCTTCCTAGAGTTTTTTTTTCCTTCTGTAACCTGGCATGAGGTTGGCATCGTCCATCTTCTACCTCAAAGCTGGACACCTGAAGAACCCAAGGGAGACTGAAGAGATTAGATCTCTTTCCCCTCTCTCTTACTCTCCCCTGCCTCTTTCACAGGCATGGGCGTTCATCTCCACCAGTGAGGAGAAAGTCCTATACCAGTGTACTTTGGGGCTCAAGTTATATTCCTTCTGTGTAGGAGGAATTTAGGCCATTGCAAAGATCACCTGGGACAAATCCAAAACCCATAATTAATCCAATATAAAACACAAACAACAGCTCTTTGAAACAATGGTGATTATCCTGGTGTCCCAGGTAATCAACTTTAGGCAACATTAAAAGTGAAATAAAACAAATGCAAGTATTTTTTAATGCTAGAAAATCTGTATCTTCAAGATGCAGATAGGTGTTTGTATTTTAAGGAGTCAAATGGAGTTTATTAAAGAGTTCCAGGTTTCCAGACGACATGGAGGAGTAGGATGGAGAGTAGCTATGAGGAAGCCAAAATCAAGAGGATGTCTGACTTATCTGGGATCATTCCCACCCAAAGCCGGGATCATATTCTTAGACCAAAAAGCCAAAGACTGCCCCACATTACTACCTCAATCCATTTATTTTGTCCACCTG
>NW_020948951.1:8499702-8527202 GCF_900497805.2 Vombatus ursinus | reverse complement strand
CTCGTTGCAAATATAGGACACTGTTATTAAATATAGAGAGAGACATGAACAACTAATAGAACAGCATCTATCCACTGAGCTTTGGAATTGGCATTTGAGGACATAAAATGTATATATACTGATGCCTCAGGGTTCATGAGGTGGCTGGTCTTTCAGTGAGTCTTGAGCTGTGATATTGGCTGAAGGACAGCAGCTACTGTTGGGGTGGGGAAAAGAAAGAAAGACAGAAGGAAAGAAAGAGAAAGAAAGAAAGGAAAACAGGAAGGAAGGAAAGAGAAAAAAAGAAAAGGAAGGAAAGAAGGGAGGGAGGAAACTTTGTTTTTCTCTTCTGACTCTGAGACCATGTTTGATCCAGTGAGAGGAAAGTTCCTCTGTGGAACTGGAACAATTCACTTTATCTTCTTCACTTCTCTCTAGGCCCAGGTGCCAGTAGCAGGTCTTTTGAGGTGACCCAAACTGGCCAAGTTCATGGATGCTTCAGTGTTGGGTGATGACTAGCACGTGAAATATTTGGGTCTCAGATGCTTACATGATGCCCTTTCCAGGGACATTTCTTCCCTTCCTAGGATGATGAAGTGGGTATATGTAGATTTGTGGGTGTGCTTGAAGGGCATCCCACTTCAACCCCCAATGACTTGGCTCAGAGATTTCCTTCTAATGAAGTTTCCCTCCAATAAACCCACTCTCTTTCAAAAGGGCCAGACCTATCTGGTGGAAACAATAAGGCTTAGCAAAGATAGGGGGAAGGGTAGGCCAGGTAGGCAGCCTCCAAGAGCACACAAGGATGGCGAAGTAAAGTCTGTATAAATGGACGTATTTTAAATGCCCCCCAAAAATCAATTTCTTTAAGGACTGTACATAGATGAGCATGTAGTGACAAATCAAATGGAGACTTTTAGTGTAAAGAACTCAAATCTCCAGTGGATTTAGAAGGGGAGTAGCAGGCAAGGTAGGCACACAAAGAAAAGGGGGGTTGGGATATGTAGGTTGAGAAATTTAAGACTTTTTCCTTGTGTTCACAAAAGCTGAGCCTTTAGTTGTTCTGTGGACACCAAAATAAATGGAGTTAAAGGGCTCATCCAGGATTTGAAGCTGGGACCTCTCAAATCCTAAGCCAGGATCATACCCCTAGACCAAGGATGGGGACCCTGTGGTCTTACTCATGTCCTAGACCAGCAAGCCAAGTCCAAATAAATGTACCCACCCCACCTTGGCCAACTTTTCCCCATCTTCTCAAGAAAGTAATATTTGTTTTGGATTAAGGAATCCAAATGTAGATTCTCAGCACAATCTGTAGATCCAAGATTCACTGACTACACTGCCATTTCCTCCCAGTTCAGGGATCTTTTAGCCTGGAAGCACTTAGTTGTCTTACAGTCACCTAATAGACTTCGAGTAATTTACTAGTAATTCAGGCATTTGTCAACATCCAGTCCATATGGAAAAGCTACCCTCTTCTCACTTCTTAACTGCTTCTGTCATTTCAGATCATCAGGAAACTGAGAATGGGAATTCTATGACTTCATCTCCTAAAATATGTTTGCCCTTGGATGCCACTTCTCTCTACCTTTCTCAGGGGAATAGTGTGTGTGTGTGTGTGTGTGTGTGTGCTGGTACTCTTTCTCCACCAAAGAATTCACCTATCACCTACAACTGAGGCAAGTCCCTTGCAGATTGTAAGGTCTTTCACACTTATCTAAACTGGTTCTCAAAAAGCCCAAATAAAAAGGGATGGCGTTTCAGGTACAGGTGACAAACTGCTTTATTACACACAGCTGGTGGATAGTAAGGCAGTGTATCTTTTTAGAGGGTTCTGATACAATCAGTCCCGAGACGCTATCCAGTGTCCTTCCCTGAATTCATCTCTGCCACCCCCCAATTTTCTTATCCTCCTTATTTCCCCAACCCATATGACAAATAGTATTTTTTAGAGAGGAAAAAAAATCAGTAGAGTTGATTGATACTTTTTTAAAAAGTTTGAAAACATGCTCAATGTGTAACAGCTGTGTACTTCCCACCTTTACAGAGGAGGAGGTTGGGGATATCTTCTCCCATATTTTCATTGAAGTCCTGCTTGATCGTATAATTTTGTTATACTTACTTTTGATTTTTTGGTGTCTAGTTTTTCCAGTTTACAGTGTTGTAGTTACTGTGTATATTGTTTTCTTGGTTCTGTTTAAAATACTCAGCATTAGTTCTTATAGATCTTTCCATGCTTCTCTGTTTTCATCACACCATCATTTCTTATAGCACAGTAAAATATTCCATTACATTCATGTATCCCTATGCCTTTTTTTTTTCAAGTGTCAACATCCTTCCAGTCATCTAGGCTCACAACCTAGTTGTCATCCTGGACTCTACTCTTCGCCCCCTTCCCCATATCCAGTCAGTCATCAAATCCTATTAATTTTTACTGTCTCAACTTCTCTCCTATAGGTCCCCTATCTTTCTATGACACTGCCACAATTGTGTTGAAGACTCTTATGTCCTCAAGCCTTGACTATTTCTATAATCTTCTGGTTGGTTTCCTGACACAAGTCTCTCCCCATTCAAGTACATCCTCCACTCATCTGTCAAATTTATCTTCCTTAATCACAGGTCTGACTATGTTTTTCTCCACCCCCATTCAGTAAAGTTTACTGGCTCCCTATTACTTCCAGGATCATATATAATATCTTCTGTTTGGATTTTAAAGCCCCTTATAGGTTGGCTCTCAAAGGCCTTTCCAGTCTTTGTCTACTTTATTATCTTTCACTTATTTTGAGATCCAGTGACACAGGCTTCCTTCACAGTTCCTTGCAGAAGACACTACTTATCCCAACCGAATGAATTTTCATGTCCCCAATGTATGGCACTCTGTCCTTATCACACCTTATCACAGCCTCCTGACCTCACTGGATTCCTCCAATGCTTCAGAAAGAAGCCTTTCCTAATCTTCCTTAGTGCTAGTGCCTTCCCTCTGAGAATATTTCCACTTTATATCTTGTTTGCACATAGTTGTTTGCATGTTACATTACATTTTGAGCTCCTTGAGGGCATCTATTTTTTTAAATGTTTTACCAAGAGAAGCTCTCAATATCAAAGCAGGTTGTTGGATCTAAGAGAGTGAAATTGAGAGGTGGGATGAAAGAAGGGACTGTGTGAAGTAAGAGTGAAAAGGGAGCAGTGGCTAGTAGTAAGCACTTTGGGCTACCCAGGAGCGCAGTATCCTATTCTACATTCCGACTGCACAAGAAATTCAGGGAAACATTCTTTTTGAACACTAGTGGGAGAAGGTGGGGACTAGGAAGGAATCCAAGTTGGATACATCCTGTCCTTCTCTTTCAAGGATGATTGTCCTGCAGATGCCAGCATGTCCAGGGAGAGGGTGAAAGCTAAAATCTTGTGCATAGCTGCCTCTGGGCTCTTCTGATAGCTTTCAAGACTAGGCTGGGGCCAATGGAAGGAAAAGGTGTTAGTGGCAGAGAGAGCAGCAAGGCTCTGGAGTGGCCTGCAAACTCTGGCTGGCATTTGCAGAGCTGAGAGCAGCATGAGACTCTCAAGGCTGAGGTCCCACAGAGATTTCTGCCAGCTGGTTGGGAGTACTTCACCATCACCGCGTTGGCATCAAAAAACTACTCCAGAGGCCAGGGAAAGAAAGAGCAGAAGCCTTGGTCTCAGAGAGACCGTCCCTTTGCTACTTGAGCTACTTTGTTCCCTGGATCTGCAGTCAATGTGAAAAGGCCCCAAGAGTTAGACATAAACAAATAGATACCAGAGTGGCAATGACCTAAATTAGTCCAGGTAGCAAGACATTTGAACAAAAAATTAGAGAAAAAAATTTTTGTTTTTTGTTTTTTTTTTTGATTTTCAATTTGAAATATGCTCCTTTCAAGTAAGTTTCCGTAGTGTAGTGGTTATCACGTTCGCCTCACACGCGAAAGGTCCCCGGTTCGAAACCGGGCGGAAACAGCTTAAAGTTAATTTTTCGTTCAAGAATAGGATCAATCACTTTCTAATTTGGAGTAGGCGGAGGATTATAAAAGACTTGTTCTGGCGAGGTCCTACTCTGAAGGGTTATGGAGATTATTCACGGACTATCTCCGGTCATATTTTGAAGTAGGTAGATCAAGAAGAAACTCCTGAGTGGAGCTTGGAATAGACACTATCTTCATTAATGGTCTGACAACTATTGTATTTGATGGATGAATTCTTTGACCTAGAAAAAGTTTTGGTACACGCTTGATTTCCTTGGGCTTTCCCCCTCAAGGCGGGAGAGAAGTGGTATCCAAGGTCAATCTCACTTTACAACATTAACTAATGTAATTCTCAGGCCTGGTTTGTTTCCTGGGGAAACTGGGATGACAATTAGGAACTCTCAAGTGAAAGCATTTTTTTCCTTGGTATAGATTTTAACCAAATGCTTAAGACAAAGTCTTGAACTCTGATCAAAGCTAGAACAAATCATATCTCCAGAGAACCTGGGATGAAGCATATTGCTTACCTCCTGATTTGAGTCCTGATGGACTCAAGATGAATATGTATGTATGTATGTATGTACACATACACATATATGCACATATACATACATATATGTATACATACATAAATACACAAACACTATGGCTAATGTGTGGGTTTGCTTGGGAGGAGGACACAGGAGGTAACCAACAGTGATTTAAAAAAAAGTACCATTGAATCTTTTTTTTTTTAATGTACAGGAAAAAACAGAAGTAAGTTCACAGTGATGCACAGACAAGCAGGATAGTTTTGGAAATAAAGCATGGAATTTAATAAGTTTTTTTTTAAGCAAAGGAGATTCATAGTTCAATATTACAATTGGAGAGGTAGGGATCTATGAGTATGCAACATTGCAAGTAATGTCAAATTAAAATGATATGTTGGTTAGCTTTGCTGAACTTTTTTCTCCATATTTTTATTTGTTTATTGTTATAAGGGATGATTCACTGGATAGGGGAAACATAACTTTAGAAATCAAGTTTCTGAAAAACAAGTAATAGCAAATAAAACACTTAAATTTTTTTTCAAAAAGGAGGCAAAAGAACCAGAAACAAAAGAGGGTGCATTTTTTCTCTCTCTAAAAAATATACTGTTTGCTGTAACGGGTAGCTCTAGGGAAGAAGAGAAGGAGAGGTACATGATATACCACAGTGATGTAAGAAATGGAAAGCAATGAAAAAAAAACTTTTTAAGGAGGATGAGGCTATTGAGAAATTGCTATAGAATACCTTGAAATAATAAGAAATGGCAAATATGAAGAGTTCAGAGGAACATAGAAAGATCTGTATGAACTGATATACAGTGAAATCAGCTGCAGGAGTCAGTGACCAAAACAAATGTAAATGCAAGATCACTAAAAGGAAGCCAAACTCTGAATAACACTGGAAAACTGGTGGTTCTGTAGAATAGACATGGACATATTCCTCCTTCCTTTGAAAAGAGGCAGGTAGACAGAATAGAGAATATATTATCAGACTTAGGAACTATAATGGAGGTTTTGGCATATGTGTGTACATACATGCATACGTTTTATATATACATATGTGTACATATGTACATATATATATATATATATATATTCTTGTCACAAGTGTGGGGTCCTTCTCTGAGATCTTTCTTCTCAACTCCTGTTTGAACTGGCAGGTAGGGTCCCCAGAGGACTTCTGACTACTTCTCCTCTCAGAATTCTTAGGGTAAGTCTGAGGGGCCGTGGTCTCCAGTACTTGATCTCCAAAGCATCAATGTTTCCATTAGGTAGGACTGGCCCCTTCGGAGGGAGCTAAGTTTATCAGAAGACTGGTTCATTGAACTATGAGGCAAGTCAGTAAGAGCCGGAAAGAAACACCTTTGGAGTAATCTCACAAACACACTGGTACCTGCTTCATCATCCTAGGATGGAAGGAGATGTGCCGGAAAAGGCTTTTTATCAGCTCCTTCCTCCCAAGTCTACTGAAGATCTAAATATATACAGTAAAATACACCGTCTGAGTTTCCTCAAAATAAACGTGTGCCATCGAGAATAGGATTTTCTAGCCTTTCCAAGATCTGACTTTAAGAAAGTAGTATTAAAACTTTTTTCTCTTGTGGCACTGATATAGGCATTTATTGAGGTAATCTATAGAAAGCCCATTGTAAACCTTAAAATTCTATATAAGTATTAGCTATTATCCTTGCCCTCAGTCAGTGCCATATCTGCTCAGCACGGATTTTTTTCCACGGAGGGTCTTTTGAGACAGACTGGGAAGCAATCAGCAACTGTTGGAGAGGAACAAAGCATTTGCTCACAAGGAGACCTCGATGTACGATCCCAGCGGAGAAGAAATAGAATTTGAAATGGAGGGAGAAAGAAGGGCCGGCAAACTCCATGCAAGGTTTGGTAGCCTTTTGGGATGCATCTGAAGGTCTAAATCCCCACATCTTTCCTGTGCAAGTCAACTCTTCCTTCCCAATTTTCCTGCAGTGTGGGCAAGCGTTCAAAGTCTGTGGATTCGAGGAGTAATAGTTTCCGATATGTCCAGTCAGTTGATTGCACGTTTGCCAGTCTTCTTTGACCAGGTGTCCATTATCGGTTCTTTATGAAATCAGGCGGGCTATGGGAATTGTTTATGTATGGCTTAGCAACTAAGCGTATCTCGATAAGCCTGCGGATGAAAGAAATGAAAATTTGAAATAAAAAGAAACGGAAGCTAGCTCTCTTAAGTTTAATTAAGTGAAGAGGAAAGAGAGAGCGTTGCCACCCGGCTTGGTAGCGTGCCGTGATCGTATAGTGGTCAGTACTCTGCGTTGTGGCCGCAGCAACCTCGGTTCGAATCCGAGTCACGGCAGTCTTTATTTTTCTCCCTTCGGTTTTCTACTCATATATTTGAAAGTTAGGATAATGATTCATCGCGATGTCTGGTCGGTAGTTGTCTTTTTTCAACTTCTCATTTTCCCCCATCGCTATCCTAACTTCATTCCTAGCTAGCTGACGCCATCGGGAGCTAAGGATGATCTGTACATCCTGAGTCAAACTCAAGTGGAGGTACTGGAATTCTCAGATGGTGGATTATTGATTATCGATGGATTATGACCCATCAGACAACTCAAAATAAAATCCTATGAGCTTTTACCTCAAACAAGCTTTACTAATCACAGTTTAGGAAAAACTTTTCCAGGATTTACATCTCAAACTTAAATTTATCCTAATGTAAAAAGCCAATCATTAGAGATTTCTATACACTTGCAAATTCTCAGCAAGCCATACATAACCCAAACAAGCTTTTTGACCAGTTTACACACTAAAACAATAACTATCAATAGCCAAATTATTTTAGTGGTGACCAAATTATGAAAGTTGCTTGACATAACTGATACAGAAAATTCACCAGTTTGAAACTTGAAAGGAATCCATTACCACTCAGGTGACTTCAGTTTTGTTAAATGCACTTCCAAATTACTTTACACAGAGAATCAACATCTCATCATTAACAGTTAAAACTACAAATTTAAAAGAGTGTGCTTACCCAAGTTCAGAGGCCAGCTTCTTTACCTTGAGCAGAATGTGCTGAACCTGGGTGATGCTTCCAGGCAAAGGTTGCCCTAGAGCCTAAGGCCATTGCCAGGGGAACCCACACTGTAGCTGCTGCCCCTCCCCCCTCCTTCCTTTCCCAGGTGGGGGAGGGCAAAGTCAAAGGTGAGGGGTAAAGAGTGAAACTCTCTTCTCCTATGAGGGGTGTTAACAGACACCCTTTTGACTCAAGGGAAGGGAGTGACCAGGTTGTACAGGTGTTTCAAAACTCCTTAATGATCAATCACAAAACCTCCAGAATATGCCAAGATATTTTTAGCCATTCTAACTTTTCCTGTACCTTCCATGAAGGAGGATTCAGAGGTGCAGAGGGAAGCGAGTAAGTAAGCCTCAGGGAACTAAAAAGCAGCTGCAGTTCTCCCCAATTCCCTAGCTCCGAGGGAATTAACAGAGTTAAACATACACTTCCGGATAAGGCATCCGACCTTGTCCTCTATGCTTTGGAAGGTATACCCAGGTCCATGGCTTTGAGCCGACCCAGTGGACTGAGAGCCTGAGAACATCAGGCCGAGTGAGAGACAGCCTCGTAACTGTCTGCCCGAAAAGCACCTCCAAGCCTTGATGCTTGGAGAGCAACCCTAACTGCAGAGCAAGAAAGGAGGGGAGGGGATAGGCTTACATGTCTTCCAGTCTTGGCTGGAGAAGAACTTGGGTTTAGGCAGTTTCCCTGCACGGGCCACCAAAATGATGTGGTTTAGGGGCTCAGGGGTCCTGGTACCCCAATGTCACGACACGCGGGTCCTGGCCGAAAGAATTCGACCCAAGCCTTCTTTCAACTAAAGACAAGGTTTATTAGAACACCTGTCACAATGGGCAGACTCTTAAAGAGTCTGAATATTAGTAAACTATTGGCTAGATTATAAAAATCTGAGCAGTGGCTAGATTATAAGAATACCAGCCATGGCTAGATTATAAGAATCTAAACCTGGGGTTTGTTTTTCCCCTAGAGGGCAGTAGCAACTCATTAAGGTACAGGAGTATTCAAGGAGCCAAAGAAGAGGAATGTAGAGGGGAGCAAACGTGAAGACAGTAGCAGGCCCCAAGCTTGATAAGAGTGTGGCTCACTCCATTCTGTACCTGATGCTCTGCTTGGTTTCAACTTCATGGTACAAGATGCTCCTACCAGATTAACCTCATAATGTCATGTAGTCTCACCACCATGCTGCTAACTCAAGCATTGACTGATAGCACTACCTCCCTCAGCCTTTTCTCTCCTCTGGTTGGAGGGCAAAGGACCAAACTCCTTCCAATGCCTTCCTCTACAAAGGGAAAAAACTGAACTTTTTGGTTTTCTTCACTACATCTGCTGCTCTGCCTGGTTTCAAGTCAATGGAACAAGATGCTCTTGGGCTGGTACCCCTGGTTCCTTCCTTCACTTTCTTGTTTCCTTTTATGTGTTGTCGTCCCCCCCCCCCCCCCATTACATTGTATGATACTTGAGGGCAGGGATTCTCTTTTTATTAAATTGTATCCCCAATGCTTAGCATAGTGCTTGGCACATAGTAGGAGCTTAATAAATGTTTGTTGGATTGGATTAAAGAGGGGAAAGTAGTAAAGCGGAAATGTTTTGGGCTACTGTGGCTACAGGAGTGGTCCTTGGGCTATGCGGAGTTCTCCTCAAGTGAATAGACAGTTTTGGCAACTGCAGCTTGGCTGCCCTGGAAGGCAGGGGCTTGAAGGTACATATCCACGAAGGAATAAAAAAGTCAGGTAATAACATCTTGTCCCTAGAGTATTTTTTTTTAAGGAAGATGAGACAAGAACGATGCAGGGTGGAATGGAAAGAGAGGGATTTTGAGGCATTTGAGGATTTCTGTGGCTCGTTCACTTCTTTGGCTCTTAAAGTCGAGTTAAGTCCCTGAAGGCCAGCGATGGAAGCATATTCTATTGCTCATCATTCATACTGCTTGCCCTTTTGTGCTCCAGAGTTCGACCAAAACGAATTAATCCTTGCCCAGCAACAGTCCCTGCACCTTTGCTGCTGGCGGAGTTTTGTTTGTGCAGACTGCTGGGCTTGTTATATGGTCCCTTGTGTTCTTGAATTCCTGCCTTGGTCACTATAGAACAAGGCTAAATATATCTCCTCTAATAAGACTTTCCCCAATACTTCATATTTGTAATGCCCTTCTGTCTCTGGCTGTACACAGCCCATGGTTTTGAATCTCTCTAAAGCACTCATCCTGTAATATTTAAGTGACTGCATCTTCTTTTCCGAGGAGATTGTAAGGTCCATTGAGGGAAGCAGAGGAATCATACTTGCAACAGTTTCTCTCTCTCTCATTCTCTCTCTCTTTCTCTCTCACACACACTCAGAAATTATTGAACTTTTACTAAGTTGTGATTAAGTGAGCTAGTGAGAGTGCAAGTCTAAGGGAGTGAACGGAGAAAAAAAATAGATGTTCCAAAGGGAGAAAAAGGAATATCTCTATCTCTCTTATATAGTTACATCACGTTTGGGGCATTCCAAGTTTGATAATATGCAGGACTGGATAAGGGGGGGAAGTTGTCTATCTTTAGATCTTTGGGCAAACAGACCTTACTGTTGTCTTTTGTGTATGAAGAAAAAACTCTCGCCCAACGTGGGGCTCGAACCCACGACCCTGAGATTAAGAGTCTCATGCTCTACCGACTGAGCTAGCCAGGCTGACGTCCCCAACTGCTTGCAGGAGTTTTAAAATTATCAAATAAGTCCCCTGTGTACATTTTCAATATTGTAGGTTTCAATACATTTTTAATGACCGTCTTGTGCCACTCTTTCCTAAATCCTTAAATAAATCCGACAAAGATCAACCCCAAGTGTTAAGGGCTTTTCTCACCTTATCTTGAAAGCACTAGAACATTAATCGAGCACAAAACTTATGCTTATTCAAACTATCTCAATGTTTATTCTCTTGCTATACCCTCACCGCCACCCCCATCCTTACCCTGAAATATTTTGCTTTCCTTTCGAGGTGGCAAAAAAACAAAACAAAAAAAATTGAGTAACATCAGACTAGAGGCCCCTTTGGTTTTTGAAAGGCTAAATTTTACGATCTTGAGATTACGACCTCCGGAAACTCCTGGGCATAGATAGTCCGGTACCCCAAAGCCCTGAGTCTTCTCCAAGTGTTCTCATCACAGCTCATGTAAAGCAATGTTTGACAACATAAAACTGAACATCTTAGAGATATGTTAGAGGAGATTTTTTTTTTTTTACTTTGTTTCAAATTTATGAGAAAGAATCTAGGCGATTGGAGACCCTGGGTTCTTGGTCTTATCTCAGTTACACCTGTTCTCTGTTAAATAATGTCCTATGAATTGAATGTTCTCTAAACTGATTACTTCTCCCTCTCCCATATAATTTCCACTTCAAATGACCCATTTTTTTTTGTTGATATGCAGTATTTTATGAGGGATCGCCATTTATTTTCCCTCTCTCGTTATCATCTCTGTGTATGTGTGTGAGCATGTTAGGAATATCACCTTCTGAAAAGATCTCCAAAACCACGCCGAAAAGTTTGAAATTGATGGACAAACATTTGAAACCAATGGCAAAAAGACACTTCAATAGGATTGAACCCGTGGGATTATTTTTCAGTACAGTTCAAACAAAGTAAATGAAATCAAACAATGTTTGTAATTTGAAAGAGATATTGCTTACTAGTAGTAAGCTTGACTACTGCATAGTAGATGGTTAATAAATGTTTATTGACTGACTAACAATATCATATGGGGAGTGGGAGACATGTGAAGAACTATCTTTTTTTGGTTGCCTCTTCTAAAGCTGCCATCTTATCAATCAACCAATAAATATTTATTAAACACCTATTATGTGCCAGGCACTGTGCTAAGCACTGGGATATAAGAAAGGGGAAAATTAGTCCTTGCTTTCAAGGAATTTATAATCTAATGGGGGAGATAACAAGCAAACAAATATGTATTTATATGTATGTACATAAATATCAAGCTATATAGAGGATAAATAGGAAATAATTAACAAAGGGAAGGCACTTTGATTAAGAGAGGTTGGGGAAGATTTCCTGTAGAAGATGAGATTTTAGTTGGAACTTAAAGGAAGCAAGACAGGTTAGTTAGTTAATTAATTAGGAGGGAGGGAGAATATTCCAAGCATGGAGGATAGCCAGGGAGAATGCCTGGAGCTGAGAGATGGAGTGTCTTACTGGTGGAACAATTAGGAAGCCAGTATCACTGGTTTGAAAAGTACATTTTATGGTAAGACTGAAAAGATATGAAATAGGTGGTAGGTTATGAAGGATTTTGAATGCTAAATGATGTATTTTTTATTTGTTGCTGGAGGCAATAGGAAGCCACTGGAGTTTACTGAATAGGGAGAGGTGACATGATTGGACTAGTGTTTTAGGACTAACACTTTTAGTGGCTGAATGGAGGATGAATTGGATGGGTGAAGCAGACTCACCGGGAGGCCTTTGTAATATTCAAAGTATAAGGTGATGAAGGCATGCACTACTCACATGGCAGTGTCAGAGGAGAGGAGACCATTTGGAGAGATGTTGCAAAGGTGAAATCAGAAGGCCTTGGCAACAGTTTGGATGTGTAGGTTGAGAGATAATGAGGAATCCAGGATGACTCCTAGGTTTTGAGCCTGAGTGGAGGTAGCTCTTTATGGTAATAGGGAAGGGAGAAGGGTATAGGAGAAAAGATAATAAGTTCTGTTTTAGATGTTTTGAATTTAAGATGTTTACTGGGCATTCAGTTTGGGATGTCCGAATGGTAGTTGGAGATGTGAGATTAGAGGTCAGCAGGGATATTGGGGCAGGAAATATAGATTTCTTACTTGGATGGAAAAAAAACAGGGAGTGGGAGTATACCCCAGAAATTCTTTTACTATTACTATGCACCCAGTCCTGTGTGCTAAAATTATAACATCTATTATTTAAGTTCCTAGATGTCTTATGCTGGAATGCTCTCCCACTTCACATAAAGCTTTGGAATGTCTAGCTCTCTTGAAGACAGACTCAAATTTGATTTTAAAAAATTCCAGGAAAACTGGAATGCAGTTTGGAAGAAATTAGATTTTAGACCAACATCTGATGACATAAATAAAAATAATTTCCAAATGGACACATGACCTAAATATAAAAGGCTACATTGTAAACAAATCAGAGGAGCAAGGAAATCAACTTTCAGATCTATGGATAGAAGAGCTCATCACTATAAAAATGATAGAGAGGATCATACAAGTGAAATGGACAATTTTGATTATAAAAAAAATTTAAAAGCCTTTTGCATGAATGAAACAAAAGGAATAAAAATTAGAAGGGAAATAAGAACAGAGGAAAATCTTTGAAGCAAGGTTTTTTTTTTTTAAATAAAGGTGTCACATTCAAGATATATTAGGAATGAATTCAAATTTAAAAGACTAAAATCCATTCCTCAATAGATAAATGGTCAAAGGTTATCAAAAGGCAGTTTTCAAAAGAAAAAAAATCAAGTTATCAACAACCACATGAGAAAATGCTCTACATTATTAATAATTAGAGAACATATTGTGGTATGTGAATGTAATGGGTTATTATAGTACCATAAGAAATGATGAATGGGACAATTTTGGAAGAAAATGGAAAGACCTCTTGTGATATCTTCTAGCGTCCTTCCCTACATTCAGATGCCTTAAACCTTCCCTGGTTTCCAGTTTGAATGCTTCTGTAACTCAAATGATCCCAGCCCTTTGAATGTCTCCATGGCTACCCCTACCTCTTCTACTTATCTGTTAGAGTCCTATATTATTCAGAATAGTTTGTTAGCTCCTGAGGGTCTAAGAAAGAGTAAGAGTAATTTTGAATTATAGACGTCTAATCGGCTCAAAGCAGTCCCTAATTACTCTCACTCAAAAGAGTCATGCTGTTTCCGCCCGGTTTCGAACCGGGGACCTTTCGCGTGTTAGGCGAACGTGATAACCACTACACTACGGAAACTAGCTTAAAAAGAACGCATTTCAAATTGAAAATGAAAAAAAACATTAAATTTAAAATTAAAATTAAAGGAGGCTCTTGAAAAAGTTCAACTAAGACAAGTCAAAACATTTTTCTCTGTGTCTCTCCTATCAAAATATTTTGTCTCCAGACTTGAGTTTTGAGGAACTCATGCCTATTCCTATCTACTTCCTCACTAGCCCTTTCCTTATCAGTCCAAAAGGAGCCCCAATCTTGGCGGCTACTGCTATCTCCTATCCCTTCCGAGGCAAGCCTGGGTTAGCCTGCCACTCTCTGCTCTAGATCCTTGCTGTCCCCAAGTCCCCCGCAGTCGCCGCCACCCTCGAGTGCCACCTTCACGGATCCTCTTTTCCTTGTGCTTTCTCTATGAATCCTGGCCTAGTAGTCTCATTCTTAGAAGAGCCGAGAGTCCTGCATAATGGGACTTCGGTACTGGAATCTGCAGGACAAATGTCCTTTGGACTACAGGGCTAGGGCATCCTAGTTGCTTCCCTCTGGGATCAGTGGGTCTGGACCTCACTTTCGCCTGCTGCTGTTCTTGGGAAAACTTTCACTGGATTTGCTGCTGTGAGGGTCGGAAAGTGGGGTAGCATTAACCTATGCTTCGCAGCTAGGCCACGACGGCGCTAACCCAGAAACACTGACTGCTAACTACAAACCACTGCTCATTTTCCACATCCTTCTTGATTCCCAATTCCCAACTCCACCCTCACCGTCCCAAATGTTGTCATGTCAACTCCTTTTAGTGAACCTCTTTGTAGGGGAAACCTAATTTTGGAGACTTCTGGATTTGGACGGATTGGGATTTCCTTCTTTTCCCTAAAGTTGGATTGCCCAACTGAATTTGTTAGGGGTGGAGTGAATTGAGTCTCTAATCCAATGATTCCCCACTCCTCAACAGCTAATGAAAACACCTAACGGGCCTTATAACAGAGCAAGGAAATATAGATGCGTTAGGAAAGTTGTATTTTGCCTGAAGAGTTTGTAAGGACAGCAGGCCTTTGGTTAATAGGAATGCTGTCTAAACCACTACAAAGCTAAGGCTGCATGCCCTGGAGTGAGTCGAGGCATTGCTGAAGCAGCAATCAACTTTGAGGAATGTGACCCCTGTTCTCTACGGAGAGACGGAAGAGAGGGAATTTCTCTCGGCTCCTCCTCCCTTCCGTTTGGCGCTTCACATCCAGAAGCATGGCTACTTACTTAAGCTCAGAAAACCAACATCCATCAGCGAGCAAGAGATACAATTTCACTATCTCCCTCTCCTTCCCACTAAATATACACAGAGTAAATGGGCTAGAAATCGCTTAAATGGTCTTGGATCTGTATCAAATGAGAAGAGAGCGGTCTGTGACAGATTCACACTCCGGCAGTTTGAGAGTCTAGTGGGAGAGAAAAACAGACGCAGGGAGCCAAGTCTGTCTAGCAAAGACGCTTCGAAGGAGATGTTTTCTTGAGACGGAGGGCGGGCAGCAAGGTGAGGACTCCAGGAGAGAAAGACCATGAGGTCCCGCAGTGTCGAGGACTGGATTCGTTTGTACCTTACTATCAGTTTGCTCTTTCCCATTCATCCCACTGACTCTGAGTGTTTATAGGAGAGTACGCTACAAGCTGCCAGGTGGAGTGCGTATATTTTGCAGTTGATTGGTCCTACTTTACCACCATGGTAAATGCTTTGAGCTAATTATATCTATTGGCTGACTGTTAGGAGAAGCGTCGCGCGCGGCGGCCCCTTCCCTCCCCCAACACTTGTCTTCTCTCCTCTTCCCCCCCCCCCCACCTCCAGGGTGAACTATAGCTTGACGAGTGCGGATACACAGAATACCCTTAATTGCCTGGCGAAGTAGTTACCCCGCTGGGGACCCAACCTTCAAGGTCTTGTGTCAACAAGGGCGGTAGCTCTCAGAGAGTACGTAGTACCTGGAAGAGAGGGAAAATAATCATGACAATGTACAGGTAAGGAGAGAGCATCGGATTTGAGAGAGGTAGAGAGCAGAAAGGGAAAACTTTGTAGTTTTATTCTTTGTGCCTCGGAGGGTTGTGATTTTCCAAATAAGACCTAGCCTCTCTAATCTCCCACCCTCAAGAAAAAAAATTTGCAAAGACTTTACAATGACTAATGAAAGAACCTCTCAATCAAACCAGAATAAAACAAACAAACAAACAAATGGAAGATGGGCTGACAGGTAGACGAGGTGGCCGAGTGGTTAAGGCGATGGACTGCTAATCCATTGTGCTCTGCACGCGTGGGTTCGAATCCCATCCTCGTCGCGTTTCCTTGGTTCCTAAGGTTTTGATATTTCTACGTCCTCAGCCTACTTATATCCTTGCAACCTCACCGTCCTGGATTAGTGGTAGCAAATTTTTCTAAGGGAATTTTGTACAAAGGCCCTAAAGAACCCAGGCTCTTCCATTCTTCTTTGACGTGGAAATTATACGTTCCTATGGGGGCCATCTCCAGTCTTCCTGATCTATATCTTGTCCCTGGACCTAGATGGCTCCAGAAGAGAAAGGGAGGCTGGTGACTTTGCACAGCTCTCCTTCACTGAGATTCAATTCACATGTAAGTCATGGAGTCATCTTCCTGAGGTCAAGTTCCTCTTTGAGAACAAAGGACAAACACATACGCCTGCGTGCACTTCTTCAGTGTCAGTGTCTGAGGAAGTCTAAAGGATGCCACAGGGGGGAAAAAAGACTATTCCAAGAGCACTTGGTTAAAATCTTCACCTCTGTGCTTCTTAGACTCTCCAAATAATTTTTCAATGTCTAAATTTCTGAGCCTTTGGTCAAAAGGTATTCGAAAGTGGATAGGCGTAACGTAGGGAGAAAGGATTGCTGGAAGGGGTGGGTGACTGGGGATCAGTGTTTTCGAAAGCTATGTGCTAGCATAGAAAGGTGTATGAGGTACTGGGAAGCTTGAAAGCGTAGGTGTATCAGAGGGAGAGGCAAGAAATTGGCTTAGTTCGAGAAAATTTTGGGCTGTAGCAAGTCTCCTAGATTAGGGCACGTAGTAAACAATTCATTTATGTGGAAAGAATAAGCAGACACACAATCACTATGTCTTGAAAAAATGGTATTAAACAACTGTTCTCCGGAAGTAGTCGTGGCCGAGTGGTTTAAGGCGATGGACTAGAAATCCATTGGGGTTTCCCCGCGTAGGTTCGAATCCTACCGACTACGTTTCTGAAAGTTGCTGAGGCTATAAGTAGGAAGGTCAGTTTGTCTCTTTATGTGTTTCTTCTAACATACATGCAGAATCGGTCCTCTGGGAAAGATGGCAGGATGGGAAGCTTGGGAAGAAAAAAAAACTTCAGTGAGAAAAAGAAAAATTTAAACTTTGATTTAGTGTACACTTTAAACCTTTGATAAAAAGGCATATCAGTATGATTGGCCATGTAGTAAAATGTTTCAGTACAGTTCAAATAAGGAAATGAAATTAAACCTTTTTTTTAAATAATTCAAAATGGAGATGTCTTATGGTAGTGATGCGGGCTGGAAAATACTTCACCCTTTGCCATTCTTAAAAGTGTCCCTTTATACTTTTATGGGGAAGCAGGTGGCAGAGTATATGCTAGCAATTCTTTGACTTTGGGTATGCTCCCTCCTCTCTCCTGATGTGATGTTCACTATTTAAGTCCTCATCTGTGCTCCATTCCCTACCTCTAGAATGCTCTCTATTCTTACCTCTGACTTTGGAATGTTAGTTCCTTTGAAGACTGAGGTGAAGTGACCCTTCATACAAGAAGACTTTCCTGATTCCATCCTGCCATCTTTCCCAGTTTTGAATCCTCCCTTCAAATTAATTTGATGCATTTTGTATTTATTTATCTCTGCACAAGTTGATTTGCCATTGGATTTAATTTAAATTGAAATAATTTGAGAATTATTGGCACAATAGTTCTAGGAGTGGCATCGATTCCCAGACCATCTTGCTTTCAGCTCAGTCTTTACAGTTGTCATATGGGGAAACAACCCCTGTGGAGAAGGCACCAGTTATCCCCACCAATTTTCAATCAATAACTACATACGGCAGCCTATCCAAAGCAGCAAGGCACCCTAAGGGAGAGAGAGGAGGAAACATGACAGACAAGTCATCATCACCACCAGCTGGACCTTCATCTCCCCTCAGATTCTGATGTAGACAGCACAGAACCCTAAACCCAAGAGCCTTCTGAATAACATTGCTTCCAGCCCAGTGACCTCAGCCATAATGCTGGGAAGCAATCCCTGTGGAGATGCACCCTGGCAACTGATCCTGAAGGTTATTGCTACTGGAGAAAGTTTTTGCCTCCAGAATCCTCAGCACTTTCAAATGGCTCAACATCAGAAACCTGTATTTTATTGGTGGAAATGACATTAAAGAAGGGGCATTAACATCTGCTTAGGGGCTGAAGCCTAAGAACCATGGGATTTTCCCATCTTGTAGCTTCGTCATCTGTTGCCTCCCCCATTAGAATGTGAGCCCTTTGAGAACTGGGACAGTCATTCCAGTTCTGTTTGTGTCTCCAGTGCTTAACACAGTACTTTGAAAATAGTAAGCACTTAATAAATGTTTCATTCATTCATTCATTCATTCATTCATTCATTCATTCATTCATTCTCTTAATAGGATATCAGCTCCTTGAGGTCAGGGACTATTTAATTTTCATATCCTCAGCACCTAGCCCAGTACCTGACATGTACAGGTACTTTAAATAAATTCTTGTTAATTGTTATATCAAAAAGCCTCTCTTATTAGTTATTGCCAGCGTTCACCCCAAGTAGTCATTCCTCTTTTTAACTCATACATTAGTAACCAGATCTACTATGTGTGCAGACAACATTGCCTTGCTCTCTGATGCAACCTCTCTTGACTGACATCTGAAACATTTGGGGATTTAAGGGAGACCCCTATCTTAAGAGGCCAAGGCATGTGCCCCTGCATTTTACCATTACATCTCACTTTCTCCTTTAATCAAAATTCCATATCTTCTCTCCTTTTATTGTAAATCCAGGACCCTTGGGAGGGGGGGGAAAGCAGTAAAGTTGTTTGAAAAATGTCCCTCTCTAATCCTTATTGATTATATGAATGATACCTAACTTCTCACTCTGTCTCAGATGACCAGCAGATCACTGCTGAATAGAGACATCACTGGCTCAGGGCAAAGTTGGTTCAATTAATGATGAGTTAATATTTATGTGTTACTTTAAGGCTTACAAAGCATAATACACATACCAGTGCATGTAATATACATATATATGTCAATATATTATTGGATGTAGGTAGCAGCACAACAAGGGACATATTTTAATTCTACTTCCATAACTCAAGTATTTTCAAAGGAAGAAAATTCTATTCTCCATAGTACATGGGTGTTTATTTTTGTGTGAGGGGGGAATCAGATGGACTTTTTTCTTTACAGCAAATGTTCAAAGTCTTCTGTGGGCATAGGAGGAGTTTGATAGGAAGCCAGAATGTGGGCAATGAAGGGAGAGAAATATCAATCATCTCTAGGCAGTACAAAGGCTTCATCCACACTCTGGGAAATCAGTTAAGTAGCAGAAGAAGAAAAAATATGAAAATAAAGGAGGTTTCCCCTCTCTAGCATTCATGGGGGCAATGAGAATTCCAAGTGAGAATCGTATCAGTACAGCAGATTTATTATCAATGTCTTAAATCCCCAGGACTTTGGTGTACCCTTTTATAGAGAAAACTTCTTGAGGAAAATGTATGTGAAAATAATACATCTTCTAGCCAAAGCTGATTAGTCTGGGCTGGTTCTTGGGAGTCCTGAACCAAGGGTACCAACAGCTGACTGTGAGTTTAAGAGAAGACCCCAGGACAAAAAGGTTAGGAAAGAAATGGAATTGACTTAAAACAGTTGATATCGGTGGAGAATAATTATGTGTAAAATAAGTGGAGGTAAATATGTATCTAAGATACAGCTCTAACATTTTACAAAATGTCCACATATGTTATAATTGAAAGATATTCCACTCTAAAAGGAAAAAAAGGATGGTTTTCTGAAAAATTCAGTTACATGAACCATGGAAAGGTTCAAAGTGTGTAATTAGGAAAAATCTTAAGTGGAAAATCAGGAGAATGTCTTAACTATGGGTAATCTGAGAAACTAGCATGTAGAAGTACCTGCCTACATACTCTCCTGGCAGATGTTGTAATTGGGTTCTTTGTTCCCTTTGTAGGATTCTCTGAACAGCTACAGACATTCATATACTCCATTCCTTGATAGTACTGGTTTTTAGACTGAAGATTACAAGCAGTGGTTGAGGTTTGGGATGATTTCAATATTAAATGGCAGAAATTCTCCCCATAATCGCCTCTTTGCATCCACTCAACCTGAGCTGGGAATTCTTTTCTTTTTCCGTTTTGCTTGTCCTCTCTCCCTCACAGTTCCCTCATTTAATGGCATAGACGAAAGTCATAGACAATGGACACGTTTTTAATAGCAATAATACCTAGTTCAAAGGCACAGACCAGTATTAAGTAAAGCAGAACAGTATGCTGTCCGACTCGAAGCCAGGGGATGGTGCTTGGACAGGCCCTGGAGACTCTCACCTGGACTCCTAATTCCTCTCTTCACCTGAAGCTCCTGGCTCGTTCTCACCTCTCAGCTCCTCCTCTCTGGTCTCTTGCTCACCTTTTCCTCAGTGTTTGCCAATAAGCGCTTCTCTCTGAGGTTTTTCTGATTCCAGGCCAGCACTTCATCCTCTGCACCATCCCTGAGGTGAGTCTGCCTCTTTGATCTTACCTGGTGGAAAAATCAGGACTGAGAAGAAATAGCAGGAAGGGTTGACCACGTAAGCAAGCCTCCCAGGGCACACAGGAGGAAGGGCCTTTCTTTAAAAACGAACGTGCGGTATTTTCAATGCCAGAAAAGCATTTCCTCAAGGCTCGTAAGTAGGTGTTGATCTGTGAAGTGAAGTGGACACTCTGAAGAGTCTCAGGTGGACAGAGCAGGGGGCTACTGAGCCAGGTAGAGGAGCAGTGAGTGCATAAAGGAAGAAGGCTAGGGTGGGATGTGAAGGCCGGCAAATTCCAAACCTTTCCATTACACACAAAACAAAGGTCCTCTTTTCCTTGGGCTCTCAAATGCCGAACCTTGAGCCGTTCTGTGGCTGCCAAAAATTTAAAGGGCTCGTCCGGGATTTGAACCCGGGACCTCTCGCACCCTAAGCGAGAATCATACCCCTAGACCAACGAGCCGAGATACAAGAATGGGCAAAAGCCTTCCTCCTCCTCCTCTTCCTCCTTTTTCCCACCCCTATACTTGCTACACTTACTCCAAACTCCGAAACAACAGTCTTCTCAGGGAACTCATAGTCTCTCCCGATTAACGAATCCAAGGGCGGACTCAGCACCACTCACAGATGCAACATTCGTCCACTACGGGCGAATCTTTATCCCAATCCAGGGGACCCTTACCCTAAAAGCACCTAGTCGGTCAAGACTAGAGAGTCACCAAACACACAGCGGCACCTAATTTGGGCACTTTGTCAACGTGCGCACGGAGGCGGGGGGGGGGGGGGGGGGGGGGAGGTTTTGAAGGCCTGCCCCTGAGGGCTCCTACCTGTAATTCCAGTTCCCCAGGAAACGAGGAAGGAAAATTACACGATTTCATCTTGACCCTGGAATCTACCCCACGCCTCTCTAACTTTCCCAAGAGATTCAAAGGCGTGCTCACGTTGTTTTCTAAGCCAAACATTTCACTCCTTCACTGACAACAGACTGGTGCCCATTTTCAGGCCTTCCACTATTAGCTAGACTGACCCTCAGAAAACACAGATGAGGGTGGATGGCATTCCGAGAACAGGGGACAGACAGCCTGTGCTATTGTACCCAGTCGGAGGACAGTAAGGCAGTGGCGTCCCACTTACAGAAGCTTAGGGCAAGAACTCCTGAGATGTGACCTGCGTCCTTTGCTGAACTCATTACCTTCTCCCCAAAACTTCCCCTTTCTAATTACCGCCGAGGGCACCACATCCTTCCAGTCACTCCAGCTCACAACCTCACATCCTCGACTCCCCCATTCTCTGTGTGTATGTGTGTGCGTGTTTCTGTCTCTGTCTCTGTGTGTCTCTGTCTCTCTGTTTGTCTATCTCTGTCCACAACCAATCAATTCCCTCTGTAACAGGTAAAAGAGATTTTACCTGTGTAACATCTCTCTTATGTGATCTCTTCTGTCCTCTAAAATTCCCATCACTCTGCTGCTGGTCCTCATCACCTCACCTCCTGACTTGCTAGTCTTTGTGCACCTCGGACCGTCCATGTACTCTGAGATCCAGCGGCCTCCTTGGCAACCTTTCCCGATTCCCTTCAATGCTGCTAACGCCTTCTCTCAATCGATTGTCTCCTCAATTCATCCGGTATGTGCGTTGTTTGCATACATAGTTGTTTTCATGTTGTTTCTTCCATAAGACAATGAGCTCCTTGAGGACAAGGACTTTTAAAATAATTTGTTAATTTTTAAATTTTTTATTTTTTTCCCCTTTCTTTGCCTCCCTAGCACTCAGAACAGTGACTGGCACATAGTAGGCCCTTGATTGTTAACCGCACTTCTGGGCTCTACACAAGAAACCATTCCTCCCTGAAAGCGTTCCAGATCTACAGAACTAATAGGATTCTGTTAACTCCTCAAATGATCATTCGAAGATTTCCTTTGTCCTCTATGGCTCTCCGAGACCTTCTCTTCCGTTTGTCTGTTCATGTCCTCTACCGCGCGGCATAACGTGAGCAAGCAATCTCCTTGTGGCCAGAGAATGCGTTGTTGGCGTCGAGGATTCAACACAGCAAGGCTTTGCACACAGTTAGTCCTTAAGAACACCTAGAATTGAATTCCACTGTCCATCTTTCCTTGTTTCGCCCCCCCCCCCCGGGTTCTTCCTTTCAGCTTTTTGCTGGTGTGGTCGGCTGCGAAAAGCCAGCGCGTTTTGTCTCATCCAAAAGGGAGAAAGGGCATGTTTCCGCCCGGTTTCGAACCGGGGACCTTTCGCGTGTTAGGCGAACGTGATAACCACTACACTACGGAAACCCCTCCGTACTGCTGATTGCCCAAGTAAGGCTCTTGAAGAAATTGAAACAGTTCACATCAAAAACCTTACTTCTAGCTCAGAGTAGCACTGTAGCTCAGAGTAGCACTATGAGTCCGGAATGCCTTCACAGAAAGTTTCACTTGAGTCAGGCTTGAAAGGTTTTGGAGAGGCAAAAAACGACCGGTAAAGCACTAAGTAAATTCAGGGATGTTGAGGGGTAGAAATCTCAGTTTCAGATAGAAATCATTCTCTCCTAAGGCCTAAGATGTCTTGGTCTCGTTGGTTATTTGGAATCAACAACTACACCTAAAATGAGGAAAGGAGAAGATTGTGACATTTCCCCGTCTGAGGGCTTCATCATGATAGAGAGGCTCGTGTAGGCAGTAGGGTGATGCTTTGTCCAAATCTCACAGGTTGTGGGGGCCTTCTTTTTCTCTCCCGTCGGTATAACCTTGGGAGCAAACCGCAGGTAGCCCATCTTGGCTTTTGTCTGACCATCTCCACAGACATATCAGAAATTCTGGTCACTAGCCAGAGTGCTGAGCAGAAAGAGGTTTATTAAGTGAATCCCTGAGAAAGGAAAATCTGATCTCTAACGAGTACTGTTCTGGGAGCTACAGGAGATACACAACTCTGAAATAAATACAGAAGGTTCAGTTATTTTGGAGCCAGAGCTTGGTAGCAAGAGCTGCTTTAACTTGTTCTTCTTTCCTAGCCAGCTTCCTTCACAGTCCCCACAACTCACCACGGTCATTCTTGACTCGTTTTGCTACTCTAAAGGCACTTCTCTCCATCTATCCAAATCTGCAACCTTTAAAAGGCATTTGTAAAGCTCAAATTGCGCGTCCTCTGTGAGTTTTCCTAACCCACATTGTCCAGTGCAACTCTGGGCTAGAGACAAGGTTTTTGATGTGAATTGTCTCAATTTCTTCAAGAGCCTTACTTGGGCAATCAGCAGTACGGAGGGGTTTCCGTAGTGTAGTGGTTATCACGTTCGCCTAACACGCGAAAGGTCCCCGGTTCGAAACCGGGCGGAAACATGCCCTTTCTCCCTTTTGGATGAGACAAAACGCGCTGGCTTTTCGCAGCCGACCACACCAGCAAAAAGCTGAAAGGAAGAACCCGGGGGGGGGGGGCGAAACAAGGAAAGATGGACAGTGGAATTCAATTCTAGGTGTTCTTAAGGACTAACTGTGTGCAAAGCCTTGCTGTGTTGAATCCTCGACGCCAACAACGCATTCTCTGGCCACAAGGAGATTGCTTGCTCACGTTATGCCGCGCGGTAGAGGACATGAACAGACAAACGGAAGAGAAGGTCTCGGAGAGCCATAGAGGACAAAGGAAATCTTCGAATGATCATTTGAGGAGTTAACAGAATCCTATTAGTTCTGTAGATCTGGAACGCTTTCAGGGAGGAATGGTTTCTTGTGTAGAGCCCAGAAGTGCGGTTAACAATCAAGGGCCTACTATGTGCCAGTCACTGTTCTGAGTGCTAGGGAGGCAAAGAAAGGGGAAAAAAATAAAAAATTTAAAAATTAACAAATTATTTTAAAAGTCCTTGTCCTCAAGGAGCTCATTGTCTTATGGAAGAAACAACATGAAAACAACTATGTATGCAAACAACGCACATACCGGATGAATTGAGGAGACAATCGATTGAGAGAAGGCGTTAGCAGCATTGAAGGGAATCGGGAAAGGTTGCCAAGGAGGCCGCTGGATCTCAGAGTACATGGACGGTCCGAGGTGCACAAAGACTAGCAAGTCAGGAGGTGAGGTGATGAGGACCAGCAGCAGAGTGATGGGAATTTTAGAGGACAGAAGAGATCACATAAGAGAGATGTTACACAGGTAAAATCTCTTTTACCTGTTACAGAGGGAATTGATTGGTTGTGGACAGAGATAGACAAACAGAGAGACAGAGACACACAGAGACAGAGACAGAAACACGCACACACATACACACAGAGAATGGGGGAGTCGAGGATGTGAGGTTGTGAGCTGGAGTGACTGGAAGGATGTGGTGCCCTCGGCGGTAATTAGAAAGGGGAAGTTTTGGGGAGAAGGTAATGAGTTCAGCAAAGGACGCAGGTCACATCTCAGGAGTTCTTGCCCTAAGCTTCTGTAAGTGGGACGCCACTGCCTTACTGTCCTCCGACTGGGTACAATAGCACAGGCTGTCTGTCCCCTGTTCTCGGAATGCCATCCACCCTCATCTGTGTTTTCTGAGGGTCAGTCTAGCTAATAGTGGAAGGCCTGAAAATGGGCACCAGTCTGTTGTCAGTGAAGGAGTGAAATGTTTGGCTTAGAAAACAACGTGAGCACGCCTTTGAATCTCTTGGGAAAGTTAGAGAGGCGTGGGGTAGATTCCAGGGTCAAGATGAAATCGTGTAATTTTCCTTCCTCGTTTCCTGGGGAACTGGAATTACAGGTAGGAGCCCTCAGGGGCAGGCCTTCAAAACCTCCCCCCCCCCCCCCCCCCCCCCGCCTCCGTGCGCACGTTGACAAAGTGCCCAAATTAGGTGCCGCTGTGTGTTTGGTGACTCTCTAGTCTTGACCGACTAGGTGCTTTTAGGGTAAGGGTCCCCTGGATTGGGATAAAGATTCGCCCGTAGTGGACGAATGTTGCATCTGTGAGTGGTGCTGAGTCCGCCCTTGGATTCGTTAATCGGGAGAGACTATGAGTTCCCTGAGAAGACTGTTGTTTCGGAGTTTGGAGTAAGTGTAGCAAGTATAGGGGTGGGAAAAAGGAGGAAGAGGAGGAGGAGGAAGGCTTTTGCCCATTCTTGTATCTCGGCTCGTTGGTCTAGGGGTATGATTCTCGCTTAGGGTGCGAGAGGTCCCGGGTTCAAATCCCGGACGAGCCCTTTAAATTTTTGGCAGCCACAGAACGGCTCAAGGTTCGGCATTTGAGAGCCCAAGGAAAAGAGGACCTTTGTGTGTAATGGAAAGGTTTGGAATTTGCCGGCCTTCACATCCCACCCTAGCCTTCTTCCTTTATGCACTCACTGCTCCTCTACCTGGCTCAGTAGCCCCCTGCTCTGTCCACCTGAGACTCTTCAGAGTGTCCACTTCACTTCACAGATCAACACCTACTTACGAGCCTTGAGGAAATGCTTTTCTGGCATTGAAAATACCGCACGTTCGTTTTTAAAGAAAGTCCCTTCCGGCCTCATTTCTAAAATATATAGAAAATTAAGTCAAATTTATAAGAATATACGTCATTTCCCAATTGATAAATGGTCAAAGGACATGAACAGGAAATTCTCAGATGAAGAAATTAAAGCCATCTATAGTTATATGAAAAAATGCTCTAAATCACTATTGATTAGAGAAATGCAAATCAAAACAACTCTGAGGGACCACATCACACCTAATGACAAAACAAGAAAATGATAAATGTTGAAGAAGATGTGGGGAAATTGGAACACTAATGCATTGGTGGAGTTGTGAAGAAGATGTGGGAAAATTGGAACACTAATGCATTGGTGGAGTTGGATCCAACCATTTTGGAGAGCAATTTGGAACTATGCCCAAAGGACTATAAAAATGTGCATACCCTTTGACCCAGTAATAGCACTTCTAGGGCTATATCCCAAAGAGGTCATACAAATGGGAAAAGGATCCTCATGTACAAAAATATTTATAGCAGCTCTTCTTGTGGTGGCAAAGAATAAGAAATTGAGAGGATGCCCATCAATTGGGGAATGGCTGAATAAGTTGTGGTATATGAATGTAATGGAATACTATTGTGCTATAAGAAATGATGAACAGGCTGATTTCAGAAAAACCTGGAAAGACTTGTATGGTCTGATACTGAATGAAGTGAGCAGAACCAAGAGAACATTGTACACGGTGACAGCCAGGTTGTTCAATGACTAATATTGATAAACTTAACCCTTTCCAGCAATACAAGGATCTAAGACATCTCCAAAGGCCTTGTGATGGAAAATGCTATCTACATCCAAAGAAAGAACTATGGAGTTTGAATGCAGATCGAAGCATACTATTTGCTATTTTTTTCTTCTGTTGAGTTTTGTTTCCTTTTTCTGGTGGTTCCTCCTATTGGTTGTAATTCTTCCTTACAACATCACTAATGTGAAAATATGTTTAATAGGAATGTATATGTATAACCTATATCAGATTGTGGGCTGTCTTGGGGAGGGAGGGCGAGGGAGAAAAATTTTAAACTCAAAAGCATATGGAAATGATTGTTGATAAATCAAAAGAAATAAAAAACAAAAAGAAAGGCCCTTCCTCCCTTTTGTGTGCCCTGGGAGGCTTGCCTACATGACCGACCTTTCCTATTATTTCTTCTCAGTCCTGATTTTTCCATCGGGTAAGGCTGTCCCCTGATCAAGGAGGCAGACTCACCTCAGGGATGGTGCAGAGGATGGAGTGCTGGCCTGGAATCAGAAAAACCTCAGTTCAAACGAGGCCTGAAATGCTAGACATATGATCATGGGCAAATTACTGTGGTGATAAAATAAATATTAGTAAAGTCCTTTCCAATTTTATCATCATCATCATCATCTTGCAAACTTCGAGTCAAGTCAGTGGAGGTTGGAGGAGACACCTTTCAAGCACTTGAACAAACACACGGGCACACTCCATTCATCATCTTGTAAGCGGAAATGTGTACCAAGAAAAGTAATTCTGGCAATTTCTGAGGCTTGATAGCTCTAAATATTTCAGATGCCAGCCACCAACCAGGACAGGAGTTCACTTTCCTTGAATTTGACCAACACAGAAACTCAGGATAGACCAGGCTTGCAAGGAAGTGAAGAAGATAAAGTGATGTGTCCCATTTCCTTAGAGGATATGCTTCCCTCTCATTAGATCAACAATCATAGGCTGCAGAGGCAAGGAGAGAGGATCTTTCTATCTTTTTCTTTCTTTCTTTCTTTTTTTCTTTCTTTCTTTCTTTCTTTCTTTCTTTCTTTCTTTCTTTCTTT
>NW_020948951.1:8461943-8499692 GCF_900497805.2 Vombatus ursinus | reverse complement strand
TCTTTCTTTCTTTCTTTCCTTCCTTCCATCCTTCCATCCACCCATATAAAATAGAAGTTAGATGAGAGAGGAAGAGGTACACAGACATATTAATTTAATTCAGAGGATATGATTTATGAAACCAAACAGATGTAAATCAAATAACACTAAGCCCTACACCCCTACCACTGCCTGTACCCTTTTTCACAGGGAGGGAGAGTGCCATTCACATTGGTGAGCATTCACTTTTTATTTCCCAGTCCTAGATCCACCATTCCACTTTTTGGCTATCTACATGCCATACCTCACCAAGAATGTACTCTCCTTTTGGATTTTAAAAAAGTGGGTTTTTTCCCATTTATTTACTTATTCATTTGAGCATTACTCCACGTCAACTTCCAGAATCTATATTCCCAGTCAGCACCAACCTAATTTTTGTTCCAACTTGACTCTGCTGCTATTGCATCCATATTGTCCTATTTCAGGCTCTTTTTAATCCTTGCCTGCATCTACTTCCAAATTCCAGCTTGTCATCATGACTTTTAGGTGCCCCAGAACTAAGGAACCATGTCTAAGGATTGTGGTTCCTTTTGTGGTTCCTTTCTTGTTTTCCACAGTCTCTACTTACCTTCAACTATCTTATTCTTGGGTTCACAAAATTGTAGGGTGACAGGCCTCTAGGTGAAAACTCAAACCTTAAACTTCATTTAGTCATAGAGTCATCAAGTCAGCAGCTATCCAGTCCAACCTAAGCAGGAAAAGAATCACCTCCACATCCTCCTAAGAAAACAGAGAAATGATTCCCTGGTCTCTACTTGAAGACTATAAAGAGAAGGAATTCCACTGCTTATTGAGGCAACCCATTTCATGGTTGAACAGCCCCAATTACTCAAGACAGCAAGTGTAAATGAAATTCTCATTTATTCCTTCTGGTTCTGCCTTCTGGGGCTAGGCAGAACAAGTCTAACCCTTCCTTTAGGGGACAGCTCTTCAGACCCTTGAAGAGAACAATCTACCACTTTTCTATTCCTCCCCCCACAGCCACAGCCCCACCTCCAGGCTTTTCTTATCTAGTTCCTTCCTCTCCAGTTACTTCAAGAGATCTTCATCTGATATAAACTCAAGGCTCTTCATGCTCTTGGTGGCCTTCCTCTGGACAATTCACAGTTTATGAATGTCCTTATTAAGCTATGGTGTAGAGAAGTGAGCACAGTACTCCAAGCAACATCTGAGGAGAGCAAGAGTACAGTGGAACAACCATCCCTAGTCCCCAAAGCTATGCCAGGAGCCCACTAGCTTTTATTTTATTTTTCATTTTTTGGAGTTTAATTTAATTTAATTTTCAGTTCCAAATTATCTCCCTCCATCAACTCCCTCTCCTACCCCATTGAGGAGGCAAGAAATACAAATGCATTAAAAATAGACAGTCATGCAAAACAAATTTACACATTAGCTATGTCCCAAAAATAAATAAATCATTAGGTAGATATTAGCTTTTTTTAGTGGCCACAAAACACCACTGTCTCTCATTTTTTCCCCTTTCTCAAGTATGACTAGCTTTATGGCTATTGAATTTCATCTTATTAGACTCATCCTGATGTTCCAGACTGCCAAATTCCTTCTGCATCTTGATACTGCAATCTACTGTTAGCTATAATACCTCTTATTGAGCTGTATTTGGCACATTTGATGAGAATTACATCTATGCCTTTGTAATAGCACTTTAAAGTCTGCTAAGTGCTTCTAACACCACCTCACTCTATCTTCACTTTAACCCTGGGAATTAGCTGCTGTTATTATATCTCCATTTTCCAGATGAGGAAATTGAGACACAGAGAGGTTGTGAATTACCTAGTGTTGCAGAGTTCCCAAGTGTCTAAGGCCAAATCTGAAGTTAGGTCTTGCCAGCTCCAAGTCCAGCATTCTGCTCGCTACAGCTAGTTGCCTCTTAGTCTTGATTAAAAAAGTAAAACCGTAAGGGACCAATGTTCCGTAAAAATTAGAAGTACCACTTAAGTAAAGAAACAAACCGAATGAATACCCTACTTTGACCAGAAACGTAGTTGGGTAGGATTCAAATGCGCTGGGGAAACCTCAGTGTCCAGTCCATCGCCTTAATCACCCAACCACAACTACTGGAGATTAATATGTCTTTACCGCAATTTTTCGAGGCATAGCGATTTTGTGTGGGTGAGTATTTTTTTCTAAACAAGCAAATCGCAGCTCGTCTATCATTTACCACCATACCTCTAGATTTGCTATGGCTAAAAGTTTTCTCGAACTAAGCCACCTCCACACCTTTCCGATAAAGCATAAATACCCCACTGACTGACCTCCACACCCAAGCTTTCCAGTTTCCCAGTAACTGACACGCCTTGCCCTCCGAGGGTTTAGCTTCGAAAAAGCCTTCCATCTCCCACATCTTCCTGCAATCCCTTCCCCCTTATGCCTGCATCCACTTTTGCCTACCTTCTGACCCAACTCTCGGAAATTCATTCATCATTCATTGAAAAATTATTGAGGGAGAGTCTAAGAAGAGCAGAGGTCCGGGTAACGTGGCAAGAACAACCAAGGAAGCAGATTAACCAAGCGCTTTGGAGGCAGCCATTTTTTCTCTGGGGCCACTTAGAAGCCCTCGTGCAGTCATACTGATGGAGTGAATAAGAGCCTATAATGTCCAGGTCGAAGAACGGAAGAGCCTGCTCCTAAAAGGACTTTCTACTTTCCTCAAGTCCACTTGAGGAAAAAAGCTGTTACTTTCTTTAAGGATGGTGAGGCAATAGAAACTAGGCAAGGTTAAGGAGAGAAATTAAATAGGGGAATATGCAAGGTTGAGGAAATATAAGCATCCAGACTTCAGGAATCAAAGAAACACGACGAGGATGGGATTCGAACCCATGCGTGCAGAGCACAATGGATTAGCAGTCCATCGCCTTAACCACTCGGCCACCTCGTCAACCACGACGTCTGGGCTCCGTTTTTGGAAAATTTGTTTTTATTAGGAAGTTCTTTCCATAGTCATTGTAAAGTCTTTGCAAAATTAATATTTGTCGTTGGGGGTTGTTATAAAAACTCCAGACTCAATTCAGAATTCAGCCTGAGACTGGGCTCGGTGAATTCCCCGAACGAGAGTTAGCTGGGTCATAAAGAAATCACAGTTGTGGAGTGAGAGAAGAGATAACTTTATTAACAATTCTCCCGAGAATTGGGTGTGTTCCCTCATTGGAATCACACATCTATACAGGATCAGGGCAAGTGGTTATATAGTATCACTTGGCTTTAACCCCCAACTTGTCTCAACATTCCTGCACATCCCATTTAACATCTGTGTTTGCAATGCAATATCTATTGTTTCTATAGAGTCTGTGAAAACCAATCTCCCCCTCATCTTGTTTACATATTTGTGTAAACCAATAAACCAATCTCCCCCTGCCCTATTTACATATTTGTGTAAACCAATAAACCAAGAAATCAATTAATCAATAACCTAATCTCCCCCTGCCCTATTTTCTTATCAATTCTGTGGGAACCAAATTGTTAGCATTTCTTACAAGGGTGAAGATTGGATTGGTATCATCTGGAAAATCACAGCCCTCCGAGGCACGAGGACTAAAGTTGCAAGGTCTTCACTTTTGGCTCTCCACCTGTTTCAAATCCGTTGCTTTCTCCTTACCTCTGAATTGTAAACAATTATTTTCCTTTTCTTCCAGGAGTGGTACACTCTCTAGGAGCTACTCTTCTGACTCACACAAGACCTGGAAGATCGCCATCGCAGTAATTACTACGCCAGAAAGTGAAGGGTATTTTGTGTATTCGCATTCATCAAGCTCCGGAGCTCCGGAACTCCGGAGCTCCTCACTGGGGAGCTTCAATAACTAGCTCAAATCAAAGTAATTTACTAAGAAGGCGTAGTAGGAACAATTGGCTGCAAAACATACCCTCCTCCGCAGTGGATAGAGCACTGGCCCTAAAGTCAGGAGGACCTGAGTGTATATCCGGCCTCAGACCAAACACTTGACACTTACTAGCTGTGTGACCCTGGGCAACTCACTTAACCCCAATTGCCTTAAAAAACAAACAAACATACCCACTTCACCCCGCAGCTTCTAGCATACTCTCCCACAAACACTCAGAGTCAGTGGGAAGAAAGGGAACAAGCAGAATAAACTGGTTGTGAGGCACTCAAATTCAGTTCTCAATACTTCAGGACCCTGAAGTCTTTCTCTTTCTCTCCTGAAGTCTTCACTTTCCTACCTCCCTACAATCACCTCCTGCGGAGTCTTTGCTAGGCAGACTTGTCTGTTTTTCTCCACCACCGCTGGAACTAATACTCTCTTGAATCCATCTGGGTTAAAGCTGTATCTTGTTCTGGTTCCCCTGATTAGTCCCTCCTCACAGTCAGCAGTAAGTTTCAGCAGAAAATAAGATTGCAAAGAGAAATCTGGAAGTCACATACAAACCATCACAAAGATCAAAGGAGTATATTTTTACAAATTATACCATATATTAACTAAAATTCACATCCTCCGTAATATGTGCCGAATCAGGAAAAATCACCTAGATGCTGCTTGTCAAAGTTTTGGGCCTAGTATATGTAAATTCCAGACAAAATCCAGACCTTCACAGCTCTAGACAGCAGAACCTCAACAAGGTGCTGATAACTTTGACGTGACGACTTTGAAGTTTTACCAACAATTTTGAGATGATTTAGATATGCTAATGAACTATCCCTAAGGTTTAGTCTATTTCTCCCCCAAACGCTATAAAAATGAGACCTCAAACTCCTGCCCAGCCCTATTTCATTTCCGTCGGGTCCACGCTGCTTAATGCTCCCAACTCTAATCCATGGTTAAGTGAGTGAAATTTCCTGCCTCTCCCTTTGTTCTTCCCCATTCCTCCTTCCTCCCTTCACCAGTCCCCATGCTGTCGTCTGCATGTGTACCATTTCTCCCGGCTTGTCTCTGCCTTTTTGGGCTTTATCCTCTGTGTTTAATTAAAGTGACGCCCAGAGTCCTGATGTCAGAAGTGATCTTTTCCTGGGAGTACCTAAAGAACATGCCTGCTCCATTTCATAATTTCGTAATTATGGTCACAGACAGCTCTCTTCTCATCTGATGCAAATCAAAGTCCTTAAAATGATTTCTAGCCCGATTACTCGATGTCCATTGGGGAAGGGAGGGAAAATGGAGGGGTAGACCGGGCGATTGGTGTCTGCTCCCTGCTGGATGGAGATTCTCCTGTTCTTGAGTAGCCTTGCAGTAGGATGAGAAGCGCAGATGCGGAAGGGAGGAGGAGGGAAGAGAAATTCCCTCTCCCCCTGCAGTCCTTAGGCGAAGAACTCATGCCTCACTCCCTCCAGGGTTTACAGCCCCTTAGTTTTGTAGAGATTATCAATGGCATATACAGCATTCCTGATAGTCTAGGATCCGCTGCTCTTACAAATGCTTCCAGCAAAGTTCTAGTTTCCTAACACATCAATAACTCCTGCTCTATTATAAGCCCCATTGGATGATTTCATCAGCTGTTGAAAGGTGGGGAAACAAAGGGTCAAAGACTCTTCTCTCCACCCCTTTTCGAGACAAGAATAAATCCAATTGATCAATCCAGTATTAGGAAGAGAAAGGAAATCCCAACACGTCTGAATTCAATGGTCTGTAAAATTAGAGGTTTCGCCTGCGTGGAAAATCACTAAGAGAAGTTCATGACATTAGGACATGTTGGGACTGGAACAGTGGAGTTGAGAGGCAGAGACTGAAAAAGGATTATTAAAATCGGGAGAGGGGACGGCGACTAGCAGTTAGAAGTCAGTGTTCTGTACTAGCACCCGTGTGACCCAGTCGCGAGGCCTTCTAGTGCTGCTTCTGCCCCACAGTATGACCTACACAGCAAGAAATCCAGTGAAAACTTCCCGGTAGCAACAGTGGCCGAAGGTGCGGAATGGATTGGACACACTCAGCCCTTCAGTCTGAGGGACGATTGTGCTGTTGATGCCAGTGCGCAGTTTTCAGGGAGAGGGTAGAGGCCGACGTCTTATGGTCTGCTGACTCGCGTCTCTTCTGAGGGTTACGGTGAAAAGGCCTGGGTCAACTGAAAAAGCACACGCAAGAGAGAGACAAATGGTTAGGAGATTCACGAGACCAACACATCAGGGTGGCGGCGGCTGCCGTGGCTAGATCACCGAAGATCTGGAGCGGCCAAAGTGGCAGGCAACCCCTGCTTGTACAAACCCGAGACTAGGCAGGTTGGTCTGGAGCAGGCCGTTGTGCACCCGGCGGTTGGTTGCAAAGTGTTGAGCCGGGACCAAGAGCTAGAAGAAGAGCCTGGGTCTCAGGTGTGAAGGCTCCCCCCTCCCACCCCTGTTGTTTGTCGGCTAGACAGTATGGTTTCGACATGATGAGGAAAGGACTGGTAGGGAAGCAGGTAGGCACAGGTGTGAAAGTTCCCCAGAACTCATGTAGGGACAAGAAAATTAATGGGAAAGCATTTAAACTTGACTTAGCTAAGTTTTTTTTTCTTTGCCTTTTAAACAGTATTTCATTTTTTCCATTACATATAAAGCCAATTTTAAACATTTATTTTTAAATAAAATTTTGAGTTCCAAATTTCCTCCCTTCCTTCTCCCTAAGATGGTAAGCAATTTGATACAGGTTATATATGTTTAATCATGTAAAATATATTTCCATATTAGTCATGTTGTATAAGATGAAACAGAACAAAAGAGGAAAAAACTTATGAAAAAATAAAGTGAAAATACTATGCTTCAATCTGCATTCATACTCCATCAGTTCTTTCTCTGGATGTGGATAATATTTTCCATAATGAGTCTTTTGTAATTATCTTGAATCATTGTATTGCTGAGAACTAAGTCAATTAAAGCTGATCAGTGCACAATGTTGGAGTTACGGTGTACAAAGTTCTCATTCTACTCACTTCACTTTGCATCAGTTCATGTAATCTTTACAGGTTTTTCCTGAAATCATCTCGTTTGTCATTTTTTTATAGCACAATAATATTTCATCACCATCATATATCACAGCTTGTTCAGTCATTCCCCAATTGATGGGCATCTCCCCCCATGTCCAATTCTTAGCCAGTACAAAAAGAGCTGTTATAAATAAAAATACATGCATTTATAAAGAAAGGTAATACATACTTGGGGTCCTTGGAGGGGCCTACCTGACAGCATTTCTGCTCAATCCTGATGTTTCCATTGCTTGGGATTGATGCTTGCAGTGGATTTATGGAGGGAAACTGGTTCATTAGGAGACCTCTTAGCCAATTCATTTGGGACTGTTGAGGGATGTCTTTCAAGCACTCCCACAAACCCCAACACACTGGCAGTTTCATCATCCTAGTAGGGTGAGAGATGGGCTGGGGAAGGTTGTTATGGTAGCATCTGAGACCCAAGAGACCCAGATATTTCAAATGCCAGTCACCACTTGAGGCAGGAGCCCAGTATTCATGGTTGTTGCCAATGTGGAAACACATTGAGAGACTGGCTCTGAGCACAAAGGCCTAGCTAGAAGTGAAAATAAATTGTTAGCGCTGATAAGTTTTATTATGTATTCATCTGGTTTTCATGACTGCCTTTTGAAGTAGATGCTATTATTATTCCCCTTTTACAAGTGAGGAAAGGGAGACACAAGGAGGTTAGGTGATTAACTCAGCACCACACTGCCAGTAAGTGTCTGAGGCAATATTATGCCTTATATATTCCTGACTCCCAAGTCTTATACTCTATCCATTGCACTACCTACTTGCCTGCCTACTGACATGTGAATCAGTTCAACATATGTCATTTCACTTTAGTCTCATTGGATAGAACAAATACAAGCTGTAAGGCCAAGAGAAAGCTGGCTAAAGTCTATTCCTATGCACGTGGATGTATGCACCTGGACTGTAACTATGGAATTTACTTTCCCTATGGCATCAACAATGAAGTTTCTTACTATTCTGTCAGCAAGAGAATATAAAACTTCAATTACTTCCATACCAACTGATAGAACTGAGTTGCAATAAGCTTTCATGCCAGGAGGAGCTCTACCCAAGTTGCTTGGCAACAAGAAGTCATTGATCAATTTCCTGGAGAACATTCATCAAGGCATTAAGGGAACGATACTTGATGAAAATAACAATGACATTGCAGGCACAATCATTTCTCTTAGTAGGATTGCTCATGATGTCGTTTCAAGTAAGCAAGATGATTCCTTTCTGCTACTACTGCCAGGTACTTACAGTGTCACTGCTACAGCATCTGGGTATGAATCAGAGCCAATGACTGTGACAGTTGGACATGCAAAGCCAAAGCAGGTTAACTTTCAGCTCAGGAAAAATACTACCAAAGAACCCATTGAGCAAAAAGTCCCCGTCAAGGTTCCTGATGGCAAAAACCTTCTAAAGAAGGTGACGTCTTGAGCAGCTGACAAGGACATGGAGAGGCAGGTCCTGATCATCCAATAGAACGCAGGTTGCCCCTGCCTTAAAACCATAGTCACTTAGACCAGGATGAAAATAAGAGTCCAAAAGGCAAACTTGATGACAGCCTATTATGTCTGCTATTAAATAAGATGAAGCTATCTATGTTATTACCTATGATATATTTAAATACAAAACTAATTGAGAAAGAAAAAAAGAAAATTTGTAGAAGCATAATACTGTTCAGTTTTAGTGCCCTGCAGTTCCATAGAAAATGTGTCTAAATCAGAAGTTACTTGTTCATTATTAATCATTATTGATTAGGGAAATAAAATTAAAACAACCATGAGATATCATATTACACCTATCAGATTGGCTAAAGTTATTGAAGGGGAAAGTGACAAATGTTGGAGAGGATGTGGAAAAGTTGGGACACTAATTCATAGTTGGTGGAACTGTGAACTGATTCAACCATTTTGGAGAGCAATCTGGAATTATCCCTAAAGAGTTATTAAACTGTCTATATGCTTTGGCCCAGCAATACCACTATTAGGTCTGTTTCCAAAGATAATTAGGGGAAAAGGAAAAGAACCTATATGTTCTAAAATATTTATAGCAGTTCTCTTTGTGGTGGCAAAGAATTGGAAATCGTTGGGATGTTTGTCAATTGGGGAATTGAATAAGTTGTGGTACATGACCGTGATGGAATACTATTGTCCTATAAGAAATGCTGATCTTAGAGAAACATGGATAGAATTGCATGATATAATGAAAAACAAAATGAGCAGAACCAAGAGAACATCGTATGCAGTAACAGCAATATTGCTTTGAAAACAATTTTGAGCGACTAAGTAATTTTAACTATTCTAAATATCCAAATGAACAAGGACCTATGAAGGAAGATGCTATCTGTATCTGGAGAAAGAACTGACAAATAGAAGTGTATATTGCATGATTTTACACACACACACATATTTGTATCTAAGGGTAGATGTGTCTAGGGTGGTGAGAGAGGAAAAAAGGGAAAAAAAGAAAGTTACATGATAACTTTATTATATACTTTAATAGCAAGTTATACATAAGAGATTTGCAGTTTCATCCGCAATCATCTTTTCTTCCTATTCTATTATATCATAGAAATGCTTGTTTTATTTCTTAAGTTCAGAATAAAATAAATAACATTAAAAAAAAAGAAGTTACTAATTCAAGCTTTTTCTGCTTTGTGTTTTATCAGCCATGCTTAGAGTCTGGATTTCATTAATACGTAGTCTGGTTTCATTAATCATTTGAATAAGTCTGTAATTCTCGAGAAGGTCCGAACAATTTAACAAAAGCTGGTTAGGTACGTTGTTCACTCTTAAGGTCTCTAAAGTCTTGATTGTGGTTTCCCTTTAACTTCCAGGGAGGACTATAAAAGCTTTTGTGAGTCAAATAAAAAGATTTGAAAATTTTCATTCTTTTCATTCCTCCCTCCCCTCCAACCACTCTGTTAGCCTCCCTCTTATGTCTACTGCCCTCATACATCATCCTGCTAATCCTCTTCCCTCTAGTAGACACTGGAGACTTTGGCCTTTCTCTTTGGTAAACTTCCTTTGACTTGTTTCAATACATATCTTCACTGTAGCAATTGTGATCAAACATACCACACAAGAAACCCTCATCAAGTGTAAGAAAAACACTAATGATATCTACTGAGAACTGCACAGAAAATGCTGTAGTCTAATACTCACAGGAATGATTCTACCAAAACAGAACAGATCAAGGAAACTAGGGAGAGACTTAACTGTATTTGAGTTATATACAAAATCTTAAATAAAATTAGCCCCCAAGCTAGAAGTCTCCAGATGGAGTCCATCTGCATTAAGGATCATCTGCATGAGAACTCTAGAGAAAATAGATCTATGTATGATGCAAATTCATTTTGCTTTATTCTCCAAATCAGACCAAGTCCAAAGTGCCCAGTAGGTTTTCATCCTTTGCTGTGATCCATTTTACTGGATTTATAAAAATGATCTGTGAGTAAAGAAAGGATGCCCACTCTTACCACTACTATTTAACATTGTGCAAAAAAAATACTGTAGCAATAACACAAGAGAAATCAAGGCAATTAGTACAATGAAAGAAGAAACAAAATTCATGATTTTTGCAGATATATGGTAATTTATTTAGGAAACCCTAAGAGTCAACCAAAACATTAACTGAAGTAAAGTTGCAGGATATGAAATAAATTCACACCAACTATCAGCATTTTTGTTTCTTATTAACAAAACTCAGTAGGAAGAGTTAGAGAGAGAAATTCCACCCAAAAGAATTATAGAAGCTACAAAATAGTTTACAATGTTTCCAGAAAGGTACATCCAGGAACTCTATGAATTCTAGTTTAAAATGCTTTTCAAAAATAAAGATAAAACTACAGAATTGGCAAGACAATTGCTTATGGGATGGTTGAATCAAGATAATAAAATTCCTAATATTATCTAAGTTAATTTCCTTGGTTGGTGCTATACCAATCAAACTACCAAGGGAACATTTTATAAGGCTAGCAAAAAATAATAATGAAATTCATGTGGAGGAATAAAAGTACAAGAATCTAAAGGGTAATAATGAAAAATGTGAGAAGAAATAGAGTCCATCTGTACCAGAATTTAAACAAAACAACAATCATAAAAATGATTCAGTACTAGTTTAAAAAAGAGGCCAATCAGTGAAACAGATTAAGTATAAAATTTACAAAAGCAAACATCAGAGTAGCAAAATGTTAGATAAAATCCCACACATCCTCTCCTCGCCCCATTATTGGGGAAAATACTTATAAGTTGAGAAAAAACTGCAAGGAAAACTGGATTTTAGTCTGGCAGAAATAAGGTTTACACCAACAGTTCTTAAATTTTTTTGGAGCTCTTTATATTCTTAAAAATTGAAGACCTCAAAGAGTTTTTGTTTATGTGATTTACATCTATTGATATTTAATGTATTAGCAACTTAAATGGATAAAAATTTTAATATATTTATACATTTAAAATAACAATTATGAATTCATAGCACATTAATATAAACAACACATTTTATGAAAATAACTATATTTTCCAAAATAAAAGAATAGCAAGGAAAGTCACATTGTTTTATTTACATTTTTGAAATGCAAATTGCTTTTGCACCATGAGTGCAAATGTTAGCACTGTGATTCCAGGACAAATCATTAGATTCAGAACAATTATTCAACAGTTTGAATATTTCAGCACCCCTTGTGTTTGCTGCCAAGCATTCAAATAAAAGAGAAAGGAAGATTGGCATGTAAACACTACATTTATCCTTGATACCTATTAAAAAACAAAAGCAAAACCAAAACCTGAGGCCACTTTCCTGAAGACACCAGAACCTTCTACAAGCTCAATGGTTGCTTAGCCTGCACATAAACTCGCCATTAATAGAACTCTAATTAAGTCTTATAAATGCATAGCATTGCCCCTGAGGAAATACATAGGACAATAAAGAAGATGTTATGAAGATGGATACAGTTAACACGGTTGCTAAACTTGGTGGAAAGCCAAACTAAAGCAACCTTTTAACACGAGATTATAAATTCTTATCAGCTTCTTAGCACCTGCGCACAGATCTTGCTGAATTATTGGGAAGAAAAAAAAAATGCTGGCTCATGGAGATGTTGGGATGACTCATAAACTGAAAATGCTGCATGCCACACTTTCTCCCAAAGCAAATAAATCAAAATTCTGATGAGAAGAAGACAGTGAAGCCTTTGTGGTTTTAGTGCTGTTCTTAATTTTGGATAGCATGAATGCCATTGGGAGTAAAGATGAAAAAAGAAGAAAAAGAATAAAAAAAAAAAAGGAAAATGTTTTTGGCTTGTCGGTTTCCCCATCTGACACTTCAGTTCATCAAATTTTGGAGTCTTAGCTTTCAGCAGTGAATGGGCTGATCAACTCAGGAACTTCTATTTGCAGTAATCAGTCAGCAGGCTGCTTTTATGCACAGGAGTAGCCTGAAGGCCAATGAAAATAACAGTGGCCAAGCATCTCTCTGGTTTCCTCTCTGCAGAACATACAATAACAAAGAGACAGCCCTACAGCAGAATACAATGAAAGGCACTAGAGTGGTTTTTCTGCCAGTTTGAAAGTTTCTAGCAGTTGGGAAAGTGAGAAACTTGGCATTAGTGTAAATTCAAAACTCCCGCAGGTGCTCAGGAGCCACTTGTAAGCTTGGTTGCTTGGGAGTAATAAACCATGCTCCTAAAATCCCAAATCTTGAAATGTTGTTCTGCTCTAATAGGAAATCTCATTCGTTCGCCACGTATATACTGAGTTCACTTTTCTGAGCATAGGAATGGCATTTTTTAAAGAATTCTTATTATGTAGGAATTCATAATTCTCTCGCGCACAGTTGAATTATCTTATTTTTCCCCCCTCAGATTTAGACAGCCTACTGGGCTAAGAGCAAGGGTTTTAAAGTGAACTGTCTCAATTTCTTCAAGAGCTTTATTTGGGCAGCCAGTCTTCGAGGTGGGTTTCCGTAGTGTAGTGGTTATCACGTTCGCCTAACACGCGAAAGGTCCCCGGTTCGAAACCGGGCGGAAACATGGGCCTATCCTAATCTCTTTTGGATTGTCGCGAAACAAGGGGGCTTTTCACAGCAAGAAGGGACCTCTTTGCTTTCTACTCGCTAGGCGCCATCTTAATCAGCTAATTGAAGTTTGTGCAAAACCATCCTCTGCAAAGTACTACTCAAATACCTCATTGTAGCTTGAAATGGACCCTGACACTCAATGCTTGAAAAGAACAGTTTGGCAGGTTCTGGCAAACTGACTGCAGCTGAGTCCAGTCAGTAGGTGTGTCTGTTTTCCTAGTACAAGTCCAGCTAATTCCTGGGTAGCCACCCATCACCAATAGGTGGGTCCCTTGGTGTTGGATCTTGCCATTGGCCAACTTTGAAACAAAAATACAAAATAGATCGCCATCTTGTATACTCTCTTCTGCTCTACAGCAACAGTGGCAGAGGAAAGGGAGGGGGGCAGAAGATATTAAGGTTGCCTCAGTTTTCTTAACTGTAAAGTGTATCTCACAACAGGGTTGTTGTGAGAATTAAACGTGATAAAATTTGTAAAGGGCTTAGATAAGTGCTGTAGCAATGCTTATTTTCTCATGTATTTTGTTGTTGCAGAGAAGGTAGAGAAATTTTATGAAGAATTTTGATCTTTCTAACTAAATCAATGTATGACTTAATACTCAATGAATCAATGCAAGGATGAACATCAGGAAAATAATGAAAAATAGGTTGGAAAACATGGTTTAACAATAGGAAAAAAAAAGCAGCATGGTGTGTATTTGAGAAATATTGTGCTCCAGGTTTGTTGGGGAATGTTAGTAGCTACTGTTCTTATTGTACCATCTTAGCAAATGTTGTTGCTTTGCTCTAACTGAGCCACATTCTACTAGAAACCTTTCCCAATGCTAGTGCCTTCCTTCTGTTGACTATCTCCAAATTATCCTGTTATCTTTTTTAAATGTAGTTATTTGTATGTTGTTTCCTCTTTCAGATTGTAAGCACTTTGAGAACAGGGATTACTATTATCATTATCATCCTCCTCCTCCTTGTCGTCGTCTTCATCATTATTTGGTCTTTGTGGCCTCAGTGTTATCACAGTGTCTGGTACACTGGTTATCATTTGCTCGTTGATTGAGTTAAGATCACACCGCTTTCTTTCTGTGACGTTATTTCCTTATCTCCACCCCCTCCCTCAACTGTCAACTCCCAGGCCCCTTCCCTCACAACGCAAGGGCCAAGCTGGTTCTCACGAGGATCAGCTGATACTCTCTAAGTCATCTCAAATAGTGCCTATGGGGGCTGATGGAGGATTCTGGTCTAGCGAGCCACTTGTTAGCTCGCGGCCGCTAACCAGAGCGGATTCTCTCCTTTACCGCAACACCAGCTGTGCCTTTCACTTCACCAGGTTCTCTTGCTGGCTCTGCTCTACTGCTTTCTGCTCTTCCCTTTGATCTCCTCACTTCCGTAACTGATAAAGGGAGTATTGGAGTGTGAGAGCCTGAGATGCCAGCTTTGTGTGTATTGGAACCCAGGGAGGGTATTTGGTTGTTCTCTCTTTTGAGCAGCTGCTTCCATCAAGTGGTGGTGGAAGGCGGCTGAAGTAGCCCGGACCCAGTCACCGCCTCCTCCAGCGTTCGGAGCCAGTCCTGCGTCTTTCTCATACTTTGCGTTACTTTTCATGTGGCCCTTCTTCCTGGCAGGCAACGGGATACAGCGGAGAGAGGCTCTTAGAAACCTACCTCTTAAATCCTACCTCTGTCATTTATACTACCATTGTTACCATAAGCACGTCCCTTTCCTCTCCTAAGCTTCAGTTTCCCCATCTGAAAAATTAGGGAGTTGAGCTCGGTGACCTCAAAGCGACTTTCCTTGGTATCTGATCCCTGTAAATTCAGGGACGTTTCCTTGAGGAAGCTGGGACCCGAATCCTTGAGCTCCGTAACAGATAAACTTTCCATTGGCCACAAAACAGCAAACAACAGGCCACGAAAGAATGTTTTTGCTTATTCTCTCCTTCCTCGGCCACCGCAGAGGCTCCGGAAGTGGAGTGGTCTCAGGGAGCTAGCTACAGGAGGGGAGTTAAAAGGGAGGGAACCAGAGGGAGGAACCGCGGGACGTGAGAAGAGAATTTCAGTCCAGGAGCTTGATGAGAATATGAATCTGGAGAGAGGCTGGAGTGTACGGTTTCTCTCTGGCTACCGGAGGTCTCAGAGTGCCAGGGTCCCGATCCTCCAAATGAATAGACAACTGACAGCTAGCCACAGGTAGGCTTCTTGGCTGTGCTCAAGGCAATCTCATGCTGGAATGGCTGACAGTGGGTCTGATAGTCATCGCGCTGGACTCGTCTCCAAGAAATAGTAAGAGAACCAGAATACGCAGTGCGTAGGATCTTCTTTAATTAAGAAGATGAGACAAGATGCGTAGCAGAGGGGAAGCGCGTGAGATTTTGATCTGTATGAGGGTTTCGGCTAAGCAGGTGGTTCATGTGTTCTACTATTAAGGGAACTTTGAGTCCTTGAAACTCTGCTGCGGAAGTACCTTGGATCTGGTCACACTTTTAGCTTGCCTCTTTTTGCACCGAACTTCGGCCAAAACGAATTATTCCAATAACAGTCGTTGCAAACCTTTGCCACAGGAGGGGTTTCACTTTTGCTGACACTTGGGCTTGGAATGTGATCCCTTATCTTCTTTCCACACACAACAGGTCAGGGCTCAATCTACTTCCTTTAAGAAGAGTCCCCCATCCTCCCTTTCTGTGACGCCTTTCCCCCTCTAACCTCACACAACACTTGGCTTTGGACCTCTTCAATACACTCGTCCCGTAATATTTCATATTTTGATGACTATGTATTTGTGTCTTATTTCCCAAGGAGATTTCTCAAGTACATTTAGAGTAATGAGGAGGCCTTCCCTAAACATTATATCATTCCTGTCAAAGTACAGTGTTATGCACAACTAAGAGCTTGATGAATTTTGCTGAATGAGATAGTGAGTGAACGAGTGAGCTAATGGAAAGTGTGGGACATTGATTTACCAAACATTTGCCCGTGAACATTTGCAGAGTACGTATAGAAAAGGTCTGGTTAGAAAGGAAAACTTATAATCTTTGGGTTACGAGCACTTGTGAAATATATGAGGTCTGGTAGAGAGGAAATCTATCAATTGCCTTTTGGATACAAATACTCACGATTGTTCTGTGACCACAAAATGAAGGTGTCGCCCAACGCGGAGCTCGAACACATGACCCGAAGATTAAAAGTCTCATTCTCTACCGACTGAGGTAGCCGGGCCGTCTGAGAAAATTTCCCTTAAATTCTTTAATAATAAAATCTTCTGTCAATGAATTTCCTTCGATAATGAAGATTTTACTTTTTCCCGACTCATTCCATAAATTCAACAAAGATCAATACTACTTATTGAGGACTTTCCTCGCCTTTTCTCGACACTGCTAAAATACCACTGGAGCAATAGAACATATATTCATTCACAAGATCTCAATTTTTATTTTCTTCACACTTCTCTCCTCCTCCCCCTCCTTTCTTGCCCACTGCGGGTGGGGGTAGAACAGAGCAAGAAAGATAAGGCACTTTAGGATTAGAAGCCCCTTTGGTTCTTACAGGCTAGATTTTCGTTTCTGAGACCATTACCTCCGGGAACTCCTGGTCTTAGGCCAGCGTAATTCTCTTCCCAATAGCACCTAGGAACCAACTGTCCTCTGCTTCTTGGTATTCTCTACATAATTCATTTGTCGTAATTAGCTTACAATACAAAAGAGAACATCTTAAAGACATTTTAAAAGAAAATTTTACTGTGCTTAAAATCTGTGAAAAAGGGTATAGGGAATTTGAGATTCTATATTCTTGGTTTTATATCTGGTGGATGTTAGTTTAGTAAATAATACCTGTGAATTAAGCCGATTCCTGTGTATTTTTCCATTTCTTACCTAATTTCAACTTCATATGCAGCTTTTTATTGTTGAGTTATGATATGTGAAGAGGGGATTGATTTTTTTTTTGGCCTTCTATCATCATCACCACCACTATCATCATCATCATCATCACCGACTTTGTGTGTGTGTGCCCCCCCATGAATGTGAAAAAAAATACTGAAAAAATTTCTAAAACCATTCAGAAGAACTTGAAATTTGACTTGTTGTATAAACATTTTAAACCTCTGGCAAAAAAAATCTCAATATTCCTGGTCACTGTGCAGTACAAGAACATAATAATTCCAGTTTCCTTGTGCCCTTCTGATTTGCAGAACTAAGTCATGGCACTGTAGGACACTAAGAGTGAAGGGTTTTCTAAAAGAGATCTTTCTTGTGTAGGGAAATGGGATTACTTTTACAATAAGAAAACCCATTTTCCGAGCACAATTGTCAAGTGAATTGATTGAGAAAATTAAGATAAGTCAAACTGAACTCCCTCTCTCCCCTACCCCAAGGCTTTGCCATCAAAAGCTTTGCAGGAGAATTAACTTTCAGGAACAGGTTCTACAGGACTTCTGCAAATGATGTTCCCACTTTCTGGAAAAATAGCACATCAGTGAGCTAGTTTCCTATGGCTGAGAAATCTCTCTGATGATTTATTAAATGGACACAACGAACATTTAGAAAATGAGAGAAAAATAGAAAGAGCTAGGATGGCTTCATCAAGACCAGGTCAGGGACACACTAAGTTCTGGAATTGTTAGACTGGAAAATCTTGGGAATGTCTTCATGGGAACTGAGAGATGTCTGGGTGGAAGCGGGTACACGTATTTTGGTCACTCAGGTGTGTGAGATACTCAGTGAGCCAGGTGTGGGATTCCCTGAACACATGCACATTCTACGGCTGTCTACTACTGGCTCATTGCATTGCCTGATTCTTTTTTAAATTAAATTAAATCAGACTTTGTTTGGTTACATTTTAAATTTCAAACTGTCTCCCTCTCTCCCTCCCCACTCTGCACTAGAGAAGGCCACCATTTGATGGAGATATCTCCATAGAGATATCTATGTAAAACCAAACTATGCACACTTCTATCTGTCAGTTGTTTCTCTGGAGGTGGATAGCATCTTCCTTCATAAGGAAGTTGTAGTTGATATTTGAATACTTATAACATTCAGAATAACTTAGTCATTCACAGTTATTCTTTGAACAATATTGCTGTTACTGTATACAATTTTCTCTTGGTTCTGCTCATTTCACTCTTTATTATTTTGTGCAAGTCTTTCCACATTTTTCTCAAATCAACCTGCTCATCATTTCTTACAGCACAGTAGCGTTCCATCACAATCATATACCATAATTTGTTTAGCCATTCTCCAATTGATAGACATCCCTTCAATTTTCAATTCTTTTCTGCCACAAAGAGAGCTGCTATAAACATTTTAGAACATAAAGATTCTTTTTCTAATTTTTTTCATTTTGAGGTTAAATGCAAAAAGACAAAAAAGAGAACATTTCCATGTTCTCACAGCATAACACAGCACAACATAAGAAGAGGATTCAATATAAAACCATGGATTTCCATTTCACATTGTTTACTTTTTTTTAAACTGTGTAATAAATAGTACACATCATTTTCAAAGCTACCCTGCCTTTCTGTGTTTCCTACTAAGTTTTCTTTTGTTCTCTGCTGTGCACTTTTAATTTTTTCCTCCCTCCCTCCCCACCCTGCCCTAGAGAAGGCTACCATTAGATACACACACACACACACACACACACACACACACACACACACACACTCACACACACACCACCACCACCACCATACTATACATACTTCTATTTGTCAGGCCTTTCTCTATACTCGATGCAGTGACCTGTCTACCTGAACACATTCCCCTCTGCCAACTTGTGCCTAAGCTCAGGATGTGGCATCTGGAACAATTAAATAACATACTCCTAGGTGGGGAAAAAGCAACAGATATATACCTCCAGCCTTACCCAGCAACAAACTTAGTAACCACAGTGAAAGGGAAAGAAAACCACAGTGATGGAGATGTTGCTTTCAGACACTGCATACCAGAACTGTTGCAAAGCATTTCTACTCCTCTACAGATCCCCAGGATGCCATGGTGTTAAGAGCTTTCAGGTTGTACAACCCTGTGCTCTGGGAGCAATACAAGAGGCAGAAGATAAAGATGTCAAAGTCCATTGACAAGACTGGTTAACAAGAAGTGGATAGCATTTTCCATCATAGGTCCTTTGTAGTCATTTTGAATATTTATAATACTCAGAATAACTTAGTCATTTAAAGTTGCTCTTACAACAACATTGCTTTTACTGTATACAATATTCTCTTGGTTGTACTTATTTCACTCTTCATTATTTCATGCAAGTCTTTCCATGTTTTTCTAAAATCAACTTGCTCATTACTTCTTACAGCACAGCAGTACTCTATCACAATTATATACCACAACTTGTTTATCAATTTCTGAATTGATGGGTCTCCTCTCAATTTCCTGTTCTTTGCCATCACACAGAGAACTGCTCTAAACATTTTTGAACATGTCAGTTCTTTTCCTTTTTCCGTAATCACCTTGGGAAAACAGACCTAAGAATATAGACAGTTTAATAATTCTTTGGGCATAATTCCAGATAACTCTCCAAAATGGTTGGATCACTTCACAGTTCCACCAACAATTGCCCAATTATTTCAAGGAGACAGGGGGAATGATTTAAATATTATTAATTAGCAGAAATTTTAGCACGTAGTAGACTTTTTGCCCCCACCCAATCTGAGCTGAGAAATCTCTAGTCACTCTTTATGTTTCTCTTACCCTCTTTCTGTACCAAATCCCACACTTACTGACAGGGACTGAAATCAAAATTGATTGACACACACTTAAAAATCAATATAACCCATAGCTTAAAGACAGAGACAAACATTAAGCAAAGTAGAGCAGCCTGAGCTGAGGAGGGGTAAGTGGACAGGCTTTAAAGGGACTGCTTACTGGACTACAGGTTCCTTGCTGACTCTGCTCTTGTCCCTAGCTTAGCTTTTCTTCAGAGGTTATCGGTGATTGATTTTCCTTGATGTTCAACAGCTATCTGTGGAAAACAGGAATGCAAAAAGGTATAGGGTGAGGGAGAGGGGCTCTGGATCCAGGGTTGTGATTTGGATTTGAACAAAGATTGCTGGGGAAGGGAGTAAAGAAGTGGGCAAGATTGGGACTCACCAACTGGTTAAGGGTTTGGGAATTTGCTTTGGTGTGCTACTCATTGGAGCATCAGTGGCCTAGCTCCAAACTTCTACAGTGTAATTCATTAATCCTTTAAAATAGCAGGTATTTGTGGAGATATATAACTAATCGCAAAGCACTGTTATTAAGTGCTGGAAGAGCCACAAATGACCAACAGGCAGTCTATTTACTAAGACCTTAAAATAAACATTTAGGGACATAAGATGTACACATACTGACACCTAAAGTTTACTGGGAGGTATTACCTTCCAATGTATCTGCATTGTGACATTGTGTAAGGGACAGTGGGTTGGGGTGGGGATTATTGTTTGTCCTTTGTTCTCCAAGAGGACCATGGCATCAAGGATGTGATGTCATGACTTGCAAGTGAATTAGATTTAAGTGAGGAAGGGTTGTGCAAAGTCACCAGCCTCATTCTCTCCTCTGGAGCCATCTGGGTCCAGTGGCAAGATATAGGGGGGTGGGTATAGGGATAGAGGTAAAAAGAAGAAAAAAGGAAAAAGGAAGGGAGAAAGGAAAGGAAAAAAAAGAAAGAAAAGACTCTCTTGCCTCTGAGACATACAATTTTGGACCTAATGAGAGGGAAGCATGAACTCTGTTGAACCAGGTTATCGTCTTCATTTTCTGCTTCACTTTCCAGGCATTAGTAGTTTCTCAGGTACCCCTGAATTGGTCTCATCTAAGGATGCTGGACTTCTATCTTGGACAGTGGCTGTTATTATAAACATTTTGAACTCTCAGGCATCAGATGTTGGCATATTATCTTTTTACATATGTCACATCTCTCACTTCCTAGGATGATAAAGCTGATGTGATACTCCAGCCTCCACATATCTCAGCACAGAGATTGCCCAAGGAACCTATCTCCCTCCAATAAACCCCACCTAGTAGAAACAGCTGGGCTGAGCAGTGAAAGGGAGGCCAGCTAGAAATGCACTTTTAATGTCAAAAATTCCATTTCTTTAAGGCAAGTAAGGGCTTGTGTTGTAAAGAATTAAAAGGAATTCATTAAAGTAGAAAATCCACAATCTCAAGTGGGTGTATCCAGTTTAGAAGAGTAGTCCAGACTTGAACCTGAGGGTTTCACATCCTCAGCAGAAAATATATTCCAAGATCCATGAGATAGTGCCTGTAAAGATCTGTTGAACCACTTATTCTGATCTCCACAGGGACATCTGTTCAAGGAACTCTCTTGATTAAGGCATCGAAGTGCAAACTCTCAGCATGACTTAACAATTGCAACTGTCACTAACCATTGATTTTTTCTCAGTTCAAGGAATCCTGATACTAGCACCACCCAGTTGTCCTAGAGTCACTTAAACTTCAAGGAATTTGGGCACTTGGTGCTATGGAATCCAGACTATGGGAAAAGGCCCTCTTATAAAGACTCCTAATCAAAATTCCAGTTCCCTGTTCCCTTGGAAACTGGGAGTAGGAATTACACCAGTTCATGTTCTAAAGGCCTCTTGCCCTTAGATGATACTAACTCTCCAACTTTTTTGGAGACTTTTTAGGCCAAAGAATTTATCCAACATCTATCTACAAGAGGCCAGATCTACAATGGTGAGGCTGGGTTGGTTCACAGAAAGTGCAAATGAGAAGGAATTGCTTTCCAGGAAAAGAGATCAGGCTGTGTTATTGAACAGAATGGATGGATTGCAAGACAGTGAATCTGGTTTAGGGAAGTCTGATGTGTTACACCTGCAACTGCCTTTTAGCATCCTTCTCTACCTTGCAGAATCCCCTCAGGAGCCTTCTACTACCTTTACTACCAGCCCCCTTTACTCCCTGAAAGCTTCCCTGATCTTCTTAGCAAAAAGTGTTTTCTGTTACCTTAAATTACATGGGAGAGCTTTGAATTCTCCCTTATCTCAGTATAGCTTGCCACTTGATCTTCTACTTCAAGGTTCATGGAACTACTTAGCAAAAAATCTAAGAATGTTTCTCAAGGGTAAAGAATGAGTAATTTAAAAATGTTGATGTCTATGGTGCAGCACAATAGTACTTTGAGCATAGGAGGCTCTTCTTGGATTATATGAATAGTTTGTGTGTATAGTATATACACATATATAAAATGTTATATTTGAAAAATTCCACGAAGCTTTGGGGTTTAGTTCCAGGAATCCCCAGTGAATTCTTTCATGACGCTTCCCCCAAAAGTTAACTATAACCACGTTGTTTCCACCCAGTTTTGAACCAGGGACCTTTTGCGTGCTAGGCAAACTTGATAACCTTTACACTACAGAAAGAAACCCAAATGAGAGGATAAATCTTTACAAAATTCACCTACTTCAAATTAAACATCTTTTCCCCAAGATCTTTCAATCAATTCTTGTCATTGGACCTGGGTTCTGGAAAACTTACAGTCTTACCTGCTTGATTACCTATGAACTCTACTTTCCTCTAGGGGCCCAAACCACATTCCCTGGCTGCCTAGTCACAGACAGCAAAGACCTTTACAACACAGCCCTTTGATATTAACGCTGTGGTGGAAAAATACTTCCTCCTGACCGTCTGACAGAAATCTCCATGGAAGCTCAAACTTGAGGGCTGCTGCTACTTCTTTCCCTGAGTCAGAGGCCAGCCCCCATTTGCAGGCCAGTTTCCTCACTCAGATCCTTGCTGCCTTCGCTACTGCCACTGTCTTTTCCTGGAACCCCTTGACCCCCTTCTCTAATTCTGGCCTATTCACCGAAGCCCTGAAAAGAACTGAGATCCAGCCCTGCACAGAAAGGACTTCAGCCTCTACCCTTTTCTTGCCGCCTTCAGGGCAAAATTCTCTAGCCTAGAAAGCCAGGGTGTGTCCATCTGAAATCTGGGTCCACCCCCACCTTTGCCTGCTGTTGTTCACAGTCAGACTTTGATTTGATTCCTTGCTATGGGGGTCATACTGTGGGGCAGCTACAGCAGGACACCTTGTGACTCTATGGAAACACTGGATCAAGATAGAACACCATAGCCACCCAGCAGTGCAAATTGGGATGGACTTGGCTTCCACTGTTACCTCACAGGAATGCGCCACCCATCTATCCGGGTCATGCTGGAATCGTGCAGGCCACAGACTGCCTATGCTCTTTTACTTGTAATTTGATTGCTACACATTTCATTTTCAGTTCATTTTTTTTCCTCTTTTGCTTTCAACATTTGCCTTCTGTTTCTCCCCTCTGCCTCTCTTGCCTCCAGGAAATATTACTTCTGGAGTTAGAGGGGCAGAGCAGAAAAGTGCAGGACTTAGAGTCAGTAAACCTGGGTTCAAAGCAGAGCATAAGTATTTTTTCCTTGTCCTTATGGGCAAGTCGGTTAACGGCTAAGGAGATTCTTACTTTACTCCTCATAGCTCATAGCATCATTATAAAGAAAAATACTTCTCAAGACAAAATGCAGGATGACTAGTGTTAATTCAAGATTGGGGAAACACACCTCCCTCCCCTAGGGATCCAACCCAACCCACGGAGCAGGGGCAGGGCATTATGTTGCATATGCTAGTTAGATAGGGAGCTTTTCCCATTGGATTCTAGAGGGGAATATAGGGATGAGGGGGAAGGTGTATATGGGGAAATGAAATGTAGATAAGTATAATTCATGCTATTAACTCATAGCTTAGAGAGATGAAAAACAAGGACCCTAGAGATCAAAAAGGGAGTTTATTTTTAAACCAGAGAACCCAGTACTAAGCCTTTATTCCACTGATGTCAAATTCATAAAGTTCTCATATTTATCAAAATAGTCATACCAGCATGTTTTGTGAAAGCCAAGAACTGGAGAAAAAGAAAATGTTCCTGAATTTGAGGGAAAGACCAAAGAAACTGAGGTACAGGAATGTGATGGATTGGTATGAGGAACATAAAAGCATCTAAAGACATGTGAGTGATTCAGGGATTGCCAAATGAATTTAAAAAGGATGGTCCACAAGAAAACCTGTATAGCCACCATCCCCCACCCAATTTTGCAGATGAGGAAACTGAGGCTGAGAGATTAAATTACTTGCTCAGAGTCAAATGATTAGTAAATGTATGAGGCAAGCAGAGCTTTGAACTCAGATCTTATTGGCTCTAAACTCAGTACACAAATCCACCGGGAGATGTTTTAATGCTGCTTTTTATATATAAATGGAGGTATTTACAATGCTATAAAATCCTGTTCATTATGATAAGTTAGTGTTTACTTTGTGAAAAGCAAAACAACTTATTTTACAGTAAATGTTCAAAGCATTAAGTGGATGTAAGAGGGGGTTAATAAGGGAGTTGGAGGGCAGGTAGTGATACCAGACTTGTTTAAATTATCTTAGGGAGTTTGGGCTTTTGGACTCTGGGACTCAGGTGCATACGAGAAGAAATAGAGTATCAATATTGAGTATAATATTGGACTGGATTTGAACCAGGGAATTCTAGGGTGATCTTACCCCTCCGGACCAAGGAGCCAACTCCTTTAAAGTTTAATCTACTATGATAATGGAAACAGAAGCACTATCAATACAAAACAACTCAAAAGGAATGCTGCAAGGAGCAAACTTGGCCCCAGAGAAGAGATATGAGATTCCACTTCCCCTCACTACTTTGCATAGGTGCCATGGAGTTTAGGGTTCTCGAACATTGCACATATGATTAGATATATTAAAAAAAACTAGAGAATTTGTTGGGTTTTTTTTCCCCTTTTTCTTCTTTTTATTTAAAATATTTGCTATATGAGATAGCTCGCTATGTGGGGAAGGGATGCAGGGAAAATTAGGGTATGTATTTTAAATATAAGAGATATCAATAACATTTATTTTTAGAAAACCTAACCACCTTGTAACCTCTCTTGTTAGGGGGATAATACATATTTGTAAAGCTCTTTGTTAAACTTAAAGCACTGTATAAATGCTGTTATAATAATAATAATAATAATAATAATAATTTTGATTACAGAATCACTAGGCAGCCCCTCAAAAGGCCTGGGAGAGTGATGATGGAGGGATGGGATTTTGTAGCCTTTGGAAAACCAGATCGATGAAAGAAAACATATTAGCTAGCACTGCCGTGGCTCGGATTCGAACCGAGGTTGCTGCGGCCACAACGCAGAGTACTAACCACTATACGATCACGGCACGCCACCACGCCAGCCGCGGGCGCTGCTTTTCAATTTAACTTCAGAAAGCTTAGACCCAGTTCCTTTGTTTTAATTCACCATTCCTTCAAATAGCAGATGTGTTGAAACACTCTTAGTCGCTAGGATACACACAAACATTTCCCACAGACTACCTGACGTCGTAGAGCTCTGAAAATAGGCCCTTGGCCACAGAAGACGAATAATACGTAAAAAATTGCGCACAGTGGACGCCATCACTCTAAAACACACAAAAGAACACACTTTTCTCTCTCCTGCCATTCACCCGAGCCCTGGAGGCCACCCGTCCCCTGCTGGATCACAGACACAGTTCTCATTTTCTTTCTCCCAGCCCCGCTCCATTCACTAAAGTCCGTCTTTCCTTGCATGCTCACGCTGGCGAAGTCCACCCTTGCCTGGACCCTTGCCTCTACTGGAGGAAAATGAGGAAGGGTTGACTAGTACATAAAACATTTGGGTATGTCGCCACTCAGGTATCTGTATCCTAAGAGAGTACTAAATATGAGGAATGTTTGCCGCCTCTTCTGTCTCTTTTCATTTCAAATTTAATCTCTTTTTCTCTGGAATGGTTAGTCGAGATCCTAGAGTATGCAGGTGCTTTGTCACTCCCCAATTCTTCGTGAAGGCGTGAGTGATGCCTAGCTTTCCAGTCTCCTCTGATTTCCACTTTCGTGGAAAAGTCAGTGCTGAGCAGAGAAGACACCAGCTAACCCGAGGTATGGCAAAGTAAGTGTAATAGCTAATTATTAAGCTATTAAGGATATAATTTTATCCTTAATATATGTGAATATATTAAGGATATAATTATAATTACCGATGTAGGTGACAGTGCACTAAGGGAGAAATTTTACAATGCTAGAAAATCCTATTCTCCTCTGCATGTGGGTGTTTATTTTGTGAAAAATCAAAAGATACATTTTAAAGTAAATGTTCAAATCTTAAGCAGACCCGAGAAAGGGTGTGATAAGAGACTTTCCAGCACATCTCTTCCCATTCTAGAATGATGAAGCAGGTGCAAGTTGGTTTGGAGGAGTGCTTGAAAGGAGATTGTCCAAAGAACTAGTCTCTCTAACGAATCACGTTTCCTCAACAGGGGTTAACACTGGGCAGAGGAAAGATAGTGGGAAGAGTAGGCCAGGTAGGCAGCCTCCTAGGGCACATATCAAGAAGTACCTTTACAAACCAAATATTTTTAATGCCAGAAAATAGATTTCTTTAAGGCACCTAGGTGTTTGTGTTGTAAACACTCAAAAAGAGATAATTAAGGGGGAAATGAAGCCAATTCCTCCTCCTTCCCCAGTGGACGTAGCAGATGGGATAGTAGCATGGATAATGGAGTAGTGGGTGGGTAACAAAGGAAGGGGGCTAACAGAGTTGTTGGGGTGGAAAGGTTGAGAGATTTTAGATCTTTTCATCTGATCAGAAATGCATTTTTCCTTCCTCCATGGAAGGCAAAATGGGAAGGGAGGAGGGTTATTCTAGGATTTGAAACCAGGGCCTCTTTGCACCCCAAACAGCAACAGCAGCAGCAAAAATAGCAGAATCTTGATCAAGCCAATGCCTACCAAGAGAGAAAGAGAATAGCTCTACCCACTTATTCTCACCATTTCAGGAAGACAGCCTCCTCACGGAAGGACTGTTCTCTCCTGATTAAGGAATCAAAGTGTAGATTCACAGCAAGACTCATAAATCCAATCATCATTAACTACATACTGATTATCAGTTCATGAGACCCTTAACCTGGAATGACCCAGCTGTCCTGCAGTCAAGGAATAGACAGGATTATTTGAGTAGTACTCAACATCCAGAGCACGGTGGAAAATGCCCTCCCTGGGAAACTGGGATTGGGAATTACCTGATTGAATGTTCTAAAACAGAGTTGCCCATGGATGCCATATCTCTCCAACTGTCTTAAAGGGGTTTAGTTTGTGCCAACAGTCTAGGCTAAAGAATTCATGTTACCTAAAAGAGTTAAGACCGTTGTCCTAGATGACTTTTTGTAATTAATTAGGTTGGTCCTCAGAAAGAACAGTTGAGGGGAGATTGCCTTCCAGAAAAAGGTCATTGCCTAGACTATTGCACAGTGAGTGTACGGCTCGACAGTCGATCTAGGTTAGGGGATTCTGACATAATACCGTTCTTTCTGAGCTGCCTTCCCGCCTCTACCTTTCAGGCTTCACTTAGCCTCCTCCTCCTCCCCGGAGATTCACTGATCACCCCAGCTAAAAATGTTCTCTACCTTCCGAAATGATCCTAGAGAGTTTTACATTTCTTTATCCCTGTGGCTTTCCACACTGTATTTTACTAATGCGTTTATATCCTAAACTCCTCAGAATAACGTAAGTTCAAAAGAAAATCAGTAATTTTAACATGTTATTGATCTCCATGGTGCAGAACAATAGTTCACTGGTTCGCCCTCCCTTCCTACGGGGAATATTCTACATTCTCACTTTATTTAACCGTAGCTCACCACATTAGAAAGCGAATTTCGATCTGGGTGGCATGTTAGGAGAATGAGGTAACCACTACTACACTATGTAAACAAACTCATCAATTTTACTCCCAATTAGAACGCTTGAAAAAGTTCCAATAATTGAAGTTAAATCCTTGTTCTCCCCTCCCCAAACTTCCCGACTTTCTTTTTCTGTTGTTCCCAGGGAAGTTTTTGTTTAATTTCTGCTGTGCGAGTCAGACTGCGGGGTAGCATCAGGAGGACGCCTAGTGGCTGAGCTATTCCAGCGCGGACCTCTAATAGCCACCGACTCCTAGCCAATCGTATCAGTCCCCTCTTTGGATCCCACCTCCCAACTCCACCCTTCCAGAGGCAACAACCTGGCCTCATGTGGTGAGCTTCTCTTAGTGAATTTCTACATAGGCGAAGGTCTAAAATTGGAAACGATTTGCCATCTTTATGGACAAAGGTTTTTTCTTTCTCTTAATACTGGATTCCCCAATTCGATTTTTTCTTTTCTGCTTGGTGGGGGGAAGAGGGAGGGAGTTCGGTGCGGCAGAACGAAGTATCAGACTAATTGTCAGATTCTTCTCCAAACAACTGGTAAAATCATCGAATGGGAGAGTTAAGAAAGAGGCCAAATATTAATGTGTTAAAACGAAATGCAAAGAGCAATGATCTGAAAGTTACTTTGCAATATGCTTGGTCCTTGACTGTCTGCAGTCTTACTCCGTGCCTAGCGGCCTCTACAAAATTAAGCCTGAGAACCATGCAAGGAGGCGAAGCTCAATGGAGTGCGACTCCGGCTCTCTACCCAAAGACAGCTTAAGGAAGAGGGAATTTTCTTTCTCTTTCCTTTCCCCTATTTCATCCTGCGGCGGAGCTGCTCAACCAATAGGACACTGTGCGTTCAGCAGGGAGCCTTCACATGCCCTAACACTCGAGCTCGCATGGAAGAGAGAGGATGCAGCTTCAAGGAGCATAATCTTTATTTTTCCCCCAAATTTTAAATAAATTTTATTTACATACTCTGATTTTATATCACCCAAATTTCTCCCTATATGTCATCTCTTCCCTTCGGGAGAGCTATCTCTTAGATTTTTTTATTAATGTTGCCGAATCACTATCCCTTCTTCCACTGAGCAAATAAAAACAAGTAAACAAACACTGAAAAATAAAGCCCTCAATAGTAGATACATGGTCCGGCAAAACAAATGTCCACATTCTCTATCCCTGAAAAAAAAAACATACATACGTACATACATGTGTATATCTATCTATATCTATATCTATATATGTTTCTTGCTGCATTTTAAAATTTCTGATAAGAGATGGAGTGGTGTGTTTCATCTTTGTTTTTGGTCTCTGTGGTTTATCATTGTATTGATCAGAATTTTAAAGCCTTTCAAAGTTCTTTTCCTCTAAATCTGGTTATCATTGTATAAATTGTTCTTGTTCTGCTTCAGTCTATGTCAGTTCACAACTCTCTTCCTGGTTTCCTCTGAAACAGTCCATTTCATTTCTTGTGGCATAATAATATTCCGTTACACTCCCATTCCACAACTTAGTTAGCTAATAGGACACCCCTTTAGTTTCCAATTTTTGATTACCTTGAAAACAGCTGCTAATAAAATATTATTGTACATATGTATTATTTTCCTTTCTTTGATTTCTTTGGGGTTATAGGTTTAGTGGTGCTATATCTAGGTAAAAGGGTATGCATAATTCAATGACTTTTGGGGCATGGTTCCACATTGCTTTCCAGAATGGTGAAACAAATTCATAGCTCCAACAACAGGTCAGGAGGGTTCCTGTTTTCCCACATCCCCTCCATTATTGGTCAACTCTTTTGTCATCTTTGTCAATCTGATGGATGTGAAGTGAAACTTTAAAGTTTTAATTTGCAATTCTCTAATTATTAGTGTATAAGGGCCTTTTCTTATGTGGTTGTTGATAGCTTAATTTTTTCGTTTGACCATTGTTTTCATCCTTTGATCTATGGGAAATGGTTTTTAGTTTTATAAATTTAAATCCATTCCATATATATCTTAGTCAAGAGATATTTATCAGAGAAACTTGCTGTGAAGATTTATTCCCATTTACCTGTTTTCCTTCTAATTTTAACTACATTAGATTTATTTGTGCAAAACCTTTAAAATTTTACACAATCAAAATTCTCCAAAAATGTGGGTGATCTCAATAGCCTCTAAAGTTCCTTCTAGCTTTAAATTTATGATTGTACTTGTCTCCCTTGTTGCATTGCAGTAAATACTTTCATTCCACCTTTGCCTCTCTGAACGTGTTGGATTTTGATTGACCCGTCACCAACCCATGGATACCAGAAAAATTCAAAGCAGGGAGAGAAAAAGAGAAAGCTAAATGTGATAGTGATTCAGTTGAAGGCATTTTCCTCTTTTCAGGAAGTCCACCATATTTGTCAGCAGCAGGAGAAAAGATGCCTTCTTTTCTGTGTCCTCATGTAATGGTGTACACTGTCTCTATGTAGTTTACTTGAGTGTCCATGTCTTCTTTAACATGGTATATAGATTGGAAGTGATCACAGCCAGATCCCATAATGTGTGTGTGTGTATGTGTGTGTGTGTGTGTGTGTGTGTGTGTGTGTGTTTGCTGGCAAAGCCATTGACAGTGTTTCAGCACATGTTGATTGACAGAATGTTGAATTGAAACAAAGAAATTCTACAGGATTTTGCAATTCTTAGGAAGAGAAGAGCTAAAGTAAGGGATTAAGTGGTGGTCTCTTGGAAATTAGCAAACACTAACAATTAGAGATTGATTTATTGTTTTGTTGATTATGTAGACTTAATAAAGTGATGGATAGAAAGGTTAATAATATAAATTCATTTTAAAAGTATGTCATATGTACATTTTTGTAGTATCATTGTTAAATATTTACAAGGACACTCTTGTATAAAATGACAAGTTATAGAACTAACGAATTGTAAGATCACTGTCCCAGTCAGACTATGTTTTCACCTATTATAGAATGAGGCATTTTCATATGTGAATAATAGTTTTCTACAGCTTCTAATCCTTATCAGAGATATATTCTTTTCGTGAAAGATTACATTCCATTACCCTGTATATGTATCTCATATGCATGTAGTTATTTACATGTTATCTCACTCATTAAATATAAGTTCCATGGGTGGCTAAACAGTTTTTTTTTTTGCATCTTCAAATTTCAGTAAGGTCTCTGATATATGATAAGCACTCAAAAATGCTTACTGACTGACTGAAACAGCATAAGGTTGCAGCCAAAGATTGCAGCTGAGCCTGAGCTGGAATTGCTTCTCACAGAACATTGATACCATCTACATCACCTTACATTTCAGGAACAGTCAGCAGCCCAGGAGCTGTCCAGCCAAAGACCAGAGACTCTCAACCCAAGCCTGCTGGCAGAAGTCTCTCTAGTTCTGTTCCCTAGAAGGCCTTGTCTCCAAGGCTTGAAAGCTCCCAAGAATTTAGATTCAAAGGTGAAGTTTAGCCTTTCCATTGGATCATTAATCATGTTCTGAGCTGGGTCCCTTAAGAGGGACCTTACTTGAACTTACAGTGAACTTATGGTAATAATTTCATATATTCCCATACCTTTTTCTCTGTAAGTTTGGTCATAACAAGATAATAGCCTTTTGCAAAATAATCCCCAAACAGCTTGGACTATCAAGGTTCCCTAGTTTTATTAAGCTCCAAGGTTTGCCTGGTGGTCCATGCAAATGAATGGCTAGGCAAAATGTGTATAGGTCATTGATGTTTTGGAGGCAAGTTCATTGTCTCTGCTGATCTTTTAGTATAAAAATGAGATACTTAAAGCCTTGTCTACTTTTCAGAGCCAAGAATGATCATATCTGAAAAAGGGCCCACTTTCTATGAAATGCAAAGAGAGTTTGATAGGAGAAGTGTCCTTACATCTCCTAGTCTATTACTTGGCATTTAAGAGTTGCACATTTCCTGAAGACTGGAAAGAGTACATCTTTATATCTATGTGTGTATATGCATATGAACACATATATATGTAATTCACCCATATGTATATATTATCTCTACCAATAGAATGGAAGTTGCTTAAGGGCAGGGACTTAATTTTTTTTCTTTGTAATACTACTGTCATGCACAGTGCCTGGCACATAATAGGTACTAAATAAATCCTCATTGAATGATTGGTATTGGTTTAAGTATGTAAATTTATTTCATGAATGTTATCATTTTTATTCATTTATTTTCATTCTTTAGTTCCTCTCCAAGATAAATGTACTATACTTTATGAACCCTTTCTCTCCCTTGAAATAAATTGTTCTCTTTCAATAAGAGCATCTGTAGGATCTTAATAATTATAGGCATTTTCTCTTCTTCCTCTTATGCAAGACAACATGTGAAAGTTATTATGGGAGGTATATATGACAGTGAATGGAGGTAAGCTGGTCACATAGAGAGTGTTTTAGCAAAATCTATAGCTCGTGCACTGCACAGGTTACCCCATAACATTAAAAGACCTAGAACAAGGTCCCACTTTAAGTAAGAATGGAGTTAAATAAATTCATAACCTCACCCTTATAATATATTCTTAGGAGCACTGAATAGAGATCACATTTCAAGTCCTTTTTATTATCTAACTTTATCATTCATTTATTGCAGTTTATATGTTTTATTGCTTATGGTTTTTGAACAAACCTTATTGGGTATATACCCTTTTTTTGTCATGGTTAACACTTTAAATGTACTGCTGTATTATGTTACCTAATATTTTATTTAGTATTTTTTGCTTCTACATTCACTAAGAAAATTTTCACTTTTAGTGTTTTTTTATGTCTCAAAATCAATACCACATTTTCTTTATGGAAGTTTTTGGGCAGAGTTCCAGGTAAAAACATATAAATAATATTATCACCAAAACAACCAAACAGAATGGATTTTGGGGGTATTTATAATCAAATAAATGAAATTCAATTAGTGAAATGCCATAGTAATATTTTAGCCATTTCCTGTCTCCATTAGGAATCTTTATTTGTGGATTTGTTAATAGTTTTCCTTATGTTAAACCATCCTTGCATTCATGGTATAAATCCCACTTGATTACAATGTATAATCTTTGTAATATATCATTATAATTTTTTAGCTAGTATTTTACTTAGGATGTTTGCATCTATATTCATCAATTAAATTGGTCTATGATTGTTTTCTCTGTTTTTACTCCTCTTGGTTTAGGTATCACTATCATATTTATTTCATAAAAGGAGTTTGGTAGGATTCCTTCTTTACTTGTTATTCCATATAATTTATTTAGTTTTAGAATTAATTGATATTTAAATGTTTGATAGAATTCACTTGTAAATCTATTTGGTCCTGGTACTTTTTTTCTTAGGAAGCTCATTTATGGTCTGTTTAATTTCTTTTTCTAATAGGTCTATTTAGTTATTCTATTTCCTCTTCTGTTTATGTAAGCTGTCTATATTTTTGTAAATATTCTTCCATTTCACTTAAATTGTTAAATTTGTTGGCATATAATTGGGCAAAATAATTCCTTGTAATTGCTTTAATTTCATCTTTGTTGGTGGTATATTCACTCTTTTCATTTTTGATACTAGTGATTTGGTTTTCTTCTCTTTTAAATAAAATTAACCAATTATTTATCTATTTTATTTGTTTTTTCATAAAACCAACTCCTAGTTTTTATTTATTAATTCAATGTTTTTACTCTTAGTTTTATTAATCTCATCTTTAAGTTTTAGAATTTAACTTAGTGTTTAATTGGGGAGTTTAAATTTGTTCTTTTTCTCATTATTTTAATTGCATACCCAATTCATTAATCTGCTCTTTCTCTAATTTATCAATGTAAGCATTTAGAAATATAAATATTCCTCCAATCATTGATCTTGCTGTATTCCATAGATTGTGATATGATGTGTCATTATTGTTATTCTCTTTAATGAAATTATTGATTGCTTCTATGAGTTCTTCTTTGGTCCACTCATTCTTTAAATTTAGGTTGTTTAATCTCAAATTAGTTTAAAATCTATGTCTTCTTGATCCCTCATAAAATGTAATTTTCTCGCATTGTGATCTGAAAAGGATATTTTTAATTTTTCTGCTTTTTTGCTTTTAACTATAAAATTTATATGTACTAATACATGATCAATCTTTGTAAAGGTACCATGGACCATCAAGAAAAAGCTGCCTTACTTTCTATTTCCATTCACTTCTTTCCAGATATCTATCATATCTAGCTTATCTAAAATTCTATTCATTTCCTTAACTTCTTTCTTATTAATTTTTTGGTTAGATTTATCTGTTTCTGAGAGGAGAAGATTAAAGTCCCATACAATTATAGTACTACTATCTATCTGTAATTCACTTAACTTTTCTTTTAAAAATTTAGATGCTATAATGTTTGGTGCATATAGGCTCAGTATTGATATTGCTTCATTGTCTATGGTACCTTTTATCTTTTTTATTTTTGTTTTTATTTTTTGCTTTTTGGTGAGGCAATGGGGATTAAGTTACTTGCCCAGGGTCACATAGCTAGAAATATGGCACCTTTTATCAAAATGTAGTTACACTGTAGCCATAACTTTGTCTGAGACATAATTGCTACTCCTGCCTTTTTTACATCAGCTGAAGCATAATAAAGTCTATTCCAACCCTTCATTTAAACCCTGTATCATTCTTAAATGTGTTTCTTGTAAAAAACATATTGTTGGATTCTGATTTTTAACCCATTCTGCTATCCATTTCTGCTTTATGAATGAGTTCATCCCATTCACATTCAAAATTGTAATTATCTTTTGTGAATTTCCCTCCATCTCATTTTTACTCACTATTTTTCCTTCTCAGCCTCTCATTTTACCCTATCCCTGTAACTTATTCTTTTCCCCTTACCCTCTAATTCCTTATTTTACCTACCCTTCTAAAAATCACTCCCTTATCTTCTCCTCCCACCCTTCTAATCTTAATCTATACATCCTTCTAAAATTCCCTGTCCCCCAGTTTTCTCACTTCTCTAGAAGTTCAGAAGACTTCTAAACCTCTCCAGATGTATATGTTGTTACCTCTTCAATGCAGATGAGAGTAAGTTTTAAACATTACCAGCTCTCCACCCCAACCTACTTTCTCTGTATTAGTTCTTCCTTTTATGCCCTGTTTTATGAGATTTCTTTTTTTTACCTTTTCCTACTCAGTTTTGTTTTTTTAGAATCACCCCATCATACACAACTGAGCCCCAACCTTTCTTTCAAACTACTTTAGTAATTATGACAGTTTTAAGAATACTGATAACATTTTCATGTAAGTGAATAATTTGACTTAATGAACGCCTTATAATTAGTCTTTAATGTTTTCCTTATATATTTCTGGATATTTTATATTGAATTTTCCATTAAGTTTTCTTTTTTTTGTTAAAAATACTTGAAAGTCTTTGAGTTCCTCAAATGTCAATTTTTCCATTCAGGATTATATTCGGCTTTTCTGTGTAAGTTATTCTTGGTTGCTGCCCCAACTCCCTTGCTCTTAAAAATATCTTCCAAGATTATGGTTCTTTGTTAGCCTTACTGCTAGCAATGCTCTCTAAGGCCCACCTGACTTAATTCTCCAGGATGTCTGACTCTAGATCAGTAACTACACCATCTTGGTTATCTGTGATGTTAAGATCTTTCTTGTATAGTTCTTCTGTTTATTGTTGCCACCTCTTCTTGATCTCTTCTGCTTCTCTTAAATCCCTACCATTTTTGTCTTTTTTCATGCTTGTTTTTGTATGAAAATTTCTCTTGATATCTCTAGTTTTCTTGAAGAGATCTCTTGCCTTTCCCATTCTATGGTTTTCTGACAATAATTATAGTTCCTTCACTTTTTAAATTATTTTTTAATTTATCTTGTACATAGCTTGCTTTGTATATTTTTGTTTGTATGCTATCTCCTCTTCATTTGTAAACTTCTTGAGGGCAGAGACTGACTTGATTTTTTGTATCTGCAACTCTTAGCTTAGTGTCTGGCACATAGTAGGCACTTAATAAATGTTTATTGGTTGTTGTCCTTTGTTCTTGAAGAGGACCAAAATGACATCACCATGCTAGAATCAAGTTACAGTGTATCTGACTGTGGCTGATCAGACAAATATGAATAAATGACTGAATAATGGGGGAAGACAACACATAAAAGGAAGCTGAAAAGACAATGGAAAGGAAGGTATCCAGGACACTTGGGCATGATGGTGAAGCTCAGAGGAGTGCCTCCAGGTGGGAAACAAAAAGATTACTCACCTGGGAGTCCTTCTTACATGGAAGGTTTTGGAGGAGTCCTTCATCTCCACTTCTTCCAACCAAAGGGAAGGGCCTCTAGGGGAACAGGATACAGATTAGATGTGAATTTTAGTTTTGAAGTACTTTTGCAGTATGATGAATTTCTGGGGGCATGAAGGCAAAGTCCCGTGAAGTACGGTTGAGTGGGAAATGAAGAGATGGTTGGCCTTGGCATGCTCCTTAAATGGAGGCTCTTGGAGGAATCCTCACTGGAGAGAAGATGCCTAGGGGCTAAACATTTCAATAAATGATCTGGAATGTAAGGAATCCATTCAACCCCATCCACTCACATCCATTCAACCCCAAACTACAGTCAGTTTAGGTTCAGCAGTCATTTATTGAGGATCCAGGGACCATTCCACACCAATCTGAGGGACTGAGATGAACTGTGGGACAGAGCTGCTGTACTAAGAAATTAGGGCAAAAGGGAAAAAGAGAGCTGCAAATCAATTTCAAAGTGTTAGGTGCAGAGGTCATCATGTGATTAATCTATCTATCAATACATACATCAATATCTATCAAACATCTATCAATATTCCCATTGAACAACATATAACATTAGATTCATTTGTATTGTTTGTAGTACTCCTTGGTCCTCTCACAAATATTGGCACAGGAATTTCTATCAAGATATTAAATATCCAACAAAAGAGACAGAAGGTAGAAATTAATTCTGGAATTCTGGCTTTGAGGTCTGACAGTGTGGAATCACTGGGACTGATGGTGATGGCCTGAAAGCTACACAGAAGGCAGGTGAAGGAAATTGAAAGCCCCTGGGCAATTCTGTGAAGGGAAACTATCATTTTGCATCCAATGTCATCCAGGAAATAGCTTATCCCAAAAGCCTGTAGTAGTTCTGGGCTTCCCTTGCTTACCAGTATAGTGATGTTGGCCAAGATTAGCTGGGTCAGAATCAAGTTTAGTGGCCTTAATTTATGGCCAGATAGGAAATTCAAAATATAAAGAGAAAGGAGGAAGACTTTTGCCAGGATTCCAATTGTGGTCTGGAAGAGCAAAAAGATCCCAATGCAGACATTGATAGTAAGCATTCTCTGTTTGTCTTGAAAAGATAAGCCAGACTATATAGAGGGAAACAAAAGCTGTGTGACTATCACATTGTGAGATTACAGCACATGGGAAAAACTCACACCATGACTCTTTTTTCTTTCTCATACCTATGACACTTAAAATTACTATTGAGGGAAGTTATAAAAAACTTTCCTTGACCAAATACTTATTCATATTTTCTTCAAACTTAGCCATTTTTGAGGAGCAAAAGAATGAACTCAGAGCTGGCTTAGGTGATCAGAGAAGAAAGAAAGATCTATGCAGTACAGGAGCTGCTGTATTTGTTTGTGCTCAGGACATCAGGCATGAAGCAAGTCATAAAGCAATCTCCCTCCCACCAACCTGATATAAACAAAAAAAAAAACTTTCCTTGAATTTTGATGTTCTTGATCTAGACCAAATCAGCCTTTATCTTCTCTGCTATTCAACCCCAAACTACAGTCAGTTTAGGTTCAGCAGTCATTTACTGAGGATCCAGGGACCATTCCATACCAATCTGAGGGACTGAGATGAACTGTGGGACACAGCTGCTGTACTAAGAAATTAGGGCAAAAGGGAAAAAGAGAGCTGCAAATCAATTTCAAAGTGTTAGGTGCAGAGGTTATCATGTGATTAATCTATCTATCTATCTATCTATCTATCTATCTATCTATCTATCTATCTATCTATCT
>NW_020948951.1:8394470-8461933 GCF_900497805.2 Vombatus ursinus | reverse complement strand
TCTATCTATCTATCTATCTATCTATCTATCTATCTATCTATCTATCTCTCCATCTATCATTACACTCCTAGGTTGCCCAGGATTTTACATAGCTTAGAAAATGTTAACTGTGGGATTTGAACAGAGCACTGTTTCAATTATTCCAAACAGTATCCATAATGTGATGGAACACTGAGATGTAAACAACATCATCAACATGAGGAAAAAAAGAAACTGAGGCTTTTATGAAGTAAAACTGAGTGGGAATTCCCGCTTCAGCCCCAAGAACAGAGCTCATACTACCTATGACTTTTTAAGTATAAAAGTGAATAGGAATTAATGGACAGTTAACCTTGGTTGGGGATTGGAGGGAATGATTAAAAACTTGTGAAAGATATTGAAAAATACATTGAAAACCCCATATTTCAATGTAAAAAAATTGCAAAGCAAGTCATTGGTTGTATTGATGTTCAATAGCAAGTTTATTAAATTATTTTTAAAAATACAACAAAATAAACTCTGTAATTATTAACACTTAAGATGACTTTTGAGATTGCTTCCAACTCTAGGTCATGTGAAATGAATTTAAACACACAAAGTGCTATAACATTTCAGTCCCACTCTAATATTTGCGTGTATTTAGTTGAATGTTTCAGTAACAGTTGGTTTTGATCAGAGCAGCATCTAATGGAATTTAAAATCTGAGGCAGCAAGTCAACCTTCAATCTCCCCTACTCAATCCCCCCCAGAATGTCACTTGATACTCTTACCCACTCATTTTCCCATATACATTTCTGGGTTAGTCGATTCCAAGAATACACCCCTGGGTTTCTTCCTAGAATTGACAAGGTCACCACTTTAGGTCAGGCCCTCATCTTCTCTCACTTGGACCATTTTAGTCGCCTCCCAATTGGCCACCATACCTAATTCTTCCTCTTCCTAGTCCATGCTTCACACAGTTGCTAAAATTATTTTCCTGAAGCATTGTTCTTACCTCATGTGAGTAGTTAATAAACATCACTGATTCTCAATTGGCACTAAAATTAATCAATTAATGCATATTTATTAAGTGCCTTATATACTTTATTAGGTGTACAAGTAAAAAGAAAAAAAAATCCAATCTGTTCTCAAGGGGTTTATATTCTATCATCATTTTTTTCCAAGAATTACAAAATGTATTTTAAAAATCCCCAGCTTGGGAAATATAACAACAACAACAAGAATAATAACATCAACAACAGTAATCATGGATAGTGTTTATATGTGCTTTAAGGTTTGCAAGTGCTATATATAGGTTATTTCATTTGATTGTCATAATAATCTTATGAGGAGGGTGCTCTTATTATCCCCATTTTACAAATTTGGAAACTGAGGCTGAGAGAGGTTAAGTGACTTACACAGGGTCACATAGATAATACATGTCTCAGGTGGGATTTTAACTCAGTTCTTCTTGACTTTAAGTCCAACAGTCTATCCACTGTGCCACTTAGTTTCCTCATACATTTAATTCAGAAAGATTTAAACAGATTCAAAATTTTTAAAAAATCTTCTAAATTTTACCAATTTATTGAATCCAACTTTAATACTTGCTATCTCTGTGGAAAGGTCACTTTAACTCTCATCTCTGCAGTTTCCTTATCTGTTTGCTCCACATGTTTGTGACCTCAGTTCCTCAAAGATTGAGGACAATGATTTAGTAATCATGTCCACAGCTGCTTAGGGAACTTGTGATGTGTCTCATAGGTTTGTAGTGTTAACGGTGAAAAGAGAAATTAGATATAATCTATTCCAAACCTTTCATCTTATAGCTAAAGAAACTGAGACCAAAAGAGATGAGGTGACTTGTCCAAAGTCACACAGCTAGCTTTTAGGAGCATTAGGATTTGATGCTAGATAGTTGGCTTCAAATCCAGTGCTCTTTTCATGGTACAAATAATTCCTGCTAGGTAAATTCAATTCAATGAAGGCAGTCAGGACTTTATTACCATCCTCTCACTTTCCTTGAGTTTTAATTTTGTATTAACCAGCCTCTTTTTCTCAGGCTGATAGTCACTCTACTTTATATAGAAATTTGTCCAATGTTAATTTGTTCCTTGCAAAATGAACTTTTCTTTTTTTTTTTTAACTTTTTTTATTAATTTATTTTGATTTATCGATAATCACTTTGGTATGCTTTTGAGTTTAAAATTTTTCTCCCCCTTCCTCCCCACCACCCTCCCCAAGATGGCACATAATCTGATATAGGCTATACATTTACATTCATATTAAACATATTTTCACATTAGTGATGTCGTAAGTAGAAATTAAAACCAATAAAAGGAACCATCAGAAAGAGGAAACAAAACTCAACAGAAGAGAAAAAAATCAGCAATTCGGTTTCCATAGTTCTTTCTTTGGGTGTGGATTCTATCATCATTTATAAACTCCTTCAGGGCATTTAAAGCCCTGTTATATTTTATTTTTCTTCCTGCAATCTATGGTTCAGGGAAACTGGCTTTTTTCTTTTCTTAATCTATGAGACTTGATCTCTCCTGCTTTTGCATAGTCCCCTAGGCAAAGAATGTATTTCATCCACATCTTCATTTCTTTGAATCCCTAGATACCTTCAAAACTAATCTTAAATTGCCTTGTGTATATGAAGTTTTTTCCTGATACCTTCAGTTGCTAATACCGCTCTTCCCCCTACCCCAACACACACACAATTACACTGTGAAAGCCTGTGTCCCTTTCAGTCTTCAGCAAATTTGTACGTCTTAAGATAGGAGTGTGCTGGAGCTGGGTGCTACAGCTTCTGACAGCCATTTTGAACGTGAGCTTTAATGCCTCAGAAATTAGCAAACACTAGACATTTACTGGCTGTGTGACCTGGGCAAGTCATTTAACCCTGTTTGTTTCAGTTTCCTCATTTGTAAAATGATCTGGAGAAGGAAATGGCAAACCACTCCTGTATCTTTACAAGAAAACCCTAAATGGGGTCACAAAGAGTTGGACACTACTGAAAAATGACTGAATAAATTAGGGATTGATTTATTTTTTGCTGATTGTATAAACTTAATAAAGTGATGGATAAAAAGGTTAATAATGTAAATTAAATTCAAGAGCATGTCATTTGTGTCTATATATATTTATTTTTAATTTTTAATTTTTTGCAGTATCATAAGTTACAACCAAGGAATTGTAAGGCCACTGTCCTACTCAGACTATGTTTTCACCTATTATAGAATGAGCTACTTTCAGACATGAGTAATATTATTCTATGGTTTCTAATCACTATCAAAGATATGTTCTCTACTTTATCTGAAAGATTACATTCCATATACCCTGTACATGTGTATCTCATATGTGTGTAGTTATTTACAATATGTTATCTTTTTACAGTATGTTAGCCTTTTGGGGCTGGACAGTCTTTTGGACTTTGTATCCTCAGTTTTGAGTAAGGTCCCTGGCATGTAGCAAGCATACAAAATTGCTAATTGACTGACTGAAATAGCACAACAATCAAAATTGCAGCTGAGCCTAAAGCTGGGATTGCTCCTCACAGAACTTTTACACTATCTGCACTACCTAAAGTTTAAGGATCAGTCAGCAGTCCAGGAATTGTCCAGCCAAAGACCAGAGACCCTCAGCCCAAGTCTGGCAGAAGTCTCTTCAGTTCTGTTCCCAAAAGGTCTTGTCTCTGAGGCTTGAAACCTCTCAAGCATATAGATTCAGAGGTGAAGTTTAGCTTTTCCATTGGATCATTAACCATGGTTCTGATGTAGGTCCCCACAGTGGGACCATACTTGAACTTATAGTGGTAATTTCATATATTCCCATACTTTTTTCTCTATAAGTTTAGTCATATCCAAATAATAGCCTTTTGCAAAATATTCACCAAACAGCTTTGGCTTTCCTGGTTCCTTAGTTTTATTAAGCTCTAAAGTTTGCCTGGTGGTCCATGCAAATGAGTGACTAGGCAAAATGTGTAGAGGTCATTTCTGTTTGGGGAGAGGAATTCATTGTCTCTGCTGACCTTTTAGTATAAAAATGAGCTACTTAAAGTCTTACATACTTTCCAAAGCCTGAAATGATCCTCTCATATCTGGAAAAGGGCTTACTTTTTATGAAGCGCGAAGATAGTTTGGTACATGTAGTACCCTTACATTTCCTAGTCTATTAACTTTGCCCTTAAGACCTGCTCATATCCTGAAGACTGAAAGGAATACACCTTTGTACCTGTGTGCATATGTGTGTGTGTGTGTATGTGTGCACACATATATTTACCCACATATACATGTTAACTCTACTAGTAGTATAGAAGTTGGTTGAAGGCAAGAATTTAATTTTTTTCTTTGTAATCCCAGTGTTATGCACAGGGCCTGGCATGTAATAAGTACTAAGTAAATCCTCATTGATTGATAGGCATTGGTTGGAGTATGTAAATTTATTTTATGTATATTTTCATTTTTATGCATTGTCATTCTTTAGTTTTTCTGTAAGAGAATGTACTGTAGTTTATGAACCCCTTACCCTCCTTGAAAGAAATTGTACTCTTTAAATAAGAGCATCTCTAAATCTTAATAATTATAGGCATTTTCCCTTTGTCCTCTTATTTAAGAAGACATGCAGAACGTATGGAAAGTATATATGATAGTGAATGAAGGTAAGCTGTCCCATGGAGGAGGTTTTAGCAAAATCTGTAGTTCATGTACTACACAGGTACCTCCATAACATTAAAAGACCTAAAACATAGTCCCACGTCAAGTAAGGATGGAGTTGAATAATTTAATTATTCCACCCTTATAGTATGTTTTAGGTGTTTTGGCATAAATAAATAATGCATTTTAAGTCCTTTTTACTATCCAATCATGTCATTCATTTATTTTAGTTTATACGTTTTTATTGATTATGGTTTTTTGAACAAACTTTATATATTGGGTATATATTCTTTTTCACCATAATTAATGCTTTTAAAATGTATCATTGTATTATGTTGCTTCATATCATATTTAGCATTTTTGCCTCCATATTCATTAAGAAAAATTTCAATTTTAGTGTTTTTTATAGGTCTTAAAATCAATACCACATTTTCTTCACAGGAGTTTTTGGACAGTCTTTCTCTTTTTCCTTTTAAAAACATTATCAACAAAATTATCACCACACACCTTTGAGTGGACTTGGGGGTATTTACAATCAAATAAGTGAAATTCAAATAATGAAATGTCATTATAATACTTTAGTTACATCCTCTTAGTCTTTTTTTTGGTGAATTTATTCCCATTGTATAGTGTTTAGAGTGCTATACGAGGAACTGCAAAGATCTAACATCACATATTCAACACTTGCTATGTATTTGGCCATGGAAAAGTCTCAAACTCTGAGAGTCTTAATCTTCACATGTGTGGAAATGGGCATGGTGTTATCTGTAGTAATGGCTTCACAGATTTTTGCAAAGCTCAAATGAAAAAATGTATGCAAAGACCTTTCCACATCTTAAATGTTTATAATTAATTCCACCTGTTGTTATTATTATCTCAGTGTACTTTTTAATCTTAATTGTATTAATAAATTAATACTCTACAATGGTGATTTATAACAGTTTATATAACCACTTCCACATTTATCTTCCAGCTTTGGGTCATTAGAAATAATATGATTATAAACAATATTTGAAGAGCTCTTTTTTGTTATTATTTTTGACAACAGTTTCAGCATATGTTAATAAAAATGGGATTTTGATATATTTGTGGTTTTACAATTTTGTACATTTTCCTTCAAATTGCCAAATTGTTCTCCCAAAATATTCTCCCAGTTACAATTGCACCAACAGAATTTTTTTAAAAGGGAAGAAAAGTTAATCATCACTTGATCTACTTTATTAATAATCAAAGAAATGAAAATTAAAAATAAAGGGTTTGAGGTAACATAATTCTTAAATTGCATGTATAGTTTATGTAAACTTGGGTTATTTTTAGAACACCTTGAAGAATTCACCTGTGAATATATGACAGAAATATGTCCTCCTAGCATAATTATTTTTTCCCCCAGGTTGGTCTGTCATAATAAAATCAATTATTTCCTGCTGGGTCATTAGTGGTAATTTATCTCTTTGGAGATTATTTATTTTTCTAAAATTAGTCCTCACATAGTTATGTGGGGTACTCCCTAATTATTTCTTTTGTTTATAATTTGCTGTCACAGTTGTTTGTGGGTATTTACTAACTGTATTATTAATTTATTTTCTATTTCCTGTCTTTTTTTATTTGTGATTTTATTTATTTGAATTTCCTTATTTCTTTTTAAATTTTTGCAAATATGATGTTGATTTTATTGGCCTTTTCAAAAGACAGATCCTGATTATATTTATCAATTCATTTATAATTTCATTTTTGCCTCCCTTTAGTTTGTGGTTTTAATTTTGCAATTTCTATCTAAAATTTTCTTTGGCTATTTGCTTTATAACTTTCTCTAATATTCTGATAGATAGATAGATACAGAGAAATGAATACGAGAAAATGGAAGAGACAGATAAAAATAAGGAACACAGATACAGAGACAACAATTTGGAACTAGGTGTCAGGCAGAATGCAGGAAAGTGATTTTTATTAGTTAAGAGAGGTGAGATATGACACTCTAGGGCTCCCAGAAAGTTAATGATTTATACAGGTAAGTGGCCAGTATCATTACACCCATTCAGAGGGAGGTGGGGACAGGGAAGAATGGAGAGCAATGCTACAGAAAAAGACAAAATTTTAGGTCCTTAAAGTGAAAGATAGAGACATCCAATGACACACGTAGCATCTTCTGCTGCCTGAAAAAAGGTATTTTGCACAGTCAGTGGTGCTAATGGTTGTTTATGTCTACAAAAATGGAAAGGACAAAGATATTCCCCAATGTGACTATAAATCACTTAAAACATTGAACTTACAATATATTTGCTAAAAAGAGAGACGGAAAGGGAGATCAGGGATAAGAAAAACTTGGACATTGGAGAAGAGACAGACCCAGTCCCTTCCCATGTCTCCATCAGAATGAACTGACTGAATGATAGATACTGTCCAAACAACATTCCTAGGCTTTCTTTTGTAATTGATACTCAATGTTAATATTACATTCTTGAATGTTCCCTCCCAAACCATTTTCAATGGAGTGTAGGAAAGACCAGAGGCAGAATGAACTTTGGTTCATCTACTTTCTTCATGATCCTTTCTAATCTCTGAAACTCAGAGTTCTCAGCTCAAGATCTGTTTCCCTCCACTTACTTCTCTTCCTCCTGCTGTACACTTGAGGATGCCACAGAAATGATTATTACCAGTCTGTTCTGTGCTGTCAGAGTGGACTCCAGTGCTGCAGCAGTCTGTGTGTGCAGCCAAAATCTAGGACCAGTTACAGGGATGTGAGTCCCTGAGTTCCCAACCATCCCCTTCTGTCCCCAGAGCTGTCATCAATATATCACATGCTAGAGAAGTGGCACTGTCTGTAGGGGGAGTTGAACATTATCCCCAAAGAAAGAGTCAACTCTTGTCCCAGATGCAAATTATCAGGTGCAAAGATTAGTAATAATCAGTTCCACATTAAGTGACTGGAACAGCTGAGACTTCAACTTCTCTGGACAGCAAATAATGAGGGATGTGGGAACCAGACAAAGAGAGAATATTGAATCTCTGCAGCTCTTATGATGAATATGTTTGTTATGTGTGTGATTTATTGGGTCTGTATAAGTTCTATTTACAAATTAAATTCCTGGTTTTTCTTCTGAGACCCTGCCTGCAATTCATGTAGTGGCCACCGGGTAAACAGTTGTGTCTCATTTTGGCTATTTGTGATATAACTTGAATTATTCCTAGGCATGTAGAAATGACCACATCTGTCAAAACTGCTCCTTAATTAAAACTCGTTTGGAATTTGATCCCTCCTTCCTCATCTTCCTTATTATTGGCAGATTAATCTCATTGCCTTTTTGACAGGCTTATTAAATTAGTAAGAGAAGAGAATGCTTTGGTTGTAGTTTATCTAGATTTTAGCAAAGCTATTAAGTAGCTCAGACTATTCTAGTAGATAAGATGGAGACATACAGATTTGACAACAATATAATGAAATGGATCAAGAACTGGTTAGATGTCTAGGCTCAAAGAGTAGTTGTTAATAGCTCAATGCCAAAGAGACAGAAGGTCTCTAATGGATACCTTAGAAATCTGTACTTGGCCTTGTGCTGTTTAACATTTGACTTTGATAAAGGCTTATATATCATGCTCATCAAATTTATAGATATCACCACTATGAGAGGGATTGCTAACAAAGTAAAAGAAAAAAGTCAGGATCTAAGAGGAGATTGACAAACTAGAACAGGAGTTTTTAACTTTGGGTCTGTGAACTTGTTTTAAAAATATTTTTATAACTATTTCAATGTAACTGGTTTCCTTTGTAAACCTATGTATTTATTTTATGCATTTGACTATGTTATTATGAGAAGCAGTGCATAGGATTTACCAGATGGCTAAAGGTTACCAGATGGTGCAAACAGGTTAACCCCTCGGCTGATACCTTGGGCTGAGTCTAATGAGATGAAACTCAATAAGGACAAATTTAAGTCTTTCTCTGCGGTACCAAAAAATGGTAACTTCACAAGTGTAAGATGGTGGAGGCCTGTTTATATAGCAATTGTTCAGAAAAAGATCTGGCCATTGAAGTTGACTGCATATGTAAAATGATTCAGGAGTTTGAAGAGGCAGCCCATAATCCTATGGAAATTTTTGCTTGCATTAAGAGAAGTCTAGATTCCTTAAAAAGGAGCTGATATTCCCATTATACTTTTTACTCATCAGATCCCATCAGGAATATTGTCATTAAGTCTGGATGTCACAGTTTTAGAAGAATGTTGTTAAGCTGGAGAATACTGAGAGAAGAGTAACCAAGATTAGGAAGGGCCTTAAGTCTACATCACGGGAGGATCAGTTGAAGGATGTGGAGATGTTTAGTACAGAGAAGCAACAGGAAGAGAGGGAATGTGATAGCTGCCTTCACATATTTGAAGGGTTGTCATATGGATGAGGAACTAGACTTATTTCACTTGGCTCAAGAGGACTGAAACAGGTATAATGGGTGGAAAATGCAGAGGCAAATTTAGGCTTGATATCAGAAAAAAAAACCCTTCCCAGTAATTAGAATTCTCCAAAAGTGGACGTGATGCCTTAAGAAGTGGTGTGTGCCCTCTCTCTTGAGGTCCTCAAATCAGATCTAGAAGCTAGAAGTGTCTACTTCAAGGTCCTAGACCAAATGCAGCTTGAACTAGATTAAAATGTAATTGGGACATGTTTAATGAAATAAAAAATATGCAACATGACATAGATAGTGTTAATTTACCATTTTGTAAGTCAATATACTATCTTGGGGGATTTGTTTCTATTTAAGTTTGACCCCATTGGTTTAAATGACCAGATGGCCAATTGTCAGGTATATTATAGTGAGGATTACTTTTATGTATAAGTTGGTCTAGGTGGCTGCCAATGTCTCTTCCAAACCACAAATTCCATGATATTGTGAGGTTATGCTTAGTCTTCAACAGAGATATTTGATGAAATAAGAGAAACAACACAACATTCCCCTAGTGAAAATTGACTTGCCTTTCAAAAAAAAAATACAACTCCACTTAGTGGGCCAAGAGGATCTACAGAGACATTCCAGTTGATTTACACACAAGAAATATATGTGGTGAGAGAAACTGAGTAGAAAAATATATGGATGAAAGTTATAGAAAAAAACAAGAGAAAGATTTTTTTTTTGTCTTAGCAAAAATCCTTATTTGACTAGATACATGAAGTAATGGTTTCAGTCAAGACTAAAGCCAATACTTTGCCCTTAGATTCCTAGGATGGAAGATTTAGGGAATTAGTAGTTGTTGTCCTTCATAATTGAAGAGGATGAAAAGGACATCACAATGTTGGGGTCAATGTATGGTGTGTCTGACTATAGCTGATCAAACCACTACGAACTCATCTATCGCAGATCAGGTACAAAAAGTCTGCATGAACATTTGGAAAGGAGATATCTCTAAATCTGTATACTTTACATTTCCTTTGAGCTAACTTTGCTCCTAGAGCACAGTGCCTTTTTTAGTGCAGGCACACCATGCTACATGGTCCTGTGCCAGTGTCTCCCAGGTCTCACTAATACCATAGTTCTTCAGACAGACCTTGAGATTGTCCTTGTATCACTTCTTCTGACCATATGCACCTGCGTTGTGTCTGTAAAATAGTCTTTTAGGCGAATGTACATTTGGCATTTGGACTTTGTAGCCAGGCCATCAGAGTTGTGCCCTTTGCAGTACAGTTTGACTGCTTGGCAGTTCAGCTCCAGAAAGGACCTCAGTTTTTGGTACTTTTATCTTGCCTGGTACCTTATCTTCAGAATCTTCCTAAGACAATTCAAATGGAAGAAATTCAATTTTCTGGCATGGAACTGGTAAACTGTCCAGGTTTCGCAGGCATGCATCAAGGAGATCAGCACAATGGCTCTGTAGACTTTCAGTCTTGTAGGCAGTCTAATATCTCTTCTCTCCCACACATTCTTTCAGAGCCTCTCAAACACTGAGCTTGCTCTGGCAATGTGTGCATCAACCTCATTATCAATGTGTACATCCCTGGAAAGTAGACTGCCAAGGTAAGTGACCTTATCCACAGCATTCAAAATTTCTCCATTTGCTATAATGTATGGTTCCATGTATGGAAGGTATAGTGCTGGCTGGTGGAAAACTCATTTCTTGGTATTAATAGTCAGGACAAAATTAACACCAGCGGCAGAGAATTGATCCATACTTTTGCATCTGAACCTCAGAAGCTGCATTGAGTACACAATCATTTGTGAACAAAAAGTCATGCACCAACTCTCCCTCCACTCTAAGGCCTTTACCTTTTTCAAGTTAAATAATATACCCTCAGTGGTAGCTGACCTTAATGCTGTTATCGTCCTTGTTGAAGGTGTCTGACAACATCACTGAAGATACCATGCTAAAAAGCATGGGAGCAAGCACATAGTTGGTGCCTGGGAAAATTTGAGAGCACTGTCCATTATTCAGAACCTGTGCAAGTATGCTGTCATGAAACTGGCATACAATAATAATGAATTTCTCTGGGTACCCAAATTTTGCCACAATCTTCCACAAGCCCTCATGGTTGACAGTATCAGGCCCTGTTCAGATCAAAAAATGTGTACAGACCTGTTTTCTACTCTTGGCATTTCTTCTGGAGTTGCCAGGCAATAAGCACCATACCAACCATTTATTGGCCCTTTCTGAAGCCACACTGGCTGAAGGATCATCTGCCAATACTCTGGCAAGAATCTTGCTGGCAATGACTAAGAGAGAGACCCTCCTGGGATTGTCACAGGACAACCTATTTGCTTTTCCTTTATAGAGATGGACAATGGAGGCATCCTTGATCTCCTGGGAGATAACTTCCTCTTGCTACATACAATTTCAGTCAACTTTTTGTATGAGCAGTGGATCTCCTGCTTCATAAATCTTTCCTGGAATGGAATCTGCATCAGGTGTTTTGCTATACAAGAGGAGCTCAACGGCTTTCAAAATCTCTTCTTTGGTTGGAAGTTTGGCTAGAGAGGGATTGACTTCAACCTGAGGTGCACGGCCAGTGGTTTTAGCATTGGCCTGTCGGGAACACTATGGAAGTGTTCAGCCCATCTAAGGTCCTTATCTCTGATCAGTGTCACCTTATTAGCACTGAGTGGTTGAGATGTACCATAGGTCTTTGACCCATAAACAGCATTTTGGCCATCATAGAAATCCCTTAGATTGTTGCTATCAGCATAAAACTCAATTTCATCTGCCTGTTTACTGAGCCAAAAATCTTGTTTCTCTCTAAGCTTTACTTGAACCTTACTTTTGATGGAGTTAAACATTGCCTTCCTGGAGATAAATGAACTAACCTGCTGGTAAATGTTGTGGAGTTCTCTTTTTTCATTTAGTAGCTTCTAAATTTTGCTATCATTTTCATCAAGCTAATTTTGATGTTTGCAAGTGGTCTGGCCCAGATGAGTAAATGCAGTGTTGTACACAAATGTCTGAAAGCTGCCCACTCCTTTTCTGCTCTACTGTTGCCAAACCATGTGTTGGTTCAACTTTTCCTAAAAGTCAGGGGCAAATTATTCACACACATGGGGAAATGCTTTAATCTGTTGATGTGGAGTCTTCAGATAGTCATCTCACCCTAGGTCACCTGTGTACAGGTTAGCGACCATAGCTCCCAGTATATCTGCACTTTCTATTTTACCCCCAGCACACCACCACAGGACTTTAAGATAGGTAAAATAGTAATATAGCAACATAATAAAATAGCAAAATAGTTCAATCATAAAATAGTAAAATGGTAAAATGGCATGTAGGATGTCATTTGCCTCATACATAAATTGGACTAAGGTGAAGCAAAGTTGAATAATGTCATCAGCCTCACTATCTCTTACAGAGTCATCAGAGTCTGGTGGCAAGATTGAAGTCAAAGATGAGTGGCAACAACTTGGGATACATTGGATGACCTTGGCATCTTTGATATCATACCAAGTTCTAAATTCCCCATAGTATGTGCCCTTCATGACCCATTGGATGAAATTATTCATACCCACCTATTCCACTGAAGAAATCTTCACGTGCTTGGGGTAGACATCCCACTAATTTACAGACAGGTTTGAGACCCATCAGTTACCCTCAATCTGGTTTAGCCTTTCTGCTGAGAACTGGGGTGTGGCTGCTGTATATGCTACAGCTTCTTGGATCCGCAGTTGAGAGTTGGGTGGCAGAAAGACACCAAAGATGCATGAGCAGCCTTGAAAAGAGCTCTGCAGCCCTTACACTATAGTTCTCCCTGAATGCCCCATGCACCTGAACCATCTAAGTCTCTCTGAACATGTCTGTATGTTTTAAAGAAAAACATTGTTCAGTCATTGTCAGTCATGTCCAACTGTGGGTCCATTTGGGGTTTTCTTGGCAAAGACACAGGAGTGATTTGTTATTTCCTTCTCTGCCTCATATCTGAGGCAAACAGGGTTTTAAATTACTTGCTAGGATCACACAACTAGAAAGTATCTGAGACCAGATTTGAATTCAAGAAAACAGTCTTTCTGACTCCAGGCCTGGCACTCTATCCACTGTACCACCTAGCTGCCCCAAGAAAAGCTAGCATGACTGAATGTATATGGGTTAAGATTTTGCTACTATCTGAATGTTTTTCATAATAATTGTATATAGATATGAAAGTAGGCATTTATAGATGTTTTGTTAATGTAATATTTTTTGGGGGGGGAGCGGAAGAGAGAAGGAGCAACTGGAAATGAAGACAATAAATGATACTATAAAGGAAGCCAGGTTTCCTTGAGCACAAGAGGATAGAACAGAATTTTACAAGATATAAGATGAAGGGATACTTATTAAGAATAGAACTGGCATTCTAGAGGGCACAATGAAAGGGGAGTACACAGGAAAATAATGACTAGGATAGAGTAAGGCTGAAGTGGATAGTGTGGAGACTTGGGAAAAAGTGACAGGAAATTTTTTTCCATCGTTGTCACATATTAACGGTGCAGATTTGTGGAAGACTAAATTGATCCAGTGTTTTTTTTTTCTTTTTTAAGTTCAATTAAATTTATTTTTTTTGGTTACATTTTAAGTTCTGTCTCTCTCTTTCCATTCCCATCCCACACTAGGGAAGGTCACTTTTACACACACACACACACACACACACACACACAAACGCACACAATTTCTTCCATATTGATTTACAATTTTCCCAACAATTTTTACCAAATGGTAAATTCTTATCCCCAAAACTTAAAGATTTATACAAATATATACATATATATGTATATATATAAAATTTCCACATTAAAGTTATATAACACAAAGTTAGCTTTTTCTTTAAAAATTTGAATGCTATAGCACCTGGTACATATAGGTTTAGTCAATATTATTTTATTATTTCTGGTACTTTTTATCATAATATAGTTTCCCTGTTTATCTCTCCTAATTAAATCTACTTTAGCTTTAACTTTGTCTGAGAGCATGATTGCTATCTCTGATTTCTTTTGTATCAGCTTAAGCATAATAAATTCTACTGCAGCCCCCCCTTTTAAATTCTATGTGCACTTCTCAGTTTTAAATGTTTTTCTTATAACAACATACTGTTGGATTCTGGTTTTTAATCTATTCTGTTATCTGTTTCTGTTTTATGGGTGAATTCATCCCAGTCACATTCAAAGTTATAATGATTAATTGTGTATTTCCCTCCATCTTATTTTTCCTCACAGTTCATCCTTCTCTCCTTTTCTTTTTACCCTATCCCTCCTCAGGCATCTAATTTATTTCTAACTATTGTCTCCCTAATCTGCACCCTTTCTAAGAATCCGTCCCTTATCCTCTTCCCTAGTCATTCTATTCCTTAATCTAACCACCCTTCTAAGAATCCCTCCCCTCTCCTTACCCTCCTGTCTCTTGATCTGAACTCCTTTCTAAGATTCCTCCCTTATCCTATCCCCTTTCTCTCCCATTTCTCTATGAGGTAAGAGACTTTTATACCCTTCTAGATGTATATGTTACTTTCCTCTTTAACCCAGTTATGATGAGAATAAAGTTTTTGCACTTCAAGTCATCTTTCTGCCCTCCATTGTAACAGTTCCTCTATTCACATCTCATTTGTATGAGATAATTGCGCCATTTACCTCTCCCTAGCCAATTTCATTTTTTAGTCCCATCGTACTCAACTCAACCTCAAGCTTTCTGTCTATGTATATGTTCTTTCTAACTATCCTACTAATGATAAAATTCTTAAGAGTTACAGATAACATTTTCCCTTATAAGAAGTAAACAGTGTGACCCTTTAGAATTCCCTATAATTGGCCTTCCATATTTACCTTCTTATGTTTTTTTTGACTCTTATAGGTCAACTTTCCTATTCAGTTCTGATTTTTTCCTAATGAACTAGTGCTTTTTTTTTCTTACATGTCATAAGATCACAGGTTCAGTGTAAAGAATTATTTAGAGTCATTTAGTACCAGTCAATCATCTATAAATGAGAAAATGAAGTACAGAACTAGGTTCTTAACCTTACCCAAGGCCACAAAAATAATAAATGATACAACAAGAATTTGAACACAGACCTCTTGATACTAACTACTATAAACAGTGTTCTCTCCACACCATCATGCTTTCTCCTAATTTTGGTTGCATTTGGTTTTGCTTGTACAAAAACTTTTAAATTTTATACAATCAAAATGATCCATTTTACATTTCATAATGCTCTCTATATCTTGGTTGGCTCTAAGTTCTTTCCTTATTCATGGATCTGACAGGTAAACTAATTTTTTTTTAGGGCAATTGGGGTTAAGTGACTTGCCCAGGGTCACACAGCTAGTAAGTGTCAAGTGTTTGGTCTGAGGTCAGTTTTGAACTCAGGTCCTCCTGACTTCAGGGCTGGTGATCTATCCACTGTGACACCTACCTGCCCCTAGGTAAACTATTCCCTGCTCTCCTAGTTTGCTCATTGTATCATCCTTTATGTGTAAATCATGGACCCAATTTTGACTTTATCTTGGTATATGGTATGATATATTGATCTATACCTATCTGCCAAATAACTCTTCTTTTTTTTAACTTCAGCTGAAGCATAATAGATTCCACCCCAGCACCTTTCCTTTACTCTCTGTGTGTCTTTGTCCTTCAAATGTGTTTCTTGTAAATAGCATATTGTAGGATTCTGACTTTTAATCCATTCTGCTATCTACTTCTGTTTTATGGGAGAGTTCATCCCATTCACATTTACAGTTACGACAACTGTGTATTTCCATTCATCCTATTTTTCCCTTATTTGTTCTTCTCTTTCTCTCCTTTTTACCTTTCACCTGGTCTCTCATCACAAATGTTTTAGTTCTAATCACTGCCTCCCCTCCTGTGCTCTCCTTCTATCAGTCCTGACCCCCTTCTCTTATTCCCATCCATTTTTACTTCCCTATATGATAATATAGAGTTATATATCCAACTGAGTATACCCACACATATTGCTTACTTTTTGAGCCAGTTACGATGAGAATATGGTTGAAGTATTGCCTGCCACCCTCCATCTTTCCCTCTATTGTAATAGCTCTTTCACACCTCTTTTATAGGAGATAATTTGCCTCATTTTGTCGTCCCCTTCCCTCTTCTCCCAGTGCAACCTTCTTTCTCTCTCCTTAATTTTGCTTTTTTGGATATCATTCCATCATAGTTATCTCATACTCATACCCTCTACCTATGTATATACTTCTAATTGAAAAAAAAAAGGTTTTACTTGACAAAATGAGAAACTACTTGTTAACATTGAAGTTTCAATTTTCATCAAGGAAAAATAAAGTTTTATGATTAATTGATAATGTATAATAAAACTTGTGCTAATTTGCAAAGGAGTGCTAATGGAGTAAAGAAAACTGTTTTGTAGATGGATTGAGATATAATTGAGAAATAAAGATGTGAGGGACTGAAAATTAGTAAAAAGAAGTGAATGGTTCAATCAGAAATGTAGACAGTTTTGAGGGGCTTTAATCAAAGTTCATTGGAAGAAACAAAGTTAAAGGATAATTGATGACCATTTAGATGTAAACTTGATTAGAAGGAGATAAGTAGTAAGTGTTTGGATTTTCCAAGGATAAGATAAGAAAACCAGCAATTTTCTTTATTCAAGATGGTGCAATGCAAGATCCTCATTCTTGTAGCCATCAACATATCCACCATAAGCTAAACGTAAATATAATATTTTCAGAGATAGCAGAAACATTAAAATATTATTCAATATGATCAGGTTTGATTTATACTAGGCATGCAGAAATGGTTCAGTATTAGGAAAAATATTAATACAATAGACCTTATCAATAATAAACACAATAAAATAATATTTCAATAGAAGCAGGAAAAGCTTTTGATTAAATATGAAACAAAATCAAAAATAAAATAAAATCAAAAAATATTTTGATTAAATATAAAACACCAATAAATACTAAATACAACACCAATTTCTGTTAAAACTATAGAAACCATAGGGATAAAATACAGAAAACTCTAGTGCAATATCCCTATTGAAAGTAAATGCAAAAAAATTAAATACAATGTAAGCAAAGAGACTACAACAGTATATAAAATGTATTATACGCTATGACTAGAGTGGATTTATGCCATTGGAGCAGGATTCCATCAATATTTTTAAGAACATTAACATAATGGACCAGATCAATAAGAACCACAAAAAACATATAATTCTTCAATAGTAGTAGGAAAAGCTTTTGATTAAATATAAAACACATAAATGGATCTTTATGTATTATGATAAGTAGTACATATTATGATAAAGTAGTATCCATCTCAAAACAAGAGCCAGTATTTTATCCAATGGATGCAAACTACAAGCCTTTGCAAAAAAAAAAAAGTAAGGAAAGGATATACATTACCAACACCATTATTTGGTGTTGTTTTAGAAATGCTAGCTATAGTAGTAAGAAAAAGTATGTTGTGGGACTGTGTAGTCAAAGGGGAAAAACAATTTTATTGTTGTTGGGTTTTTTTTTTTGGTGAGGCAATTGGGGTTAAGTGACTTGCCTAGGGTCACACAGCTAGTAAGTGTTATGTGTCAGAGGCCAAAAAACAATTTTAGATGCTATGATTGTTTACTTAGAGGATCATGGTGAGTAAATAAAAATGTATTAAAACAATTAGTATTTTTAAGCAAAATAGTAACATATGCAGGAACTATGTGAATATATCCACAAAATAGCCCTTGCCAAAATACAGAACATGAATTATATGGAAACATTAATTGCTCATTGATAAGCTAAACCAATACAATAAAATGACAATATTACTTTAATTAATTTACTTATAGTATTCCACACCAATCAAACTCTTGAAGGAATACTTTAAAATGATTGAAAAATATTATGTTCATCTGGAAGAACAAAATATTAAGAATCTTAAGAAAAATAATGACAAGTGTAAAGGAAGGAAATCTAGTAGTACCATCTCTCAAAATATAGCATAAAACAATAATAATCAAAACATTTTGGTACTGGTTAACAATGGGGAGATCTCTCTGTGGAACATATTAGGTGTGTGACATGGTGAAGTAAATCAACCAAGTAGAGTTTTCTAAACCCAAGGACTCTAGATACTAGGGTCAGCTCAACAATTGACAAATATTGCTAGGAAAACTGGAAAGCAATCTGACAAAATTAAGACAGTTTTGGCACAAACTAAATTAATGAAGCCAAAATATTAGGAGAATTAACTGGGAAAAAATCTTAGCACATATCTCTATTAAATGTATCATTACTAAGATATATGAAGTATTGAATGCAATTTCTGAGAACTATTTCCTATTTCAAAAATGGACAAAGGATATGAACAAGAAGCTTTCAAAGGAAGAAATCTAAAATATCAGTAGCCATACTAAAAAATTCTCTCAATCACTACTAACAAGAGAAATACAGAAAGTCAATCTAATATTTGACTTCATACCTGTCTGGCAAATTTGAAAAATAAAGTGACAAATTTTAGAGAGACGGCAAGGAAATGTACAAAATAATTTACTGTTGAAAGAGCTGTGAATTGGTCGAGTATTCTGGAAATCAATTTATAATGATGCCCAAAGGTTACTAAACTATGCGGTTATACCACTACTAGCACTATGCCCCTAAGAAGATCACAGAAAAAGAAAAAGGAGTTACATAAATGTGAATATATCTGTATATTCATATACACACAAAAGAGCTGTTGCAATTGTTACTTAAACATATACTATTTATATTATTTACCCACAAACACACACAAATACATGTATACGTATACAAAAGAAATTATAAACACACATATAATTTATACGCACATAAACACATAGATACATACATGGCTATATTTACATGCACATGAATAATTATAATGCACATGTATATTTATAATATGTACACACATATTTGTATATACATTATTTTTGTTGTTGTTGTTTGGTTGTTTCAGTTGTGTCTGACTCTTCATCACCCCATATAGCATTTTCTTGGCAAAGAGACTGGAGTGGTTTGTCATTTCCTTCAGCTCATTTTACAGATGAGGAAATTGAGGCAAACAGGGTTAAGTGACTTGCCCAGGATCATACAGGTAGTAAATGTCTGAGGCCAGATTTGAACTCAGGAAGATAATTCTTCCCAACTCCAGGTAGACCAATAATTTTTAAATGGTCTCTCCTGGATCGATTTTCCAGGTCAGTTGTTTTACCCATGAGGTATTTTATGTTTTCATCTATTTTTTTCATTTTTTTGTTTCTGTTTGACTGATTCTTGCTCTCTCATAGTCATTAGTTTCCATTTGTTCAATTCTAATTTTTAACGAATTGTTTTCTTCTGTTAGTTTTTGTACTTCCTTCTCCAATTGGCCAATTGTATTTTTAAGGGATTTGTTTTCTTCAGTGTATTTTTTCCAGTTGGCCAATTGTGTATTTAGGGACTTGTTTTCTTCAGTGTACTTTTTTTTTTTTTCCCAATTAACCAATTGTATTTTTTAAGGACTCTTCTACCTCTCTCATTTGACTTTTAAAATCCTTCTTGAGATCTTTTAAGAAGGCTTTTTGGGCTTCAGACCAGTTAATATTCCCTTTTGATGTTGTAGATGTGGGTTTGTTGGTAATGTTGTCCTCTTCAGAATTTCTGTCTTGATCTTCACTCTTCCCATAATATGAATCTATGATATGTTTCTTTTTACTCATGGTGATTCTTTATTCCCTGGCCTTTAAAGAGATTGAGCTCTCTCCTGCTGGGGAGCAGAGGGCACTGACCTAAGCTTCTTGTGTTGGGAGCCTAGGTGTTGGTCACTGGCTTTGTGTGCTGGGGCCTCCGATGTTGGCAATTGGAGGCTGTAGGGTTCTGGCAGCTTGCCTGGTGTTGGGCTGGATTCAGCAAAGCTGGGACTTTCAGGCAATTCTAGGTTGCCTGCTTTTCCTTTCCTTTAGCTTTCTTCAGCTCCTTTCAGATGGGTGCTGCAGGGTGTTTATCTGCCTGGGGCCCCTTGCAGTGCTGCCTCCCTTAGTTTTGCTGAGGCACCGGGATACTCCTTTGCTGTAGAAAGCCGAGACACCTGGTGGCTTTCTGAGCTGGTTTCCACTGGTTCTCCGCCCTCACTGAGGCACTTGGAGATTCAGGTGTTGGTGTTTGCCTGCTTTACCACCTGGGCTTCAGTGTTTCCTGCTGGTTGGCAGTTGGAGGCTGGAGGGTTGTGACAGCTTATCTGGTGTTGGGTTGGAATCGGGAAGGCTGGAACTTTCGGGCAACTCTAGGTTGCTTTCTTCAGCTCCTTTCAGATGAATGCTGCAGGGTGTTTATCCACCTGCTGCCCTTTGTAGTGCTGCTTCCTTTATTTTTGCTGAGGCACTGGGAGACCTGTTTGCTGTAGAATGCTGAGGCACCAGGATCTCCTCCTGGTGTGCTAAAGTGGTATCTTTCTGCTAGCTGACTGGGATGCCTCCCATTTTGTACTGCTCCTCTTCCCCCAGGGCAAGAGGGGCCTTTCCCATTAATCCCTCAAGCTACCTGGGCTACTGTACTGCTGCTCCCCGTCTTTCTTCTGGTTCTGCTGTTCTAGGGTTTTTTTTTTTTCTGGGATGATATTCTCTGGGTTTTCAGAGGTTGATAGGAGAGGGTGAGAACGACTACCTTTTTACTCCACCATCTTGGCTCCTGGAAGCCAAATTCTATTTATATGTATGTGTATATGTACACACATGCATATGTATGTATAAATCATATGCAATTGTCTTCATAAAATTGTATTCCCACATTAAACTGTGAGCTCCTTGAGAGCAGGGCCTATCTTTTGCCTTTCTTTGTATCCATAGCACTTAGCACCATACCTGGGACATAATAAAGACTTATAAGCTTACTGACTTAAAGTTTATTAACTGACTAACAATGAGCCACTTCAAGTGAGTACCACTGACACCCAAAGAGCAGGCAATTCATAATAGAAGCTGTGCCAGGTTCAAGTGGTTGGTCATGACACCATTGTTCAGAAGACTAAAGATTGTCTTTTGCAGAGGTCAAGAATGTGTGCTATAGAAAGCACAGCTGAACAGGCAAGGTGGTATTTTCTGTAACAGTGAACAAGGTAAGCAGCTGCCTGATGGGGAACCTGAAACAAAGGGCATGGAGATTTCAGTCACTTTATTAGCAGAATTCCAAATTGCTTTCTGAGAACAGACCAATTTACACCTCTGCCAACAGCATTTTACTGTGCTTCTCTCTCCATAACCACCCCATACCTAAAGGCAATAGGTAGAAATACAATTTATTTTTAATAAGGAGGAAAAAAGAAAACTATATAAAATCTCAAACAGGAAAAGAACAAAAAGTCCAGATGATTAAGGTCACAAAACTAGTAAGCAGAAGTGGTCATACTTGAGTCCAGGTGACCACCTTCTAAGATCTTTATTTTTTTTTTTTTGAAACATTTCAAATCACTTTTGTGATTTGGTCTAGTTGCATCATCTTTTTCTTTCTTTTTAGGCAATTGGGGTTAAGTGACTTGCCCAGGGTCACACAGTTAGTGTCAAGTGTTTGGCCGCATTTGAACTCAGGTCCTCCTGACTTCAGGGCCAGTGCTCTATCCACTGCACCACCTAGCTGCCCCTAGTTGTATCATCTATAATGACTAGAAGAAGCATTGTGGAGACATGAAGAAACCTAGGCCCATTTCACAGTTTCCTGGTATTCTTTTCCTTCTTCCAAGGAGTCATAGTAGGTGGTGGCACTCAGTGGTTCAATATATCACATTCATTTTATTCATTTGGTTTCTCATTCAGAGAGAGAGGATTTAACAGATTAGGCAAGAAAGAATTTTTCAGGTAAGAAAGAATAACTTCTAACACTGCTTTATTTTTGGACATATGGGTCTGTAACCTCTTTTGTTGATATCTTTGGGGCATATACCTAGAAGCAGTATTGCTGAGGCAAAGATTATGCACAGTGTAATAACTTTGGGATCATACTTCCAAATTCCTTTCCAGAATGGGAAGACTAGTTGACATATTTGCCAACAGTGCATTAGAACTTGTTAACCAGTAGCCCCTCCATTATTTGTCATGTTCTCTTTTTGTCATCTCAGTCAATTGATAGCTGTGCAGTGGTGGTACTAGAGTTGTTTTATTTTCTGTTTCTCTAATTATTAGTGATTAAGAAATTTTATGTAGTTGATTGTTTGAATTTCTTTCTTTAAAATGTACTTATTTCTATCATTTGACAATTTATCTTTTGCAAAATGTCTCTTTTCTTGTAAATTTGACTCAGTTCCCTATATATTTAAAAAAAAAAAGTAGACCTTTATGAGATAAAATTCTGGCAGGGATTTCCCCATTTGTAGCTTTTCTTCTCATTCAAATGCATTTATTTGTTTGGGCAAAGACTTTATTAATTTTATGTAATCAAAATTATGTTTTGTCCACTTGAAACCTCTCTGTCCCTTATTTGATCACAAATTCTTCTCCATCATTGGGTGGTGCGGGTATCAGGAACAACAGTGCTAAAAAGTCACATCTCTACTATTATCCTTAGGATCCCAAAGGAAGAACTAGTCAGCTACCCTCTGAGTATCTCAATCTAAGAGTGAAAATTCAAACTGAGGGGGAAGTCCAGAAGAGAAGGGATTACACAGGGAATATCTCAACTTAATTTCTAAGCAATGCTATCAAACCTGTTAACTGCACATTATATCCAGAATACTCCTCGAGTGAATGAGGGACATAAAAAAAGGTGTAGACAGAAGTCATGGTTAAGGTAATAGTTACACTAGAATTGAGGTGTAAAACTTGCACCCCACAGGCAGCAAAACATTTACATGTGGCCTGAAAACAATAGATATGTAATTGGGAAATGCTTCATAAAAGTGAATAAACATACAACACAAAAAGTGTTGATTTGTGGTTTTCCAATTCAATATGCAACTTGCAAGGATCCATTTTTATTTGAGTTTGACATCACTGTGGAAGACCACAAAGATCCCTTCTTACTAATATTCCACAGTTCTAAGATAAAGAACAAATGGTAACATGATAATCTTTATACCCCTTACTATGAGATTGACTCATAGCTCTTTTCCCTTTTCTTCTTATTCCCCTCACATAACAGGACTACACAAAGATTGTTTGTGTATGTTTTGGACTGATTTGCTCCTTCATTAACTTGATCTGCAGAACTCAATGAAGGAGAATCTATATTTAGAATGGCAGGATGTCAATTTTTACCTTGAGTAGTTTTAAATATAGAAATTACAATTCTATAAAAATTTTCAGTCTCCATAATTGAATTCAGCTCTACTACCCTGCTCCCCACATTGGCCTAAGTTAGAGGAATTGATATATAAGTGTTTGAGCAAGAAAAAGGCAATGTAACTTTCCTAAAATTGTAATATCCATCAATAAAGGTATAGGAATGAGGAAGAAGTAATGTTTTGAGCCTCTACTAGGGACTGGAATACCAAAGTAGAATAGTCATACAGCTTTTCTGTGTTTTCTGTGTTTTTTTCTACCTACATTTTTTAAAAAGACATATGCAATGCTTCTTAAAAACATTTGCCTTGGGATTGTGTTTCTTGCTATGACCACAGTGGGTATTGTAGAAAACTTCTTCCTCTTTTCCTTTTATATTTTAAATGTCCTAGATGATCACAAAATAAGTTTTTTAACCTTTATAATCACCCAGCTGAGCTTGGAGAATTCCATTATGCTTGTTAGCAAGGGAGTCCTATAAATATTGCAGGGTTTGGGGTGGAACTATTTCTTGGATGATGTTGGGTATAAAGTTGTATTTTACCTTTGAAGACTGAGTGAGAGGCTTTCAATTTCTTTGACTTGCCTTCTGTGTGCCTTGCAGGCCATCACCATCAGCCCAGCAATTCCAGGTGGGCAGAATTCAAAGTTAGAGCCACACAACAGACCACTCCTTCCTATCTCTTCTGTTGGATCCTCAATCTGCTGATAGAAATTCCTGTATCAGTAAGTGCAAGAGGCCTAGAATCAGCAGCAACATTACAAATGCATTTGATTATGTGTATTACACTTCAAAACACATTATGCGTGTTTATGAGATAATAACCACTCTCAGAAATGTGCTGTGTTTGGGGCTCATGGTCTTGGCCAGTGGCTTCATGGTGCTTCTCCTACAGTAACACTACCAGCATATCCAACATATGCAGTGCACCAATCTCTCACTTACAAGGTATCCTGAGAGGCACACAAATCATCCTTTTACTAATGAACACATTTGTTAGCTTTTATTTACTCACCTCAATTTTTACTCTTTTTCTCAGTTATTTCAATTAAAAGTCTCTGTGGATGTTGTTTACCTCTGTCTTCCTGTCACTGTACTACCCAATCCCCAGAGCTCTCAAGACTCCCTGAATTGTTTAGGCAAAGAAAAATCGCCAATCTCACACTAGCCTCAACTATAACCATGGAGGCATCAGCAGAGCATATTGGTTCCTAACACTACCTGTCTCCTGAATGTTCTTGAAACTAGGAAGAAGACCCAAGAGCCTTTTAATCAAGAAAGGTAAAATAAGACCAGAATCTCATGGTGATAACATCAGAGTCACAGCAGAGTTTAAGCAGACCTCAGAGATTCTATAGCAAAACCCATATGCGAGGAAGGATGCCTTTGGGGATAAGTAGAATAGGTTTAATTTTTCTTCTACATGATCTCCCTTCAAATATTTGAAGATGGCTACTGTGATTCCATTTAATCTTCTCTCTTCCAAGCTTTATATCTCCATTCCCTTCAAGTGACCCAAATATAATCAGAAGAACACTTACTATTCTGGTTGCTTTCTTCCTGATGTTCTCCAGTCTTTCAAGAACCTAAAACAGTACTTTCTATGCAGTTTGACCAGTACAGAAAATAATAGACTTATCATGCTTACCTAGTCCTTGATACCATGCTTCTCTTACTATAGTCTATGAGTGAATTATCTTTGGTGGCTACCACATCATGCAGGTGACTCATTTTGAGCTTTGAAGCAATAAAAATCCCCAACTTTTACTTGCATGAACCACTATCTTGCCATGTGAACTTCATTTTCTTCTGAGGTGGATGTTTGAACCAATGTGAAAAAAATACATACTTGTGTTCCTGTTACATTTCATCTTATTTTGTAATACTGGGATTATTCCCTACACATGGGCCACAAGCAAACTTCTTTAAGTTCAACCTGCTATTCAAATAAGCATTCCATCAAATCCCCAGTGCAAGAACGCTGAACAAAATGTTAACCAGCTAGAGGAATTTTCCAGGTAGAGGAAGCTTTGCTTCAAACTCAATGGCATTAAATAAGCAATATATCATAATGTGAAAAGAAAAGATCCCCCTCTCCCCAAGCACAAATGTGATAATTTCACAAAGGTTTAGAGACTATCTTTCAGAAAAGGCAGACATGCAGGAAATATATAAGCAGGAAACATAGTCTGCGGAATGATTAGATCAGTTCACTGTCCCACCAACTACTGGTATATTGGTGTCCCAACTTTTCCACATCCCCTCCAACATTTGTCATTTACCCCTTCTATCATTTTGATGGGTATGAGATGATATCTCAAAGTTGTTTTAATTTACATTTCTCTAATCAATAATGATTTAGAGCATTTTTATATGACTATATATAGCTTTGATTTTTTTCTTACAAAAACTGCCTGTTCATATCCTTTGACCATTTATCAATTGGAGAAAGACTCATATTTCAATAAATTTGACAAAGTTCTCTATATACTTGATATATGACCTTTATCTGAGAAACTGACTATAAAAATTTCCTTCTAATTTTCTACTTTCTTTCTAACCTTTGCCATGTTGATTTTATTTGTGTAGAACCTTTTTTATTTAATGTAATCAAAATGAGCAATTTTACATCTCACAAGCTTTCCATTTCTTATTTATTCATAAATCCTTCTCCTGGCCATAAGTCTGATAGGTAACATGTTTCATGTTTTTCTAATTTACTTAAGACATCTCCTTTTATGTTTAGGTCATGTATCAATTTTGACCTTATCTTGTAAATGGTTTCAGATATTGGTCTATATCTGGTTTCTGCCAGACTACTTTCCAGTTTTTCTGACAATTTTCTTTTTAACAAATGGTGAATTCTTATCTCAAATGCTCAAATCTTTACATTTCTCTAACAAAAGGTTACCAAAATCTTTTACTATATTGTATGTCTCCTCTGTTCCATTGACTCTCCTTTCTATTTCTTAGCCAGTATCACATAGTTTTGATAATTACCACCTTTTAATGCAGTTTAAGATCTGGTATTGCTAAACTTACTCCCTTTACTTTTTTTTTTAACTCATTAATTCCTTTGATATTCTTGGCCTTTTATCCTTCCAAATGTATTGTTATTATTTTTTCTAGCTCAATAAAATAATTTTTTGGGGTATTTTAATTAGGATGGCATTGAATAAGTTGAGTAGTTTATGTAGAAATGTTATTTTTATTATATTGGCTGTGCCCATCCATGGACAATTACTATTTCTCCAATTATTTAAATCTGACTTTATTTGTATACAAAGTGTTTTTTAATTATCTTCATGTAATTCTTGGGTTTGTCTTGGCAGATATACTCCTAGGTATTTTGTTCTGTCTATAATTATTTTATTTTTATTTTTTTTCAACCAAAGACAAGGTTTATTAGAACATTGTCATATTGGGCAGACTCTTAAGGAGTCAACTTTAGTAAGCTATTGGCTAGATTATAAGAATCTGACCAGTGGTTAGATTATAAGAATCTAAGCATCTTAATGGAGACAAGATGGACCTTACATGCACAAAAACTGTGAGAGGGATCTAGGAGTGGCCAGTAAGCGGGGGTGAACAGAACTCCTGGGACCTGGACCTCATGGCAAAGGGAGAATGGAGCCTTAAGGGTGGGAAATGGCCAGGGTCCATACAAAGGGAGGTAAGACAATGGAGGGGAGATTGGGTGTAGCCACAATGAAAGGCCAGTTGATGGTATTATAGACTCAGCTTTGGCCATGTGGGAAAGTCCAGGCTTTTTCCTTTCTGGGGCCCAGATGCTAACCCCATCATTTCCCCCTCAAACAAATGGGACCAAAATTCTTTTGGAGTAAGGAGAGAAGGTCTCAGCTTCTGAAACTGCTTCCTGCTGGCAAGGGGCATAGAGCTGTCCCAGCCTCGAGGGGGTCCCAAAGAGGAAGTTGACTGGAACAACCAAGCACAGGTTGTATCTAGGAATGATGGGGGACATTGGTTGGTACTTGTTGTTTGCTACCAACTGTAGGTGAATGGCCCATAGTCTGGAAGACATAAATCTGACAGAAAAAACTGCAGGGCCAAGATATAAATCAGGGACTAGATTTAGGGCCCAACTTTGAGAGGATAAAACATCCTTAGCTCTGTTTGGATTCAGATAATTCAGTTTTCCAACCATGCAGAATCAAATCCACCTCATAGCTAGACTCAGGAATGGCCAGGTGGGTAACATTCCTTTTCAAAGGAACATAATGGGGAAACTGAGCCAGAAGGATCCCATCTTAGACTGAGGCTAAAATTGTCCTCTCAACTTTTCCTGATGCTGACTTCCCACTGGTATCACCTTCTCTGAGTAGCTTGTGGCATTTCTCTCAGATGGTGGATTGATTATCGATGGATTATGACCCATCAGACAACTCAAAATAAAATCCTATGAGCTTTTACCTCAAACAGCAAGTTTTACTAATCACAGCTTGGGAAAAAGTTTTCCAGGATTTACATCTCAAACTTTGTCCTGGTGTAAAAAGCCAATCATTAGAGATTTCTATATACTCGCAAATTCTCAGCAAGTCATACATAACCCAAACAAACTTTTTGGCTAGTTTACACATTAAAGCAATAACCAACAATAGCTAAATTATTTTAGCAGTAACCAAATTATGAAAAGTTGCTTGACATAACTGATACAGAAAGTTCACCAATTTGAAACTTGAAACAAACCTATTACCAAACAGGTGACTTAGGTTTTGTTAAATGCACTTCCAAATTACTTTACACAGAGAATCAACATCTCATCATTAACAGTTAAAACTAGAAATTTAAGAGCATGCTTACCCAAGTTCAGAGGCCAGCTTCTTTACCTTGAGCAGGATGTGTTGAACCTGAGTGATGCTTCCAGGCAAAGGTTGCCCCAGAGCTCAAGGCCATTGCCATGGGACCCATGCTGTAGCTGCTGCCCCTCCCCCCTCCTTCCTTTTCCCCAGGTGGGGAAGGTTGAAATCAAAAGTGAGGCGTAAAGGGTGAAACTCTCTTCTCCTATGAGAGGGGTTAACAGATATCCTCTTGACTCAAGGGAAGGGAGCGGGAGAAAAGAGTGACCAGGGTTGTAAGGAGGAATTCTCAACTCCTTAAAGATCAATCACAAAACCTCCAGAATCTGCCAAGATATTTTTAGCTGTTCTAACTTTCCCCTGTAACATCCATGAAGGAGAATTCAGGAGTGTAGAGGGAAGGGAGTAAGTAAGCTTCAGGGAACCAAAAAGCAACTACAGTTTTCCTTAATTCCCTAGCACCGAGGGAATTAACAGATACACTTCTGGATAGGGCCTCCATCCTTGTCCTCTATGCTGTGGAAGGTGTACCCAGGTCCATGGCCTTCAACCAACCCAGTGGACCAAGAGCCTGAGAGCATCAGGCTGAGTGCGAGACAGCCTCATAACTGTCTGCCAGAAATGCACCTCGAAGCCTTGGTGCTTAGAGAATGACCCCAACTGCAGATCAAGAAAGGAGAGGAGTGGGAGGCTTACATACCTTCAAGTCTTGGCTGGAGAAGAACTTGGCATTAGGCAGTTTCCCTGCATGGGCCACCAAAATTATGCAGTTTAGGGGTTCAGGGGTGCTGGGACCCCAAAATCACAACACGTGGGTCCTGCCTGAAAGAATTCGACCCAAGCCTTCTTTCAACCAAAGACAAGGTTTATTAGAACATTGTCATACTGGGCAGACTCTTAAGGAGTCTGAACATTAGCAAGCTGTTGGCTAGATTATAAGAATCTAAGCCTACAATTATTTTAAATGAATCATCTCTTACTATCTCCTCTTGAAGGACTTTCTTTGGTGATAGACAGAAATTCTGATAATTTATGTGGGTTTATTTTATATTGTGCTACTTTGCTAAAATTATTGTTTCAATTAACTTTTTAGTTGATCTCTAGGATTTACCAAGTATACTATCTTATCATCTCCAAAAAAGAGATTGTTTTATTACCTCATTTTCCATTCTGATTCCTTCAATTTCTTTTTCATCTCTCATTGCAATTGCTATATTTTCAAATACAATATTGAATAATATTGGTGATAATGAGACTTTTTGTTTCACTCCTGCTCTTATGAGAAAGGCTTCTAGCTTTTCCCCATTACAAATAATGCTTGCTGATGGTTTTAGGAAGATGCTTCTTATCATTTTAAGGAAAAATTCCTTTATACCTATGCTTTCAAGGATTTTTAATAGGAATGACTTGTATCTTGTCAACAGACTTTTCTACATCTATTGATACAATCATGTGCTTTTTGTTACTTTTGTTATTTATGTAATCAATTGTGCTCATAGTTTTCCTTCTCTTGAACCAACCCTACATTCCTAGTATAAATCTCACTTGGTCACAATGTGTAATATTTGTGATACATTGTTGTAGTCTCCCAGCTAGTATTTTAAGATTTTTGCATCCATATTCATTAGTGACATTAGTCTATAATTTTCTTCCTTTGTTTTAGCTCTTCTTGGTTTAGGTATCAGCAGCATATTTGTTTCAATAGGACTCCTTCTTTGACTATTATTTTTAATAATTTATTTAATATTGAAATGAGTTGATTTTTAAATGTTTGTTAGAACTCATTTGTGAATCCATTTGGTCCTAATTCTTTTTTCTTAGTGAGTTCATTCATGGCCTGATCAATTTCTTTTTCTAAAATAGGTTTATTTAGATATTGTATTTTCTCCTCTGTTAATCCAGGCAGTTTATATTTTTGTAACTATTCTTCTGTCTCACTTAAATTGTTAAGTGTATTGGTATATAATTGGGCAAAATAACTCCTAATAATAGCTTTGATTTCATCTTCATTAGTGGGATGTTTACCATTTTCATTTTTGAGACTAGTGATGTGATTTTCTTCTCTCTTTTTTAAGTCTTATTAACCAATGGCTTATCTATTTGTTAGTTTTTCTTTCATAAGACCAATTCCTAGTTTATTTATTAATTTGATGGTTTTCTTACATTCAATTTTATTAATCTCATCTTCAATATTTAGGATTTCCAATTAAGTATTTAATTACGGATTTTTAATTTATTCTTTTTTGAGTTCTTTTTAAAAATTGCATGTCCAATACATTCTTCTGCTCTTTCTCTATTTTATTGATGTAAGCACTTAGAGGTATAAATTTTCTTCTGATAACTAACTGGTTTTGCTGAATTCCATAGGTTTTGATATGTTGCCTCATTATTATCACTTTTCAACAAAATTATTTATTGTTTCTATAACTTGTTATTTAACTCACTTATTCTTAAATATTAGATCATTTAGCCTCCAATTAATTTTTAATCTGTTTCCATGATCCCTTATTTCATATAATTTTATTACATTATGACCTGAAAAGAATTCCTTTAATATTACTGCTTTTATGCATTTAACTGTAAAGTTTTTATGCCATAATATATGGTCAATTTTTGAAAAGATACCATGTACTGCTGAGAAAAAGGTATATTCATTTCCATTCCCATTCAATTTTCTCCATATATCTATCATATCTATCATATCTAAGATTCAATTCATCTCTTTGAGTTCTTTCTTATTCTTTTTTTGGTTAGATTTATTTAGTTCTGGGAGGTAAAGGTTGAAGACCCACCACAATTGTATTGTTGCTATCTATTTCTGCCTATATTCATTTAGCTTTTCCTTTAAAAATTTAGATGCTATATCATTTGGTGCTTGGAGGTTTTTTTTTTAGTTCAATTCAATAAACATTTATTAATTTATTAAGCACTTACTATATGCCAGTCATTATTCTTGGTTCCATAGATGCAAAGTGAAAAATGAAATCTTGCCTGCCTTCAAGGGATTTACATTTTACTGGTATGTAACATTTTTTTAAAAATTTATTTTATTTTTAATTTGTGGAATAAAACAAGCATTTCCTTAACTAAGTAGTATAAAAAAGATGATTGCACATGAAATTGCAAATCTACTATTCACAACTGGCTATTCCTTTCAAATATACAACATAATTATCATGTAAATTTTTTTCCTTTTTTAATTCTCTCTACCCCTGACCTATAGATGGTTCCCATTAGAATAAATGGACATGTGTGTGTGTATGTGTGTGTGCACACATGTGCAAAGTTATTCTATACATACTTCTATATATCAGTTTTTTCTCTGGATGTAGATAGCTTTTTTCTTCACATATATGTACATATGTGTGTATATATATGGGCTTAATATTGCTATTACTTACTTATCTGTGATACCATTTTAGCATAATTTAGTTTCCCTGTTTATCTCTTTAAATTCTATTTTAGCTTTAACTTTGTCTGAGATCACGATTGCTACCACTGATTTTTTTTTTTGCATCAGCTGAAGCATAATAAATTCAACTCTAGCTCTTTATTTTTACTCTATGTGTATTTCTCATTTTGAAATGGGTTTCTTCTAAACAACATATTATCTGATTCTGGTTTTTAATCCATTCTGCTATCCATTTCTGTTTTATGAGTGAGTTCATCTGATTCACATACAAAGTTATAATTACCACTTGTTTATTTCTGCCACCCTATTTTCCCACAGTTTATCTTTTTTCTCTGCCTTTTTTATCCTATCCCTCTTCAGACATGTAATTTATTTCTAACTACTGCTTACCTATTTGGCACCCCTTCTAAGAACTCTTCCCTTATTCTCTCCCCTTTCCCTCCTATTCCTTAATCTAATCACCCTTCTAACAGTTCTTCACTTATTCTATCCCCTTGTCACTTTTTTTCTCTGTAAGTTAAGAAGACATTTAGGTCCTTCTGGGTGTTTATGTTATTTCCTCTTTAACCCAGTATTTTTTTTCTTTTCTTTTTTTTTTATTTTTAACATGTGTTTTTAAAACTTCGGGTTACAAATTTTCTCCCTTCCTCCCTCCCCACCCACCCTCATTGAAAAGGTAAGCATCTTGATACAGCTTATAGATGTGTAGTCATGCTAAACACTTCCATAATTGTCCTATTGTGAAAAACTAAGTATATTTCCCTTCATCCTATCCTACCCCCCATTTATTCTATTCTCTTTTTTGACCCTGTCCCTCTTCATAAGTGTTTGCTTTTGATTATCCCCTCCCCCAATCTGCCCTCCCCTCTATCAACCCCGTGCTCTCTTGTCCCCTTTCCCCCCTTATTTTCCTGTAGGGTAAGATAGATTTCCATACCCCATTGTGTATGTTATTCCCTCCTTATGCCAAATCCTATGAGAACAAGATTCACTCATTCCCTCTCACCTTCCCCCATTTCCCCTCCACTGTAAAAACCTTGTCTTGTCTGTTTCATGTGAGATATTTTATCTCCCTATACTTCTCCCTTTCTCCTTCTCCTAGCATAATGCTCTCTCACCCCTTAATTTTATTTTCCAGATATCACCCCTTCATCTTCCACTCACCCTGTGCCCTCTATCTATCTATACATACATATAATTTTTTTCCCTCCCACTACCATAATACTGACAAAGGACCCTGAGTTACAAATATCATCTTTCCCTGCAGGAATGTAAACAGTTTAACCTTAATAAGTCTCTTATGATTTCTCTTTCCTGTTTACCTCTTCCATGTTTCACTTGAGTCTTGTTTTTGAAGGTCAAATTTTCTATTCAGCTCTGGTCTTTTCCACAGGAATGCTTGAAAGTCCTCTATTTCATTGAATGACCATTTTTTACCCTGAAGGATTATACTCAGTTTTGCTGGGTAGGTAATTCTAGGTTGTAGTCTTATCTCCTTTGCCCTCCAGAATATCATACTCCATGCCCTCCAGACCCTTAATGTAGAAGCTGCTAAATCTTGTGTTATCCTGATTGTGTTTCCACAATACTTGAATTGTTTCCTTCTGGCTGCTTGCAGTATTTTCTCCTTGACCTGGGGATTCTGGAATTTGGCTACAATATTCCTAGGAGTTTTCCTTTGGGGATCTCTTTCAGGAGGAGATCTGTGGATTCTTTCAATTTCTATCTTGCCCTCTGGTTCTAAAATATCAGGGCAGTTTTCCTTGATAATTTCTTGAAAGATGATATCTAGGCTCTTTTTTTGATCATGGCTTTCAGATAGTCCAATAATTTTTATGTTCTCTCTCCTGGATCTATTTTCCAGGTTAGTTGTTTTTCCAATGAGATATTTCACATTCTCTTCTATTTTTTCAATCCTTTTGATTAGTGTTACAGTGCCTTGATTTCTCAAATTGTCCCTATCTTCCAATTTCTCCTTTCTAATTTTTAAGGAAGTATTTTCTTCACTAAGCTTTTGGACTTCCTTTTCCATTTGGCCAATTTTGCTTTTTAGAACTTTCTTCTCCTCATTGGCTTTTTGGACCTCTTTTGCCATTTGGGTTAGGCTATTTTTTTTTTTTTTTTGTGAGGCAATCAGGGTTAAGTGACTTGCCCAAGGTCACACAGATAGTACATGTCAAGTGTTTGGTCTGAGGCCGGATTTGAATTCAATTCCTCCTGACTTCAGGGCCGGTGCTGTATCCACTGCACCACCTAGCTGCCCCCTAGGCTATTTTTTAAGGTGTTATTTTCTTCAGTATTCTTTTGGGTCTCCTTTAGCATCACTCTCGGTTTTTCCTGTACTTCTCTTACTTGCTTCTCAAAATCCTTTTTGAGCTCTTCCATGGCCTGGGACCAATTCATATTTTTCTTGGAGGCTTTGGATGTAGGAACTTTGGCTTCTTTGTCTTCTTCTGATTGTATGTTTTGATCTTTTTTGTCACCAAAGTAAGATAATATAGTCTGACTCTTCTTCCCCCGCTTGCTCATGATCTCGGCCAATTACTTGAGTTATAAACTCTTTGTTAAGGTGGTAGCCTGTTTCCAGTGTGGAGAATATACTATAGGACACTCTCAAGGTCTCTCTTAAAAACTTTGGAATTGATTGTGTGACATGGGAGACCCTAGCACAGGACTGCCCAGCATGGTGTACCCACAACAAAAAAGCTGTGCAGGGGCAGCTAGATGGTACAGAGGATTAAGTACCAGCCTTGAAGTCAGGAGGACTGAGTTCAAATTCGGCCTCAGACCAAACACTTGACACTTACTAGCTGTGTGACCCAAGGCAAGTCACTTAACCCCAATTGCCTAAAACAAAACAAAAAGGTGCTGTGCTCTATGAGCAAAGCAGAATTGAGACAGCTCAAGTGAAACACAAGATACGCAGACTTAGAGAATCCATCCCAAAAGTTCACATTGACTATTTGTGCCCGACCTATGGCAGAACATTCCAAGCTTATATTGGCCTGATCAACCACAGTCTGACACGAAAAAACTTGACTCTAGCATAGTGATGTCATTTTGGTCCTCTTTGAAAATGAAGGACAACAACTAAGTAGATATCTATGGTTGGGTTCTTTTTCTTTCACTTACACTTTTTTTTAAGCTAGCTTATTTTTTGGCTGTTAACTTCATTTTAGAGTTGGGCTCTATCATGAAGTGTGAGGGATATTGTTTCAGGCTTCATGTTTTTTGTGCTGTTGTTTTCTGAGCTCTATCTGTATCTGTACCTGTATCTCTATCTCTATCATATAACTTATGTCAAATTGTTGCCTTCTGAAAGTGGGGGAAGGAGAAGGAAGGGGGTGAGAAAAAGAATTTGAAACTCAAACATTTAAAATGAATTTAATAATTTTACATGTAATTAGGAAAAATAAAATATTAAATTTAAAATATATAATTTATATATATGTAAACGCATATGTATATGTTAATCAATGGTGGTCAATCAATGACTCACTGAATACTTGTATAAATTCAATTACAAAAGAAAGATGCACTTGAAAAGTTTGAAGAATATTCAGTGCTCTAGGGCTTGGCCATTCCAAAACAATAGAAATAATATTAATCCTAAAATAAATTTAATAAATTTGTTACTATACCAATAAACTACTAAGGACAGAATTAACAGGGCTAAATGATATAGTAAGAAAATTCATTTGTTGGAACAACAGATCTAGATAAACAAGGGAAAATCATGAAAAAAAAAGTCAAGAATGAAAGGGAATAACACTTCCAGACCTTGGACTCACTTAGAAAGCAATAATTATCAAAACTACTTGGTACTGGCTAATTAAAATAGGAAAATAACTCAATTGAATATTAGAAAAAGAAGAACTAGAAATAATTGAATTCAATACACAGTTTTTGATAAACCCCAAAATATAAACCATCTGGGAAAGAATCCCTGATCTGATAACAACTGTTTGGAAAACTAAAAAGTAACCTAGAGGAAATTAAATTGAAGATAACATTTTCTACCATATTCCATAATAAATTCAAAATGGAAATATAAACTGATTTGTAAAAGTCATACTATTAAAAAATAAAATAGAAAAATCTATTGGTAGAGAAAGAAGTCCTAATCAAAAAAGGAAAAGAGGCAGTTACAAGAGACAAAATAGAAAATTTAGATTACATGAAATTGAAAAGGTTTTTCACAAACAAAATTAACACACTTGGATATAAAGGAAAGCGAACTGACTGAGAGGAAAGAAAGGTTTATATCATATATCTCTAATGAGGGTTTGCTATCCAAAGGTTTGAACAATTAAGAGAATGATATAAAACCAAAAATTATTGCCCATTTTTAAAAGAAGTGAAATGATATAAAATAATTTTCAATAGTTAAAACTATTAATAAACAAGTGAGTTATATAAACTATTAATAACTACATATTTTGAACCACTAGTAATAAGAGAAATACAAACTAAAGCAAAACTAAGTTCCACCTCACTTTCAAAAAATTGAGAAAGATGACCAAAGACAAGTATAGTCAATGTTGAAGGAGTTGTGGGAGAACAGGCAAACTAATTCATTGCTGATGGAGATGTGAACTGGTACAATCATTCTGGGAAGGAATTTTGAATTGTGTAAATAAAGTGACTAAAATATCAATACTCTTTCAACCAAGAGTTTCCAATAGTGGGCATATACACCATGAACACCAATGACAAAAAGAAAACTACAATATCCACAAAAATATTTATAATTCTGTATTTGTTGGTAATAAACTGGAACACAAAGTCTAGAGAACAACAGTCACAAAACAATCAAAAGTGAATATTGAGAACTTACAAGGTATGACCTTGACCAAAAAGAAGGTGAGAGAGAAGACACTTTCCTTGCTCCTTTGTAAAGGTTGGAGTCCATTAATGGAGAAAAATGTATAAAATATATGTTTATTAATATGTTCTTTGCTTTTGATGATTTTTAAAATCTTTTTCTACCTAAGAGATTCTGACATTCTGGAAGACAGGCAGCAAGCAACCATGCCAGGCCTCAAACTTCCCTGCTTTACCCTCTGTGAATGACCTTGTCTGACTCTCCCAGGGACTAGGGAAAAGTTTTCCTTCCATCTGCTACCACTTGCTTACTTTGAGGGGAGGGAGAGGCTTGGGAGAATTGTCATTAATCAACATTAATTAGGATAATTATTAGCACCTGGGACAAAAGTTTCTGCTTCCTCAGAGACATCAATGACTCCCAATGTAGACAATGTCACTTCTCTTCAATTTGATCTTCTAATCACAGCTCTGGGGGGAGATGAACACAGGTTATGCCATAGCTATAACTACGTTAAGACTACCCTCACTCCCATGCCTCGACAGACATACACTAGGGGCAGGAGCCCTTCTTTCATCTACCGAAGAAGCAGAGACCAAAATAGGTAAGTGACTCTTTGGTTTCTCTTAGAGAACAGCAGTATTCACAGGAAAGAACATACAATAAAGGGAATGATAGTCTCTTTGTGCTCTGCTCTGGTCAGACCATATTGGGAGGATATCTTCAATTCAGGACCATTTATTAGGAAGGACATTGGAAACTAGAACAAATTCAGAGGCAACTGATCATGATGGTGAAGAAATTGAGGTGGAATGATGACTGTGCTGGAAGAGCATAAGTTAAAGTAACTGGGAATGAGTAGCCTAGAGATGAGCAGGCTTTGAGTGTGAAAAGAGAGAGAAGGGTAAGAATAAATAATTATCTTTATTTGTATTTTTAAGGAGAGCTGTCTCATGGGCACTTTTCTCTCACATTCTAAGAACCTCTGTACATTGGAATCATTTCACTTTGACAGTAGTCAATCTGTCATATCATTGCCTGAGAGTTTTGATATGGAGAGAAGAATAGAAGGAACACTCAATAAATATCCTCAATTTAAAATATGAGTCAAGGCCTTTTTGGCTGAAAGGGTAGAGGTAAGTGATGCCATGAGGAGCTTAAAGAGGGCCAAAAAAGTATGCATTTTTTTTTAATCTGAGGAGCAGATTAGTAAATGGATTAGGGATTCCTCTACAGAGGGGTATGGTAGGCTAGAAAAGAAGAGAGTGATGAAGGGATTGTAGGTCATAGTAAGGGCAGAAAAAAGGCTGAGGCTTGTCAGGCATAGGGAAAGCTGGAATGAAAATTAACTACCATCAGATGACATAAATTTGGAATTTATGAACATGGAAGTGAGACATCTTTTTATAGATGATAAAAGGATCAAAGTGGTGGCTATCTCTGTGTATAACTGATGTAGAGAGAAGTCAGATGTAGAAGCTGAGTAAATTGAGTAATCAAGAATTTAGGATATTTCTATATCAATATGTATGTTCAAGTCCATTATTATGAAGGCATGATTTGGAGTGGAGCAAAAGAGCGTGAGTCAATTATTAAAGTCATTGAGGAAGAAAGAAAAATCTCGAGGGGTCAATCAGTAATGGTTATCAGGATCTGCATTGGGAGATGCATCTGAATAAAATGAAACTGAACAGAACAGAGACTGCTGAGCAATAATGGGAGAGAGAGAATCTGGAAGTGACAACAGGCAGCAAGAAGGATTGGACTCCAGTAAGTTGCAAGGTAGGAATGAAAGTGCAATGAGTTGTAGAAAAAGTAGCCAGAAATACAAGGTCTTCAGGAGGGAAATGGTCTCACTGCATGCCAGAAAATGGAATGAATGATAAAGTAAAAATATTAAGATGACAGGAAGTTTCTTAATTATGCAGCCTGCATTACAGAGCACAGTGGAAGCAGGTTGATGCAAAGTGGAATATTGCTGGGAGGAAGCGGGGATAAAGAGTGTGTGGTGTTGGGGTGAGGAAGGAGTGAACAATTACATATGGGGTGTTGAGTCTGTATATCAGCAGCTTGGCATTCAGAAGCACAAGTATTTGGAGAGTAATATGCTAAGTATAGAGAAATGGGTCCAGAATATCAGTAGAAAGAGATTGAGGAAGGTCAGCACTAGGATAGCTAGATTATTTTTTTTCAGCTTTTGAAGATCATTTTATTTCCTCGTTTTTACATTAAAGTCCTTCCATTTAAAAACAATTTATTTTTTCAATTACATGTAAGAATTTTTAATGTTTATTTAAAAAAATATTTTTGGGGGCAGTTAGGTGGTACAGTGGATACAGCACAGGCCCTGAAGTCAGGAGGACCTGAGTTCAAATCTGGCATCAGACCAAACACTTGACACTTACTAGCTGTGTGACCCTGCGCAAGTCACTTAACCCCAATTGCCTAAAAAAAAAAAAACTGAGCACTAAAAAAATTTTTTTGAGTTCTAAATTCTTTTTCTTCTCCCTCGTTGAGAAGGCAAGTACTTTGATGTATGTTATACATGTGCATTCATATAAAACATGTTTCTATATTAGTCATGTTGCAAAAGGAGACACAGACAAAAAAACATGAAAAAATTTAAGGAAATGAAAAGTAGTCTGCTTTGAGCTGCATTGAGACTCCATCAGTTCTTTCTCTGGAGATAGATAGCATTTTTTTTTTACCATGAGTCCTTGGAATTGTCTTGGATCATTGTATTCCTGAGAAGAGCTAAGTCATTCATATCATCGTACAATGTTCTCCTGGTTCTGTTCACTTCACTTTGCATCATTTCATGTAAGTCTGTAGGTTTTTCTGAGAGCATCCTACTCATTTCTTATTGTTGTCCTGCCAACAACATCCTCCTTCCATTGTTTTGGGTTTTTTTTATTAATTTATTTTGATTTATCAACAATCACTTCCATAAGTTTTTGAGTTTAAACATTTTTCTCTCCCTTTCTCCCATCCTCCTTCCCCAAGACAGTGTGCAATTTGATTTAGGCTATACATATGCATTCCTATTAAATGTATTTTAGCATTAGTTATGTTGTAAGGAAGAATTAGAACCAATAGGAGGAACCACCAGAAAGAGGAAACAAAGCAAAACAGAAGAAAAAAATAGCAAATACTATGCTTTGATCTGCATTCAAACTCCATAGTTTTTTCTTTGGATTTGGATAGCATTTTCGAACATGAGACCTTTGGAGATGTCTTAGATTCTTGCATTGCTGAGAAGGGCTAAATCTATCAATGGAAGTCATCATATAACGTGGCTGTTACTGTGTACAATGTTCTCTTGGTTCTGCTCACTTCACACTGCATCAGTCTATACAAGTCTTTCAGGTTTTTCTGAAGTCTGCCTGTTCGTCATTTCTTATAGCACAATAGTATTCCATTACATTCATATACCACTACTTGTTCAGCCATTCCCCAATTGATAGGCATTCCCTTAATTTCCAATTCTTTGCCACCACAAAAAAGAGCTGCTATAAATATTTTTGCACAATAGGTTCTTAATGTCTTTCCTTAAGTTCCAAACTAGTGGCAAGTGTTGAAGTTGAACACTGAAAGGCTCACATTAGACAAGAGCAGATAAATCTATAGTCTGTGGGAGTCCTGTTAGGATGTGGATTTGGTGGCAGGATGGAAAAAGCCAAAGAAAGAGGGCACAGGTAGGTGGCAAGCATCTGGGGCTCATTTAGACCACAGTAAGAAGTCCTTAGATCAGAGGAATCAAAGGCCAGAAGCAGGAGGCAAATGGAGCAAGGCAGTTTGGACAAGGGTTGATGCAGGGAGCCAGGAAGGGGGAAAGGGAGAGAACAAGCAATTATTAAGCATCTACTATGTGCCATGCACTGTGCTAGGCATTTACCAATATAATCTCATTTGATCCCCACAACAAACCTGTAACATAGTTGCTGGACCTAAGTGACTGGAGAGGGACAGCTGGATGAGGAACTGAGGCAAAACAGAGGTGAGAGTGGAATTCATCCCAGCACAAGGTGATAGCCTGAGTGAAAACATAGAGGCAGTAGATAGAGTGCTAAGTTCTTGGAAGAGCAAGTCAACTTGTTTGGCTGGAGCAAAGAATGTATCAGGTAGAGTGAGAAGTCTTAAAATGTAGCTTGGAGCCAGATGGTTAAAGACTTTCAATTCTGAAATGAAAATATATATATTTTCTCCAAAAGTAATAGAGAGCCACTGAAGTTTATTTGTCAGAAAATGATGTGATCAGGCCCTTACTTAAGATTATTTTGAGGACACTTGGACAAAAATGTGGAGTGAGCTTGTTGTCCACTTAAAATCATGTTACAATAGTCCCAGCTACTATTGATGAGGACTTGAGTTACACAGTGACTATGGGAGTAGAAACAAGAGATTTTATGGATATAGAATCAACAAGACTTCAAAACTCATTGTATCAATGAACTTCACAAACATTTGCTATGGATCTTCTTTGCACAAAGAACTGAGCACACAAGGAGAAAAAGAGAAGCCCCTTTCCTCTATAAACTTGCATTCTGAGATACGGGGATATTCCTTTCCGGTAGGGGTTAGAACAGATGACTTACAAGGTCCTTTCCAGCTCTCATATTGTGTGAATCTGGCAAATGAAACCTAAGTTACATGAGGACATGTGCCTGGAAACAAGGACTGAGTAGTTACACCTCTGTCTTTCCTGCTCTCTGATCAAACCACAATGGGATATGTGGTGTTCAGTTCATTTTAAGAATAACATTGTAAACAGGAGCTCAACCAAGAAGGTTGAGCAGGAGGGTGAGGGAACAAGCATGGCCTAGGTAGTGACCACGCCACTGATTTATTGTCATACAAAATGGTGGTTTTAACCCAGGAACAGATGACCTGATAAATATAATAAAAACAATGTTTCTGTAGAATTTAAGATTTCTAAAGTGCATGACAACTCTCCTGTCATTTAATCCTCACAACCATCTGGGGATGTTGATACTATTAGTATCCTTATTTAGCAGATATGAAAACTGAAGAAAATCAGAGTTAAGTGGTTTGCCAAGAACTATACAACTAGAAAGAGACTAGTTGACTAGAAAAGACCCAGATTTTTCATTACCCTAAGTTCAGCACTTGATGCCAACTAATTGCTGGCTATGACAATTGATAACTATTTGAGGATTTGAATAATTGTAATGTGGAAAATGGATCATACCTGACTGAGGTGACTCCATTAGGTCAAACTAGAAGTCATGTGTACAAGATATAGATAGGCAGATTTCCATCTAATATAAGAGAATATATCCTAATAGTTAAAGCACTCTCAAGGAAGAGTGAAAGATCGTGGGTTCCCCAATGCTACAAGTCTTCATACACAGTCTAGGCACCTGAATCTGGGCTTGCTAAGGAGGAAAGAGTTTTGAACTTTGCTCTTGTCCTTGTATAAGTGGTCTCTTGTTATTGAAACAAGATGCTGCAACAGAAGTATCTGTATTTGTGCCTCTATCACATAGCAAAAAGCCTGAGAACTTAGTGAAATTTAATTGATTAATTAGTTCTGTAATCGCCTGTGAATTAGAGAATCTCTGAATTGGAAGGGACCTCAGTAACTATCCCCAATCTATCCCTGAGCAAAAATTCCATCCTCTGCATACCAGACAAGTGATCATTCTTCCTTGAAAGTTTTGTTTGGAGACCTCACATAAGGGGAACTTTCTACTCTGAATCAGAGCATACCTGACTTCATGGTAGGTCTAATTTTTAGGAAGTTTATTTCCCCTCCCATCAAGCCTAAATCAACACCTCTTCCACTTGACAGCCCTTCAGATAGTTGAAGACAGTAATCAGACCCGACCCAGAGAGTCTTCTCTTCTCCAGGTGACACAACTACAATTCTTTCCCTGATATTCCTATGATATGACCTAGAGACTGCTCACCCTGCTGTATTCACACCTCTGAATCTTTTTTACCTTATCACAATTCTTCCAAAACATAAATATAAAAACCACAAATATTGATAAAAACAAGAGGTAAATATGAATGGAGAGAAAATATCTCAGGTGCAGGCATAGTTGATCTAGACTTGTGATTTGATTGGTGCAAGAACTCAGTGAGAAAATTCCCTTTATCAGTGCAAATCAACAACTGCTGTAAAACTTCTAAGGGCTTTCTATGTTCCAGACAGGGAGAATATAAGATGAAAAAGACAGCTCCCATTCTCAATAAAGTTGCATTCTGAGCTTTAGGAATATTTCTGACAACTACTTTTTGAAAGTGAAAATTGGAATGCATCAGAGACAACAGTCATTCAGTAAACACGTTTCAATTAACTGTTTGCTATGGGTCAGACAAAGAAAGGAAAAAACAGCATAATTGCCCTCGAGGCATTCATATTCCAATGGATAAGACAACACACAAACAGCTATGTAGGAACAAGATTATATAGAACAGGTGGAAGGTAACCTTAGAAGGAAGACACTAAGGAAAGTGGGAGCCAGAAAAGGCTTCCTGCAGAAAGGGGAATTCAAGCTGAGTGAAGAGGACAGTAAGTGGAGGTAAAAAGGGAGAAGATTCCAAAAGTGGACACAGCTAGTAAAAAAAGCATGGCATAGAGAGGTGAAGTGTATGTGTGAGAAACAGCAAGAAGGCAGATTGTTGCTGGACTTAAAGAAACAAGGTGAGAAGACTGGAAAGATAGGAAAGGGCAAGTCTGTAAATGACTTTAAAATACCAACAGAACAACATTTTAGACTTGATCATAGAAGTAACAGGGAACCACCAGAAATTAACTGAATAAGGGGTCAACATGATCAGCCCAGTACTTAGGAAAAATAAATTTTATGGCTGAGTGGAGGATGGATTGCAGTGAGGAGAGAGTTGAGGAAGGCAGATCAACTAGAAAGCTATTGCTATAGTCCAGATGATGAGAATCTGTTTCACTGTGCTAAATGTAAGAGGATTAATACAAGAGATGCTGGAAAAGTAGAAGTGTTATGACTCAGCAACTGATGGATTATGTGGAATGAGTTCAAGAGAAATGTTAAAGATGACATCGAAGTTACAAGGCTGTGTGATTGGAAGGATGGTAGTGCCCTCAACAGGAACAAAGAAGTCTAGAAGAGGGGAGAGTTTGAGAGGATAGAGGATTTTTTTTCTTTTTGCATGAGTTTAAGATACCTGTGGATCATCTGGTTTCAGATGTCCAAATGTAAATTGATGATGTGAGACTGAAACTAAGGAGAAAGGTTAGGGCTCAGTTATAGATCTGGGAAACATCTGCATGATGCATCCATACTGTATCCATAGGAACAGATGAGATCACTGAGCAAGATGGTATAGTTGAAGAGAGCTCAGGAGAAGAACCTGGGGGGGGCCCAGAATTAGTGAGTATTACCTGGATAAAGAGAGGATGCTGAGAAGGAGCAGCAATGCATTTGGAAGAACCAGGAGAGAGCAGTGACATGAAAACCTAAATAAAACAAAGCATAAAAGAGAAGTGGGTGATCCCTAGGCTCATAGGCTAGAGAGCTCAAGAAGGATGAGGATTGAGAAAAGACCATTAGATCTGGCACTTAAGAGATCACTGGTGACTTTGGAGGGACCATTTGAATACAGATGAATCCAAACACCTCCACTTACTATGTCTCTCATATATTCACATGTTATCAAACGTCCCCACATTGTCTAAAAATGCATTGGTCATATACTATACTCAAAGTGTCTTACCACCTCTGACATTCTGGGAGTCTGACCATGGCCAAATCATTTAACTTCTGTCACCCAAACTATTCTCTAAAACTGTAAAAGAACAAATGTCATTCTGCTTTCCTAGATAAAGACTCCTCAAGTGGATTTTTATACACTAATGAAATTACTGCATTGTACCCAAATATATACATGTATATATTTATGTCTATATACATATATACACACATACATACATGTGCTTATAATACATATGGAGAGAGAGAGAGGTAGATGAGAGAGAGATTAAAAGAAGCTTTAATAACTATAAAGTCCTTTATATCCTTATCAAGATTTCCCTTTGCTAGACAAATTTGGTCAATGGACCAAATCCAGGCCACTGCCTGTGGTTGGATAGCACATTATCTAAGAATGGTTAAGCTCTTGATCCATAGGATGTAGTTTCTTAACCCCTGGCCTACACCAATGAAGTCACATCCAGGTCCAAATATATACACACACATAAAGAAGTGTGCATTAATTTGCAGCTTTTGAAGTTATTATATGTATATACACATACATGTGTGTATATATGTGTGTTTATATATTTAAAATACACAGGAAAGAGTATTTTATTAGCTCTAAAGAGGTTTCCTTAAAATATTCCTAAGAAGTAACTGTTATTATTCCTAAATTACAGATGGAAAAAATGATCCTCAGGCATATTAAGCAAGTTACCCAGGATTTGAATCCAGGTCTCCTGACTTCAAGTTTAGTTCTCTTCCTACTAAATGGTGTTGTTCTCTTAGAGCACTACAATCTTCATTGCCACAGAGTTACAAGAAAATTTTTGAGGCCTCAACTCATGAGCCTCCATGTTCTTACCTTTTCACTGAGAGGGAAACTTACATGGCAAAGCTTATCACTTTATAGATACCTGTTGTGTTGGCAGGTCCCAGGAAAAGTCCTGAGGGTCTAACATCTGGCTATGCCATTCTCTATTATCAACAGGATTTACCAGGTCTATCATGTATGCACTACTCTACAAGACTGTGTGAGACTATATGAGGCAGAATCTGTTTTCATGAAGCTCCAAGCACACTTGAGGACTCAGAATGTAAGGGTCATTGGGTACTTAGGTGGCACAGTGGACAGAGTGCTAACATCCAACTGAATTAGCTAAAACAGCATTCCATTTCCCATTTTATTAGCTTCACGTGAGCTAGAATCTATACTCCAGGGACTCTTAAGGTACTTTAGGGAGTCTCTGTATATTCTAAAATATATCCTTTACATGATGGCCTTAGTAAACAGATCATAGGAATGGGAGTCAGAAAGACCTGAGTTTGAATTCTGCCTTAGACAGGAATGAGCTATGAGGTATTGAGCAATAAAAATGTGAGGGACTGAAAATTAGTAAAAGGAAGTGAATGGTTCAATCAGAAATGTAGACAGTTTTGAGGGGCTTTAATCAAAGTTCATTGGAAGAAAGAAAGTTAAAGGATAATTGATGACCGTTTAGATATAAACTTGATTAGAAGGAGATGAGTAGTAAGTGTTTGGATTTTCCAAGGAATAAGATAAGAAAACCAGCAATTTTCTTTATTCAAGATGGTGCAATGCAAGATCCTCATTCTTGTAGCCATCAACATATCCACCATAAGCTAAAGGTAAATATAATATTTTCAGAGATAGCAGAAACATATTAAAATATTATTCAGTATGATCAGGTTTGATTTATACTAGGCAAGCAGAAATGGTTCAGTATTAGGAAAAATATTAACACAATAGACCTTATCAATAATAAACACAATAAAATAATATTTCAATAGAAGCAGGAAAAGCTTTTGACTAAATACACCAATTTCTGTTAAAACTACAGAAACCATAGGGATAAAATAAAGAAAACTCTAGTGCAATATCCCTATTGAAAGTAAATGCAAAAAAATTAAATACAATGTAAGCAAAGAGACTACAACAGTATATAAAATGTATTATACACTATGACTAGAGTGGATTTATGCCATTGGAGCAGGATTCCATCAATATTTTTAAGAACATTAACATAATGGACCAGATCAATAAGAACCACAAAAAACATATAATTCTTCAACAGAAGTAGGAAAAGCTTTTGATTAAATATAAAACACATAAATGGATCTTTATGTATTATGATAAGTAGTACATACTATGATAAGTAGTATCCATCTCAAAACAAGAGCCAGTATTTTATCCAATGGATGCAAACTACAAGCCTTTGCAAAAAAAAAAAAGTAAGGAAAGGATATACATTACCAACACCATTATTTGGTGTTGTTTTAGAAATGCTAGCTATAGTAGTAAGAAAAAGTATGTTGTGGGACTGTGTAGTCAAAGGGGAAAAACAATTTTATTGTTGTTGGGTTTTTTTTTTTGGTGAGGCAATTGGGGTTAAGTGACTTGCCTAGGGTCACACAGCTAGTAAGTGTTATGTGTCAGAGGCCAAAAAACAATTTTAGATGCTATGATTGTTTACTTAGAGGATCATGGTGAGTAAATAAAAATGTATTAAAACAATTAGTATTTTTAAGCAAAATAGTAACATATGCAGGAACTATGTGAATATATCCACAAAATAGCCCTTGCCAAAATACAGAACATAAATTATATGGAAACATTAATTGCTCATTGATAAGCTAAACCAATACAATAAATTGATAATATTACTTTAATTAATTTACTTATAATATTCCACACCAATCAAATTCTTGAAGGAATACTTTAAAATGATTGAAAAATATTATGTTCATCTGGAAGAACAAAATATTAAGAATCTTAAGAAACATAATGACAAGTGTAAAGGAAGTAAATCTGGTAGTACCATCTCTCAAAATATAGTAGAAAACAATAATAATCAAAACATTTTGGTACTGGTTAACAATGGGGAGATCTCTCCATGGAACATATTAGGTGTGTGACATAGTGAAGTAAATCAACCAAGTAGAGTTTTCTAAACCCAAGAACTCTAGATACTAGGGTCAGCTCAACAATTGACAAATATTGCTAGGAAAACTGGAAAGCAATCTGACAAAATTAAGACAGTTTTGGCACAAACTAAATTAATGAAGCCAAAATATTAGGAGAATTAACTGGGAAAAAATCTCAGCACATATCTCTATTAAATGTATCATTACTAAGATATATGAAGTATTGAATGCAGTTTCTGAGAAGAACTATTTCCTATTTCAAAAATGGATAAAGGATATGAACAAGAAGCTTTCAAAGGAAGAAATCTAAAATATCAATAGCCATACTAAAAAATTCTCTCAATCACTACTAACAAGAGAAATACAGAAAGTCAATCTAATATTTGACTTTACACCTGTCTGATAAATTTGAAAAATAAAGTGACAAATTTTAGAGAGACGGCAAGGAAATGTACAAAATAATTTACTGTTGAAAGAGCTGTGAATTGGTCGAGTATTCTGGAAATCAATTTATAATGATGCCCAAAGGTTACTAAACTATGCGGTTATACCACTACTAGCACTATGCCCCTAAGAAGATCACAGAAAAAGAAAAAGGAGTTACATAAATGTGAATATATCTGTATATTCATATACACACAAAAGAGCTGTTGCAATTGTTACTTAAACATATACTATTTATATTATTTACCCACAAACACACACAAATACATGTATATGTATACAAAAGAAATTATAAACACACATATAATTTATACGCACATAAACACATAGATACATACATGGCTATATTTACATGCACATGAATAATTATAATGCACATGTATATTTATAATATGTACACACATATTTGTATATACATTATATTTGTTGTTGTTGTTGTTTGGTTGTTTCAGTTGTGTCTGACTCTTCATCACCCCATATAGCATTTTCTTGGCAAAGAGACTGGAGTGGTTTGTCATTTCCTTCAGCTCATTTTACAGATGAGGAAATTGAGGCAAACAGGGTTAAGTGACTTGCCCAGGATCATACAGGTAGTAAATGTCTGAGGCCAGATTTGAACTCAGGAAGGTAATTCTTCCCAACTCCAGGTAGACCAATAATTTTTAAATGGTCTCTCCTGGATCGATTTTCCAGGTCAGTTGTTTTACCCATGAGGTATTTTATGTTTTCATCTATTTTTTTCATTTTTTTGTTTCTGTTTGACTGATTCTTGCTCTCTCATAGTCATTAGTTTCCATTTGTTCAATTCTAATTTTTAACGAATTGTTTTCTTCTGTTAGTTTTTGTACTTCCTTCTCCAATTGGCTAATTGTATTTTTAAGGGATTTGTTTTCTTCAGTGTGTTTTTTCCAGTTGGCCAATTGTGTATTTAGGGACTTGTTTTCTTCAGTGTACTTTTTTTTTTCCCAGTTGGCCAATTTTATTTTTTAAGGACTCTTTTCCTCTCTCATTTGACTTTTAAAATCCTTCTTGAGCTCTTTTAAGAAGGCTTTTTGGGCTTCAGACCAGTTAATATTCCCTTTTGATGTTGTAGATGTGGGTTTGTTGGTAATGTTGTCCTCTTCAGAATTTCTGTCTTGATCTTCACTCTTCCCATAATATGAATCTATGGTATGTTTCTTTTTACTCATGGTGATTCTTTATTCCCTGGCCTTTAAAGAGATTGAGCTCTCTCCTGCTGGGGAGCAGAGGGCACTGACCTAAGCTTCTTGTGTTGGGAGCCTAGGTGTTGGTCACTGGCTTTGTGTGCTGGGGCCTCTTATGTTGGCAATAGGAGGCTGTAGGGTTCTGGCAGCTTGCCTGGTGTTGGGCTGGATTCAGCAAAGCTGGGACTTTCAGGCAATTCTAGGTTGCCTGCTTTTCCTTTCCTTTAGCTTTCTTCAGCTCCTTTCAGATGGGTGCTGCAGGGTGTTTATCTGCCTGGGGCCCCTTGCAGTGCTGCCTCCCTTAGTTTTGCTGAGGCACCGGGATACTCCTTTGCCGTAGAAAGCCGAGACACCTGGTGGCTTTCTGAGCTGGTTTCCACTGGTTCTCCGCCCTCACTGAGGCACTTGGAGATTCAGGTGTTGGTGTTTGCCTGCTTTACCACCTGGGCTTCAGTGTTTCCTGCTGGTTGGCAGTTGGAGGCTGGAGGGTTGTGACAGCTTATCTGGTGTTGGGTTGGAATCGGGAAGGCTGGAACTTTCGGGCAACTCTAGGTTGCTTTCTTCAGCTCCTTTCAGATGAATGCTGCAGGGTGTTTATCCACCTGCTGCCCTTTGTAGTGCTGCTTCCTTTATTTTTGCTGAGGCACTGGGAGACCTGTTTGCTGTAGAATGCTGAGGCACCAGGATCTCCTCCTGGTGTGCTAAAGTGGTATCTTTCTGCTAGCTGACTGGGATGCCTCCCATTTTGTACTGCTCCTCTTCCCCCAGGGCAAGAGGGGCCTTTCCCATTAATCCCTCAAGCTACCTGGGCTACTGTACTGCTGCTCCCCGTCTTTCTTCTGGTTCTGCTGTTCTAGGGTTTTTTTTTTTCTGGGATGATATTCTCTGGGTTTTCAGAGGTTGATAGGAGAGGGTGAGAACGACTACCTTTTTACTCCACCATCTTGGCTCCTGGAAGCCAAATTCTATTTATATGTATGTGTATATGTACACACATGCATATGTATGTATAAATCATATGCAATTGTCTTCATAAAATTGTATTCCCACATTAAACTGTGAGCTCCTTGAGAGCAGGGCCTATCTTTTGCCTTTCTTTGTATCCATAGCACTTAGCACCATACCTGGGACATAATAAAGACTTATAAGCTTACTGACTTAAAGTTTATTGACTGACTAACAATGAGCCACTTCAAGTGAGTACCACTGACACCCAAAGAGCAGGCAATTCATAATAGAAGCTGTGCCAGGTTCAAGTGGTTGGTCATGACACCATTGTTCAGAAGACTAAAGATTGTCTTTTGCAGAGGTCAAGAATGTGTGCTATAGAAAGCACAGCTGAACAGGCAAGGTGGTATTTTCTGTAACAGTGAACAAGGTAAGCAGCTGCCTGATGGGGAACCTGAAACAAAGGGCATGGAGATTTCAGTCACTTTATTAGCAGAATTCCAAATTGCTTTCTGAGAACAGACCAATTTACACCTCTGCCAACAGCATTTTACTGTGCTTCTCTCTCCATAACCACCCCATACCTAAAGGCAATAGGTAGAAATACAATTTATTTCTAATAAGGAGGAAAAAAGAAAACTATATAAAATCTCAAACAGGAAAAGAACAAAAAGTCCAGATGATTAAGGTCACAAAACTAGTAAGCAGAAGTGGTCATACTTGAGTCCAGGTGACCACCTTCTAAGGTCTTTATTTTTTTTTTTTTGAAACATTTCAAATCACTTTTGTGATTTGGTCTAGTTGCATCATCTTTTTCTTTCTTTTTAGGCAATTGGGGTTAAGTGACTTGCCCAGGGTCACACAGTTAGTGTCAAGTGTTTGGCCGCATTTGCACTCAGGTCCTCCTGACTTCAGGGCCAGTGCTCTATCCACTGCACCACCTAGCTGCCCCTAGTTGTATCATCTATAATGACTAGAAGAAGCATTGTGGAGACATGAAGAAACCTAGGCCCATTTCACAGTTTCCTGGTATTCTTTTCCTTCTTCCAAGGAGTCATAGTAGGTGGTGGCACTCAGTGGTTCAATACATCACATCCATTTTATTCATTTGGTTTCTCATTCAGAGAGAGAGGATTTAACAGATTAGGCAAGAAAGAATTTTTCAGGTAAGAAAGAATAACTTCTAATCCTGAACATCAAAATCACTCAGAAAACCATATTGGTAGATCTGATCTGATAGGTGTACTAAGGTATAAGTTAGAAATTCCTGATGAAAGTTAGATCCAGTTCCGAAATATTAGCATTTTCATTCCGTTACCTTATAAATAGCTAGGGAAGCAGAGCTTTTTTCTTGTGTTTTGTTTTTTAAACTAGATCTCTTTATCTTACCCAGGGTGGAAGGGCAGCTACCACTCAGGTGCCCTGCCCTGCTGTGATTGCCATGGTATCTTTGATAGCTTTGTTTTTGACCTAGGCCTATTCACACTTCCTTGGGCAGCCTGGTGTCCACCTGCTCCTCAGGGCTCTTAATATTCATGTCAGATTTAGTGCAGATAGCAGATTCGCTTTATAGCAAAACTGCAGAACTTAAAAGATCCACCAACCTTCAGCCTCCCCTAATAGCAGAGATTACAGGTATGCAGCCCCACCCCTGGCCTAGAAAGGCTTTTCTCCTTATTGCAGTTGCCTCTGTGTACAATAAATGAGTTCATCATTTAACTAGTATTGAAGCTAGCTGGTGTGAGTGGAGGAAAAATGGGGTCCCATCCAGCCTAGCCAATGAAGAATACAAATTTTTCTATGTGCTCTTCAAGCCCACCCTTTCCTTATACCAGTGGGAAACACGAGGTTTGCTTTTACTCAGTTCCCAAAAAAAGACTCAGATGAGAACTGAACTTGAGCTCAAATGAGCTCCTATCCTTGGACTTGGAATTGAAAGAAATAGACTTCAACTAGGAAAGGATTTCTGTCATTAGGAAGGAACGTGTCCAAGGATCAAAAGGAATACATAGTTGATGTTGTTTATGAAGAATAATTCCGTTTTTATGACCTTTTTACTTAATTTGATTAAATGCTTTATAAACCAATGTCATTGATGGAGTCACTACTTTTTTTTTTATTCTTGTGGCTTGGGTTAAAATAATTACCTGGCTTTGGGAATTTCTGGAAAACTGTAACTAAGGAGGATGATATAATCTTGAGCTTTATTATGTGGCACAGCAATAAGACAAACAAAAGTCCATACCTACACATTATATGGCAACATAAACAAACAGAGGTTTGTCCCCATGTGCACGAGAATCCCCCTAAGCTGTGAACTGATAGAACCATTATGGAGAGCAATTTGGAACAATGCCCTAAGGGCTATAAAACTGTGTATACCCTTTAACCCAGCAATACTGCTACTAGGTCTGTATCTCAAAGAGATCATAAAAAAGGGAAAGGACCCACAGGTACAAAAATATTTATGGCAGCTCTTTTTGTGGTGGCAAAGAACTAGAAATTGAGGGGATGCCCATCCATTGGGGAATGACTGAACAAGTTGTGATATGTGGATATAATGGAATACTATTGTTCTATAAGAAATGAGTAGGTAGATTTCAGAAAAACTTGTAAAGACTTATATGAACCGATGCTGAGTGAAGTGAGCAGAACCAGGAGAACATTGTACACAGAAACAGCAATATTGTGTGATGGCCAACTTTGATACTTAGTTCTTCTCAGCAATGAAATGATCTAACCCAATTCCAAGGGACTCATGATGGAAAATGCGTCCACATTCAGAGGAAGAACTATGGAGTCTGAATGAAGATAGAAGCATACTATTTTCTCTTTTTTTCCCTTTCTCGTGGTTTTTCCCTTTTGTTCTGATTCTTCTTTCACAACATGACTAATGTGGAAATATGTTTGATTGTACATGTATAGCCTATATCAGATTGTATGCTGTCTTGGGCAGGAGGGATGGGAGAGAGAAAAAAATTTGGAACTCAAAATCTTGTCAAAGTAAATGTGGAAAACTATCTGTGCACATGATTGGAAAAAACAAAATACTGTTAAGTGGAAAAAAATCTTCCCAGCCTGAGGGTGAGGGAGACATGCTGGGGAGGGAACATGCTCAAAGTTGGGGTTTGGTTGGCAAAATCATACATCCTAAGAATGAGTTTGGTTGAGAACCAGTAACCAGTGCCAGATACAGAAAGGGACAGTCTTAATTAGACTCAGGTATGGTGTTAAAGTGATACAAGACTTGAATGGAGCTTGAGTAAGCAGAACTTTCCTTATCAGGACCACAAACCAGTGAGAGGATGTAATATTAACTATTTAAGGCAGCAGAAGGAGGCTGACTCAAGGCCCCTGCAACAGGTCAAGAGTTCATCCAATCAAAAACTGCAAGTCTTCTCTGGCTGACACAGAGCTAAGAGGTGAAAAGTCCAAATGGTCTTTTTTGCCTACATATTTTTATGGATGGTGGAACTAGTTGGACTGAGTGACTCCATATTGGAGTCCTATCATTATAATTATAACTTCAAGTGATAACTTAATACCAATAATATAAAGTTTACAATCATCTCAAGGGACTGATAGAGTGATAAGCTCATAGAATCATAGATCTAGAGATCAAAGGGACCTTAGAAGCCATCGAGTGCAGCCTCCACATTTTACAGATGAGAAAACTGAGGTCCAGGAAGTCTTGGAATTATCACATTATACTCATAAGCTAGAATTTGTTCACCCATGGGGTGGAACTAAGATGGTGGAGTAGGATGAAGCAGTACAGTTGAGCTCCCCTCCACAAAACTCCTCTCAAAAAAGCTAGGAAATGCATTAGACTAAATCCTGATGGTGAAAACCATCAAAAGTCACAGCAAGTCAATTATCCAGCCCTGCTGAGCACAGGGAGACAGAGAGCTCTTTGGGCACTAGGGACTGTGTTAGGCCACAAACACTCCCTTACCCAGGGAAAGGCTATGAGCCAAGGCATGAAGAAGTCCCAGACTCATAGCAGGATGCTCCTAGATGCACGCCAGGACGCTAAGATGGGGACATTGCCAACTGGCAGCTTTGTTGCCTATCGTCCAGCTCTAAATCATAGATTCAGAGCAGACTGAGAAAGGGACCTGGACCAGGGCTGGTGTTCTCAGGTAAGGAGGCTGTACACAGTGTACAGAGAAAGGATGGAGTTTAGAAGCAAGTAGCAGCAGCAGCAGTATTATGGCTCAGTGCCCAGAAGCAGAGTGGGATCCCAGTTCCAACATCTAGCCCAGTCTGCAGAAGAATAACCAGGGAGGAATTCTAGACCAAAGGGGAACCTATAATTGTGTCACTCTAAATCAAGAGAACCTTCTAGCTTGCTGATAGGAGCTGAGTCCAACAGCAGCCTACTGTTGTTCAGATGCAAACTAAGATCAGGTCCTTGCAGAGCTCAAACCAGAGGATTTGCAATCGGACTTTGCCCTGGATCAGAATGATTTGTGAATGCTGAAAGCTTACAAATCTTCATTCCGTCCCTGAGCCCCTGGAATGAGATAACACTCAGTAACACCAAGAGAGCAACAACAAGGCCACCTGGGACTTTCCCTTCAGAAGTGCTCCAGAGCCCAGCCCTAACATCAACTGAAAGTCAGAAAACAGGCTTGAAAAATGAGCAAGGAGAAAAAAAAGAATTGTACCATGAAGAGCTATTATGGTATCAGGGAAGTTCAAGATACTAATACAGAAGAAGATAATTACTGCAAAACATCTAAAAGAAAAGCCTCAGAGTAGAAAAAAAACGGCTTGGACACAAAAATTCAACAAGAATTTCTGGAAGAGAAAAAGTAAAAGTTTTTTTTAAGAGTTGAAATGTTTTTTATAAATGAAAGGAACGTGAATGAGGGAAAATGGAATCATTGTACTATCTGAACACCAAGACCAAAAAATAGGCCTTATATTTCAAGAACTCAAAAAAAGCAACTGCATAGATTTCTTAGAATCAAAGTTCAAAGTGGAAATGGAAAGAATCCTTTGGTCACCTCCTGAAAGAAAACCCAAAATGAAAACTTCCAGAGACATCATAGGCAAAATCCCATCTGTGATAGGAGAATTATGTACTAGGATTCTTTTCTTACTCTACAGTAGAACTAATTGCTATTTACATCATGACTAATGGGAAAATATGCTTAACATGAATGTATATATAAAGCCAATATCAGATTGTATGCTGTCTCAGGAGGAGGGGGGAACAAGAAGGAGGGGGAGAAAACTTAAAACTCAAAATCTTATGGAAGTGAATGTTGAAAACTAAAAATAAATGAAATAAAAAAAAAAGAAATTAGTATTCCCCAAAAGGAGACAAAAGTTGTTCCCAGAACCTGATTGGCTTCTTCCTTCCTAGATGCATCTTCCTGAACACCTATGGACAAAAAAAAAATGAATTAACCACATAGGACTGGGCTTCTACTACTTGATGGATATCTGAAGATCATGGGATTTACCATACCTTCCCTTGTTGACCACATGCACTTCTCTATAGAGATGGAGTTGGTCATTTCTATGAAATCAGAGTGCCGCTTTATCCTTGTGGCATATCCTTGCTTTGTTAGGTCTAAGTAAGCCTCCTTTATTGAACTATTTAATGACTTACATATTTAATGATTTACACTTTGATTCAAAATCAAACCCAAACTATTAGGGGATGGTCTCCAGCCTACCTTTAACATTTAGCATAGTCAATAATTTGGCTGAGATGAAATGGTCTCATGCTTCACATGCTTATAATTAAGTTTGGGAAAGAGCACTGCAAATCTTGAGAATGAAGAGATCAGAATGGGGGACTCTTCATGGCATCTGCTCACAAAATAATTTCTTCTCTAGTGATAGAGATGAAAGAAGCTAGAGTACTTGGTTGTACCAGCTTCTCTTACAAAAACACTGTATTCCTCAGGAGGAAAGTAAATGGCACTTGGTAGCTTAGTTTGGACTACAGTGATCTGGATAAAGGCATCATGCCGATTGTTACCACTCTTCTTGGCTTCATCAAAGTCACAAACTAGGGAGCACAGGCCTAGGGAAACTAAGGGGTTGCTGATCTCAGCCAAATTATTTCTTTACCCCTATGGCTAAGATAAATCAAAACTGGTTTAGTTTTAGCTGGGAAGGATGCTCTCATTGTCATTCCCCAGGGCAGAGATATGATAGGCAGAGAGGTGAAAGAGATATTGATGTACACCACGACATTAATGATAACATTGCCTGGATGAAACCACAGTGGTAGAGGCCCTAGATCACTGGGTGGCCCTTATAAGGAACAAGGAGAAATAAGGTCGAAGAAAATTGAAGGTCCAGGCTGCTCAGGAAAGTTTTAGAGACTATAACAGGTGAAGAAAACCAAGAAAATTCCAGGAATAGTCCTGAAGAAGTTCACACACTTCCCCAGGATCTAAGAAGCCTAGAGAATTATTGAATGCTTTGGGTTTGGAAAAACCATATTCCTTCCCTACCTAGGTATTCTGATAACCCTCATTTCCTGAGTCATTCTTTTTATTATTATTGTTTTTTATTTTGCTAGGCAATGGGGTTAAGTGACTTGCTCAAGGTCACATAGCTAGTGAGAGTTATGTGTCTGAGGTCGGATTTGAACTGAGGTCCTCCTGACTCCAAGGCTGGAGCTCTATCCACTACACCACCTAGCTGCCCCTTTGAGTCATTCTTAAGTATGTTTCTTTCGATGGGATCCTAGAAGAGGATACAGCTCTAGAAGATCTAAAGTAGACTCTTAAGGAGTCTCTTATCTTGGACCCTTATGATGATTCAATGCTAATTTTTCTGGATGTCTTTGTACAGAAGGCTAAGTGGAATCTTTGGTAGAAACCAAGAGTGGCCAGAATAAGCAACTGTTAGGCTTCTGGGGCTGTAAGTGCTCTGAAGTAGCCAATCACTACATGACTTTTTAAAAGTAATTGTTCACCTGTTACTGGGTTTTAATTGCTACTGAACAAAGGATACAAGGTCATACAATCACTCTTTGTCCAGAATTGCCTATTATGGATTGGGTGATGCAAACTACTCCCACTAACAAGAGCACAGGAAATCTTTTGCTAAATAGAATTGGTACATTCAAAAGCATAATTGGCTGGGTTCCCCTGGTGTTAGTGACCTTCACAAACAAGTCACAGACTGAAGCATCCAGTCCAGATCATGGAACCTTGCCTTTTCCACTGACCCAATGGGACCCTAACTAATTTGCCTGGTTTAACAATGGCTCCATCTGCTACAATAGAGACACAGACACAATAAAACTTCAAGAGCTACTAATCCAGTAATAAGGGATGTCTGAGGTAATGGGGGTCTTAGTAAATCCTGCCAGTAGGCTGAAACCCAAGTTGAATGGCTGGTATGTGAAAGAATCTTCTGGGATGTGGCAGAGAGCTTCATTTCTATGGATTCTGGGAGCAATGACCATGAATCTGGTCAAGTGCTGATACCTTTCATCGCATATAATTGTTTATGGGGCATGTCAGAACCCATCAGAGACATCATATGCTAAACAGTCAGGTTACAGCTTTTGCAAGAACAATAAAGGTTGGGACCACTGCCAACACTGACATAGGTATGGTGATGCCATGTTGATCCCCTCAACAAGGGACAAGGTAGTTATTGTTGCCAAATGAGGCTCCTTGCAGCAGTAGGAGAATCCAGATGACCCAAATGGCCCTCAACCTCCTCCCAAATGGTAAAATGGAGCTCATTTTAGGCAAGGTATTTGCTTTACTAAGTAATAGTTGCATTATTATGTGCCCAAAGACACAGTTTAGTTTTCCATCCTACTAGAAGCCATGCCTGAAACAAATCAATGCCCTACTAGGTAAGAGAAAAACTTTCCAAACCAAGTTGTTTCTAGAATACAGACTCCAAAACACTTACCAGATAAGAATGGACTATTTTTGGACATTCCTCTGGCTAACCTCTTCCAGCCATTACCCAATGTAGAAATGCCCTGACCTCAAGGTTTTTGCCCCTTCAGAGGACTTCATACAGTTAGTCAGTTTTGTAATTTTCAGTCATATCTGACTCTTCCTGACCCCATTTGGGGTATTTGTGGGAAAGACATTTGAGTGTTTTGCCATTTCTTTCTCTAGTTCATTTGACAGATGAGGAAACTGAGGCAAACAGGGTCAAGTGAATTTCTAAGGGTCACACAGCTAGCAATTGTCTGGGGCTTGATTTGAACTCAGCTATTCCTGACTCTAGGCCTAGTACTCTATTCACTGTACCATCTAGCTGTCCTAGAGTTCATGCACTTTGAAGAAAAAGTTCAGTTCCCTTCCAGTTATAAGTTCCTTTCCTCTGCTCATTCAGCAACCTACCCTGAGTGATTCTGGGAGGCCAAAGAATGGTACTGTCAGCAGATGCCTTGCTTTGTAGTAGCACCATGGTGGTATTTTTATATAAATATAATGAATACATGTTTTCCCAGAAGAAAGGGGATGCCCGAGCTGACTTGCTAGTAATTCCGAGTCCTTGGATGGGGGCAAGGAGAGTCGTTACTTAACTCCAGTTAAAGTAGAGAGGAAGTACCTCCAAATAGACATGGAAGGGGGCAACAAGTCCATATCATTCCCCTGATAAGCCTCTCAAGAAGGGAGAAGTTTGTGTGGATATTACAGGGCATACTGGTTGGGGAGTGGTATTGGGAGAACCTTGGCATCACCCTACACCTCTGGATGGTTGCATGAAAGAGGCTTATGACCTCTTAGTCGCTGTACTACAGATGACTATGAAGCATTATGAAAAAGGATTTACTGCGCCAGAAGCGTCATCATCTGTCTTGTGGCCCTGATGTTCCTGGTGGCACTACAGCTCAACTATTTAGTTACTATGTTTCATTAGGAGATTCAACTATGAATTGTAAAGATGTGGCATCACCTACCACATGGACCAGTTCCCTGAGATTTGGGACTTGGTCCTTTTAGCTACAGGAAGAAAAACCAAGAATTTCTCTCTTTGATCCTCCACATTTCAATATTTTATTTTTTTATCATAATAATACTCAGAGATGGGAAGATAGTCTTAGTTTTATTTTTCTCTTTACCCTTACTATTGCCTATGTCATGAAAGCACCCTGGATAGTGCTGTCTTCATTCCTTTCCAGTAAGAGTCCTAAATTATATAAATGGTAGGAGGTTCTCTAGGAGATTCTTAGGACACTGCTATTATCAGGGTAGTATGTGATAGGATCAATATCTACCAAGGATTCCCCACTCCCACTCTAACCCTGTAACAGTGATTAATTTTCTATAAAAAGCAATCAAGTTGTACCTCAAACCAGATTGTTTCCTTTTCCTATTCAACTAAAGGCATCAAACCCCAGCCCCCCCACCCCCCCCACTAAAATCAAAGACCCTCTTGTTTGGTAGATATCTGAAGTCATCACATGCTGCCCTGCTGCCCTGTCAATATAGAGACAAGGAGAACATATTTATAGAAACTGAATGCTACTATGTGTGCTGCAAATTCTTACTATGTTGATCTAAGTGAACCTCCTTTTATTGACTATTCAGTGACTTATAAGAGTTTCATTTTGTTCCTCAGCCCACTGTCAATTAACAGACCTAGTGTCAGGCCTGTACCTACAAACATCTCGACAAAGTAAGCAGGCTAGATGGGAAACTCCTAGGCTATACCCTGGATTTAATGCACCATGGATTTAATCTGGGTAGAAGCTTTCTTGAGCTTAGCCAGGCAGTACTTTTAAAATAAATTGAGTTTTTCAGAGTTTTCTTCCTCTTACTGGTTGTTTTCTCTAAAAATACTCATTTAAAATTAATTCATTCAGGTCAGTTATGTCTTCAATTCTCTTCTGGTTCCACTCCTAACTCTCTGGACCAGGGGTGGGGAACCTGTGGCCTTCCAGGTCCTGGGTGTGGACCAAGTTTTACAGAACAAATCCTTTTATTAAGGGGATTTGTTCTGTGACTTTTGAATTCAGTCAACTTGAGGACCTAGAGGGCCCCATGTAGTTTTGAGGCCACTGTCTCTCCAATGCCAGAGAACTACCTTATCCTGGAAATTCATCACCCCTCCCTTGTACTTTTCACAGTGGAAATAGATTCTGCCCCTGCAACCCCTTGCTCTGATTTTCTGATTCCTCTCAGGACCTCTATTTTAAGGAAATTACTCAGGTCATGCAAGTCATTCTTCTTCAGGTACTACTAAAAAAAAAAAGCTAAAGTCATCCCTGATCTCCTATTTGTCTTCATTCTCTCCTATCTGCTGGCTGCTCCCTTACTGCATCCAAACAAGCCCAAATCACACCCACTTCATCTCAAAAAATCCTCATTTAATTCATTCATCCTTGCTGTTTTCCAGTGTTTCTCCTTTACTTTGCAGATAAAGTCTCAGAAAATTACTTCCTATTTACATTGTTTTACATTTTGCATTTGTTTTTCTGTGTGTGTTGTTTTCCCCAATCTAAGGTAAATTCCTTAAAAGGAAAGGTTGTTACATTTAAAAGGAAAGGTTGTTACATTTTTTTAAATGTCTTCATTTATTTGGGCCATTGAGATTGAGTGACTTGCCCAGGGTCACACAGATAGTAAGTGTCAATTGTTCGATCTGAGGCCGGTTTTGAACTCAGGTCCTCCTGACTTCAGGGCCGGTGCTCTATTCACTGCACCACCTAGCTTCCCCCATTTGTTACATTTTTTGGCTTTGTAACACCAGGGTACAGCCTAGGAATTGGCACATAGCAGGTAATTAGTAACTGCTTGTTGAATAGATTGATTGATTATTGAAAGAATTCATGAGAATTACTTTGAATTAGTCATCTTTGTGGACAATAAGATTTCAATTGCCTCTGTCAAGAGAGAGGAAAATGGACATTCCAAAAAAGGCAGTTGGAGAGAGGATTCTGGGAAGATGGTGGAGTAAGTCAGAAAATTCCAAGCTCTCCAGATTTTCTAAGCAGTAGAGTAGTAAAAATAAATAAGAATAGGGGTCTCCTTGGACAATTGGAGAAGATCTGAAAAAAATCCCAAGATGAAGTTTGTTCGATGTGAAGAGTAAACACCTCCAGGCTAGGATAATTTAAACAACAAGTGGTAAACCCTGGGGTTAGCTGGGTTTGGAGGCTGCCTTGGCCCAAGTCACTGGAACTTCTACCCTCAGGGCAATGAGGAGAATTAAGTGTCTGAGCCAGGGAAGATCTAGGGAACCTTGCTGATAAGGAACAACTAGACCCAGCTATGCTGTGGAGATGGGGGGGAGGGGAAGGAAGGAACCAGCATACCCCTGGTGAGTGCAGAAGCAGTGGGGTAGGGACACTGCTGACCCTGGCCACTTACAGGAAGCTGAAAGTCTTGGTTTCAGTTCCAGGCCAGAGGGGAGAACTGAGGCTAGAAGGCCATCCCCCATACTCCAGGGCTAGAGATGATTACAAAAATTAAACTGCCACAAATAAAAAAAAAAATGAACAGGCAAAGGAGAAACAATCCAACCATAGAGAATTACTGTTAGAATAGAGAAGAAGACCAGGGTTTGTCTTCAGAGGAGGATACTGAAGCAAAGAAACCCTTTTCTGCCCCAAAGAGTAATGTCAAATTGTGACCTTTCCAAAAACAATTCATAGAAAAACTTAAAAAAGACTTTAGCAATCAAATGAGAAAGATTGAGGAAAAACAAAACAAAACAAAACAAAAAACAAACCAAAAAAAAAAAACCAATCCAAGAAAAATAAGAAGATAATGAAAAGAAAGTCAACCAATTAGAAAAGGAGATGCAGAATCTTAAAGAAGAAAATGACTCCTTGAAAACCAGAATTGGGCAAGGAGAAGCTAATCAAGTTATAAGAGATCCAGAATAAAACAAAATATAAAGAATGAAAAAATAAACGAGAATGTGAAATATCTCATAAGAAAAACAAGTGATCTGGAGAACAGATCAAGAAGAGAAAATATAAGAATAATTGGAATACCTGAAAGCTATGATCAAAAAGTAATCTTGATACATTAATACAAGAAATAATTAAAGAAAATTGTCCTAAAGCATTAGAACAAGAGGTGAAAGTAGAAATAAAAAAAATCCACCAATCACCACTTCAAAGTGATCCTACAAGAAAAACCCACAGGAGTATAATAGTCAAATTCCAAAACCTCCAACTCAAGGATAAAATATTATGAGCAACAAGAAAAAAAACAATTTAAATATGGTGGTGTCACAATTAGAATCACACAAGACCTAGCAGTGTCAACACTAAAAGAATGGTCTTGGAACACTATATATCAGAGAGCAAAAAAACTGGGCTCTGACTGAAAATATTATACCCAGAGAAGGTAAGCATAATTCTTAATAAAAAATAATTTTTAATGAATTGTCAGACTTTCAGGATTTTGTTAAAAAACAAAACAAAAACAAATCCTGAACTTAATAGAAGATTTGACATACAAGAGCCAAGAGAAAAATAAGGTACATATCAAAAACTAATTACAAGGGATTCAATAAAGACAGACTGTTTACCTTTTATGTATGTAAAATGTAAAATGTATGTCTAAGATTGTTATTAGTAATTGGGTAGCTCATAAGAAAGATTGGGGTAGACCTGAGTATGATATGCTTTTAAAAAGTAAAACTGTTTAGGCACATCTAAAAAGAGTAATTACCTTATACAAATGAGGTAGGAGAGGAAGAACTGACACAGAAGAATTAGATGGGGGAGGAGGGCTGGTAGTTCTGGAAACCTACTTTCATTGAGAAAGGGTTCAGGAGGGAACAATACATATATATTTAGAAGAGTACAAAAGTCTTCTAAATTTAGAAAGAAATAAAATGCTAAGGGGATAGGGAGGGGAGAGAGGATAAGGGAGGGATCTTTAGAAGGGAGAGTGAGGGAATGGATTAAAGTGGGGTATAGGAGGGTGTTTGGATGAATAGGAATGGGAAGATAAAGGAGGGATCTTTGGAGGGGTGACTAGGTTAAGTAATAGGAGGACAAGGTAGTGGGTAGAAGTAAAGTAGCGGAGATAGGAGGGATAGGAAATACGAGATATGCACAAACATAAAATAAAGATCAGGAGTAGAATTTGTTAGGGAAAAAGGAGCAGGAGTGGTAATCATGATCTCGGACAAAGTTAAGGCTAAAATAAATTTAACCAAAAGAACAATAGGGAAACTACACTATGTGTCAGTCATATTTATCAACATTGTTTTGAACTATTTAAAACAACTAGACAATATAAGGTGGGAATATGGCTGTGGTGTAGGAAATGATGAGTTGGTGGATTTGGAAAAATATGGAAAGAATTGGACTTATGAAGGAAGAGGTTATCCATCTTCAGAGAAACAGAGGACAAATAAGGATAATATGGTCTTATATAGATGCATATGAATGTATATGGCTATATATGATTATCGATATCTAAGTATATGTATTCATAAGTGTATGTAAGTACAAGTGTGTATTTATGTATATGTGCATATCTTTGTGTGTATATGTCTATATATATGTATGTGTATATACGCACATATGTACATGTAAGTGTGAATATACACACATACATATATACATATATATTTGCGCTTAATTGTAGCCTTCTTGGGGGGCGTAGGGGGAAAAAACAAAGTAAAAAGTGCAGAGCAGAGAATAGAAAAAAATTTACAAGAGAGCAAAGAAAAGATGGACAGCTCTCAACACCACACATAGTATTTATTATATAGTTTTTCTTGAAATGGAAATTTATTGCTGTATATTTTGAATCCTCTCCCACATTCTGCTGTGCACATGGCAATGCTTTTTTTCTTTTCTTATTCTGTATTATTTTAGTGTTAGTACTTAAGTTTGTTTCTTTTTTCTTTTCTTATTTTATATTTGTTGAAAATAAAAATTTACACACACACATACATATATGTATATATACATATACAGATGTACACATACACACATATGTATATGTGTGTGTGTGTGTGTGTGACATTTGTCACTTTTATGCTCCTTCCCACGGCTCTGATGTATCTCCCTGAAGAAGCTGAAATGTTCATATCCAGTATTCAGAAGTATGGCTTCAAATGTTTTCTTAAGTACTTCAGTAAGCAGGTTGTAACCACACCTGGCAAATGTAAGGAGCAACATCTAGAAGTCTAACCTGCAAGAAAAATTTATTTGCCATAAATTTTATGAAAATTACTAGAAGAAAGAAAAAATTTTAGAACAAAACTACAATAGATAAAAAATGAGTCCCAAAGGAAAGAATTTGAATGGAAATGGGATTTTTACAGCAAAAAATTGAAAAGAGTAAAAATTGCTCAGTACTGGAGATAGAAATCTTATTCAAGAAACAAATTCCTAGAAAATCAGATTGAATCAGAATCAGATCAATGGCTTCATGAAAAATCAATATTACAAGGAAAAAACCAGAAAATTGAAGGTATCACAAGCAAGCAAAATGGAAAATGGGTCAAATAGAGATAATCCAAGAATCACTGGAGTATCTGAAAATTTTCAACACAAAAAAGCAAAAAAAAAAAAGGAAGAAAAATGAACATACAAGGTTTACAAAAATAGGAAAAACAAGGCACTCTAGAAAATTCATTCTATATTGTAGTTATTATCATATCTTAATAAGAAGGATACAAATGAAAGAAAATGTAATACAAACCAACATCCCTAATCAACTTTGATGTAAAAGTTTTGAATAACATATAACCAAAGAGTTTGCCAAAAAATTGCCCCAAGATCAGGTTGGATTAATATAGGGAATGCAAGACCAATTTAATATGAAGAAAAAAACATAACATCATATTCTGAGAAAAAAATTAAAGACACATGATTGAAATAATAGACACTGCAAAAGCTTTTGAAAAATTTAACACTATTTTCTCTTAAAATATGAAAATTCAGTATCAATAGAATTTTCCTAAATATCCTAAACATTGTACATCTAATAGAAAGAGCAAGCATAACACACCCACAGACACATATATGTGTATAAAACAAGAGAGATCTTTTCCGTAAATATATGGTAAGTGTGTGCTCTTTCACAACTATTCTTTGGCATATAGCTAGAAAAATCTCGTTTTAGAAATAAGAAATAGAGAGAATAAGCATAAAGAGGAAACTAAGTTTTCATTTATGTAGATGTTGTGATTGTCTATATCAAAAACCCAAGCTGAACAAAAATAATTGAAACTATTAGTAGCTCCATCAATTAACAGAATATTAGGTAAAGTCAAAAATCTTTAGATTATTTGGATATATGACCAATAAAATCCTGAAAAAAAAACAGATAAAAGATAAATTTCATTCTAATTTGTTGCAAAATTATGTGATATTTGAAATTCTTGCTACCAAGATCTTGATCTATTCTTTCTTTTGTAAATGAAAGCGTTTAGAGATATAATTCCCCCCTCTTGAATATATTCCCCAAAGTTGTTTTATGTTGTCTTATTGTTGTCAATATCTTTAATGAAGTGAATTCTCATTTCTAGGAGTTGTTCTTTAACTCACTTATTCTTTAGGATAAAACTTTTAGCCTACAATTAATTTTAAATAGTTTCTCAGTGATGCTTTATTGAATCATACTGCATTTTGTTCAAAAAATATATTTGATATTCTCATTTTTTTGTTCTTTTTGTTGTTTTTTTTTTTTGCATTAATTTATGGCCAACTTTTCTAATGGTATGATGCACAGCTGAAAAATATATGTGACAGCACAGAGTCATTTATGACTCTCCACCTCCAAATCTAACCAGTCCTGTCACTTTTGCTCTCATAACAGCTCTAGAATTCTTTCCCTTCTCTCCTTCCACAAGGTTGTACCATCCAAAATTTATACCCTCATTGCCTATTGCTTGGACTATGACTTTTCATTAGTTTCCCTTTGTTCAGGTTCTGACCTTTCCAATTTATCATCTACTACAATACTTTGAGAGATTTGTGAATGAGATGTACAAAATTGAAATGCCCTCTTATACTCTGTGACTTTTGCTCACGTCCTCCAATAAATTCATTACAGGTGTTCCAACCAACAGCCAACAAGTTAGCTATTGATATAGTAGTAAAAGCCTTCAGGAGTGGGCCTGACTCTGCTTCTTCCTTGCTCAAAAGGTTTCAATGGCTTCATATTGCCTCAACGATAAAACATAAAATGCTTAGTTTGGCATTTTATTAGTGCCCTGAACATTTGTCTCTGGTTTCAAGAAATGGAAAATATTTGTCATGAACTTGCTTCCAACAAATTATCTACAGAACAAGATTATGCTACACGTGTTCCAAAGCAGGCCCAAGAAAGAGTAATTAGGGAGATCAGAGTTTTGATGTCTAGAACCATGGGAACAGGGGCAGTCATCAATACCACCAGAATGAAGGATTCTCACTGTCATACTCTCTTCATGATCTTAGCTGAATACCTCTCCTTTCCCTTCACACTCACCCTTCCCAAGGGCTTAGAAGTTTTTCTAAGCCAACTGTTTCTTAAGAAATTCTCATTAAACAGCAATAACTACATAATAATTGTTTGTGGTGATTACAGAGAAGCCCAAAGTTAAGAGTTCCTCAGAGAAATTGGTTACTCATGTGTGGAGTAATGGAGACAATGTCACTTAACCTGAGAGTGACAATTTAATCACTGCTCCCAGAGGTAATGAGCTCAGAGAATCCTGACCCTATGACTATGACTGGTTCCTCCCTCCTTTCATCCTTCTGCACACATGCTCACAATTCTGTAGCCCAGTCCATCTCTGTGTAAGCATCAGAGACCCACTTGGTGAATAATTCTTTATTTTTATTGGATGGAGACACTCAACCCCACAAATTCTTACTAAGAGTGTTCTTACCTTTTCTGAGGACCAAGGAGTTCAGAAAGTGCCTTGGTTCACTTTACTCCTTTCTGAAGCTTCAGGAATCCCCAACAGGAATGATCCAAGTGGAACTGGGTGAAGGCATCTTAATTACCTTTTACTGTCTTTAAGAAGGGACTTTTATTCTAAGCTCCATACTTTCTTGTACAGTTCATTTATATATTTCTTCTCTCATTTAACTTAGCTGAATTCACTTCCCTTCTCTGAGTGTATCTTCTATCCCCAATGACAATGTTGTGACAGAAGTTATTAAAACCAAGTTGTTAATGCACAATGATTATGTGGTAGAAGTGGATCTTATTTTCATATTTGTTTGTGAGCTACAATTGCCATGATGGAATGAATATGTAGTGGAATTCTATATGTTTCATATATTTACACGGTTGTTGTTGTTTGTCCTTCGTTCTCAAAGAAGACCATGATATTAGGAAGGTGATGCTATGACATGCAAGTGAATTGAATTTAAGTGAGGAAGGGCTGTGCAAAGTCATCAGTCTCACTTTTCACTTTCTCTTCCAGAGTCATCTGGGTCCAGTGGCCAGATATAGATCAGGATGACTGGAGATGGCTCTGGATGCAGTGGGAGACTTTGGCCTTTTTAGGTTCAGGTCTTTAATAGGTCTCAGTTTGGCTGAGACAATGCCCATTCAGTGATTAAGACTAGGTAAGAAATGAGGCTGAGAATGGCCTCTTTACCTAGTTAAAAAAAAATCAATCTGAGAGGGGAAGACCCTCAGGATTTCTGGCCCAAACAGACACAATTGCTATTTACATTCATTCTGAGCCAGTCAGGGCCCAAACAATGACCAAATAGGGTTTGAACTGGGACCTATTTTTGGCCAATCAATGAGATCCAGAGTGATTTGGGTTTAAGGCTCAGTCCTTGAGAAAAAAAGATTCTAGCAATCAAAATTTATATTCCCCTTGGGCAGAGTACCTGCAAGTAAGGGCATGATGCCCTATGTGGACAGAAGGAAGGGAAAGAAAGAAAGAAAAGAAGAAAGGAAAGAAGAAAGAAAGAAAGAAAGAAAGAAAGAAAGAAAGAAAGAAAGAAAG
>NW_020948951.1:8363886-8394460 GCF_900497805.2 Vombatus ursinus | reverse complement strand
AAGAAAGAAAGAAAGAAAGAAAGAAAGAAAGAAAGAAAGAAAGAAAGAAGAAAGAAAGAACCCAGATGGTTCCAGAGGAGAAAGTGAGGCTGGCGACCTTGCACAGCCCTCCCTCACTTAAATTTAATTCACTTACATGTCATAGCATCACCTCCCTCATGTCATGGTCCAAGAACTAAGGACAAAAAACAGCCTCTGTGAGTAGAAAGGGAGCTTGCCCCACTGAGGACCCAACTGAAAGTGATTGGTCGGAAAACCCTGCGTTTCCTTCCTTCCTTCCTTCCTTCCTTCCTTCCTTCCTTCCTTCCTTCCTTCCTTCCTTCCTTCCTTCCTTCCTTCCTTCCTTCCTTCCTTCCTTCTTTCCTTCCTTCCTTTCCCTTCGCTCTCTCTCTCTCTCATATATTTACACTACTGTTTAACAAGAAAAGCTCATGAAAAGGTAAGCATTGAGTACACCCTGCAACCTCAGGGACAAGGACAGGGAAAGAGAATGTTTCCTTGGAGACATATGAAAAGTAAAATCAGACCAAGAGCCTATATATAACATTGAAAGAAAAGAACTGCAAGTATATACCATGATTCTGTTTACAGAAAGAAACAAATGAAAGAGGTGATAGTCTTCCTTTACTTTGCCTACATTAGGTGACAATCCTAGGCCACAAGGCCATTGCAAGGCCATTGAAACTTGGAGCTTGTCCAGAGGCAAGGGAGCAGGAAAGTGAGCTTGACTGAGAAGGCCTTATGCATGCTGTATATACATGGACTAAAGAACTGGGAAATGTTTAGTCAAATAAGATGGTTTAGGGTTGGGGAAGGGGAATTCAAAGACGTCTGAATATTTGAATAGTTGTTAGTGTGTCTTATTGCATTAACAATTCTTGAACTTATATATTTTTCAAGAGCCTTCTGACCCTGTACTTGGAATCTTTCAACTATGTCAAGAATTTGTCTTTGCTCAGTGGATCCAACAAATGAACCTTTCACAGGGAACCCTTGGAGGATTCTTGGAGCTCCTATTAGGAAAAAGATAAACCATGGTACATTTTGCGCTTCTTGGTCCTTTGTAATGGTAACAAAGCTTTTAATGACAATTTGTGGGCTTGGATATCTGCAGAGAGGAAGTTTAAGCTGAGCTATACAACAAACCAGAGAGAGAGAAGAAAAATAAAAACATAACATTTTCTACTTCAAGCCATAGCAGCAGCAAAAGAGAGAAAGGACATGAGACAAGGAGATGAGGGGCAAAATAATAACATTTTTCTTGTTAAGACAGAGGTGGCAAAAGAGGAGAAACAATAGCTTCTGCCCTTCAGTTTATGTGTATTTTCAAACTGCAGAATACAGGCATAACACTAATTACACTACATTTCCCAATATAGTAGCTTATTGTTGTGGCTTACCTCTTTCAGTATGTCTGCTCTTGCTTCATTACGTCTCTACACAAATACCTTAGATTTTATTTAGCACGGAGAAAGTTATAGAACACTAAGGCATCTTTTTTTCAAAGATCCTATGAATCTTTATTATATTATTGTTTGGTGTAGCAAATGAGATAAGAGGGACACTAATAGACCTACTGGAGAGTTTATTTTGCCAAGGTTTGATCTGGCAATCAAAGATCGACCTAGCTTAGAATTTCTGGGTCTAATTTCTTTTAAAATTTCTTGAATTCTGAGGAAAGTTCACTTCCTCCAATGTTAATTCATTCAGTTTCCCTGCAAATAATCCTGACAACTTCCACTTTCTTTTAATCTTTCTACTCCTGGTTCATGTATTCTCATACCCTTCAACCAAACTCAACAATGTTCTTCTCTAAAGCTACTCACCTCTTCCACTGGACTGTCTGCAATGCTTGCTCTATGGAAAACAAAACTTTCATTTTTAATTTTCATTATCTTTTTTTTCTTTTTCACTTCTGTTATCTTCTGGCATTTCCTGACACCCGGCTGCTTCCTGATAATCCAGCGTCCAATGCCAACTTTTGCAGAACTGATTGTATTTTCCTTCATTAACCCTGATTCATTGAATGAGGTATAGAAGTTGGAATGTATCTTGTCTCCAATGCCACTTGCAAGTTCATCTTCTATCACCAGTCCTCAATGACTTCTATTTCGTAAAGTCACTCTCCATTCATAGCTACCATTCAATCAAAATTCTGTTAACAGTAGCCTAGTGACCACCACATTACTCCCCTTCTTTCCTCCAAGTTCAGTGCCTGATGCACAATAAATATGTCCTCTTCAATTCCTGTCCTTGAAGGGACATCAGTATACACAATGATACTCCCTCAAACCCACTAACTTTCCAGTTCTTCAGCTTATTCATTTTCCACGATCTACTCATCCACCCCACATCAGCTACATACAGAAATAAACATTCTTGAACTTGTCATCACTCTAAAGTATGTTTGTTGATTCCCTAGGATTTTCCAAATATTCTTATCATATTATGAGCAAATAAGAATAGCCTTATCTCTTTTTTACCTATGCTTATGTCTTTAAGTTTTTTTTACATCTCTTCTGGCTAACATTTACAGAAATATATCAAACAATAGTAGAGAGAGTGGGCATCTTTGCTTTAACTGTTGGAAAGGCTTTTAGCATATTCCCAAAGGATATGATGCTTCCTTTGGGTTTTAGTTAGATGTTTAAAAATGATATTAAAAGTCCCTTTATGCTTTCACTTTGTAGGGCTTTTAAGCATAAAATGTGCTGTACTATGTAGCTTCTATTATTTTAGCTTAATCTTTTTGAAAATGGCCATATTTCCCCTGGATTTCTTCCATTCATTCCCAATCTCTCATTCTTGTTTATTATTCTTTCTCCTTAAAGGTTTCAGTTATTAGCTACTTTTTATTTCCTGCTTTTATCTTATTACATACTTTTCCCCACCTGACCCTCAACTTTTTTCCCTCTCATTTCATTAAGTAGATTCCTCAGTCCTCTTCTGTTGTCAAAAGCTTTTCTGAATCTATTAAGATGATAATGTGTTTATGGATGTTTGGATTTCTAATATGATTAATTACATTGTTTTCCTAGTGTCAAACTATTTCCAGCATAAATTTGACTTTGTCATGTTGAATTATTTATTGGATAAATCACTGTAGTCTAACAGAATTTTGTTTAAAATTTTGAGTCAATTGTCATTAATGATATTAGCTTATAGTATTCCTTTTGTTCATATATTTAGACAATATTTGTCTCATAAAAAGATTCTGGTAGGGTGCTATCTTTCTCAACTTTTGAGAATAATTTATGAAGTATGGGTACTAATTTTTCTTTAAGAATTTGATAGAATTCTTCTGTGAATCTATCAGGACTAAGTAGTTTTTTCTTTGATAGATATTTTACAGTTAAATTCCCTTCCTTTTCTGAGATTGGGTTATTAAGATCTCCATCTTGTCTTCTGATTGTTATTTTATATTTTTATAGTATTTTATATTTTTGAAAGTACTCCTCTATTTCTTTTGTTTTCTCAGTTTTGTTAGACTAAAACTCTACATAATATACTGACTGTATTTTTTCTGGGTTTCTTGTGATTTCCCTTTGCTTATTTGCATTTTATTGATTTAATTTAATTTTCATTTTTTCTTTAGCTAAAAGTATATGAATTTTATCAGTCTTTATGAAGGGTCAACTTTTAGTTTGATTTATCATTTCTTTGTTTTTCATTTTTAATAGATTATTTCTCCTTCACTTTTTAATATCTATCTTTTTGGAGATTATTTTAGATTCACATATTTACTAGCTTTCTAATATTTTTAAAAATGCATATTTAGTTCATTAATACTCTCTTTTTCTGTTTTTTTTAAATGTGTGTTTGTAGGAATGTGATTTTTCTCCTAAGGATAGATTTACCTTTATACCAGAAATTTTAGTGTTTTATTTCAAAATTATTCTTTGGTTTCATATCTTTATTCATAGTTTCTGGGATTTTTTTTTTTTACCTTTGCATGATTTAGGAATTCATTAAGTCTCCATTTGGATCTATGTCTTTTTTTTTTGTGGTCCCTGAAACAATGACTATTTTGGTTATGTTATGCTATAGAAAGAATGTATTAAAAGAAAAAGAGAATGTATCAGCTTTTTTTTTTACATGTATTTGCATTATCTATGTGACCTATGTGATAAATTTTTGTAAAAGTTCCTTATGGTGCCAAGAAATTTGAATATTCTTTTGCAATTGTGGTTAGAAGATGCCATAGGTCTTTCAGTTCTAATTTCTCTAGCAATTTGTTCAGGTCCCATGTTTTCCTTTTAATCTTTCTGCTAGAATTATCCAAACCTGAAAGATGGACATTGAATTCTCCTGTAACTGTTGTATTATTGTATCTGTTTCCTAAAGAATTTAGAACATTCAGTTTATTACTGCAGAGATTTGTTGTTCCCTTGTTTAGTTTGTTTATTTTTTGTTTCTTTTTTTGAAAGGCAATTGGGATTAAGTGACTTGCCCAGGGTCACACAGCTAGTATCAAGTGTCTGGTCTGAGACCAGATTTGAACTCAGGTCCTCTTGACTCCAGGGCCAGTGCTCTATCCACTGCACCACCTAGCTGCCCCTATCCCTTGTTTTTTCATGTTTCTTTTTGCTATTTCAAATACCTTGATTGCAATTCCTGTTTTTTTCAATCACTTGATGAATAATAGATTGTTTGATCCCATCAGTTTTATTTTGTGTATGTATTTTTAAGTGTGTTTCTTGTAAGCAACAGATTGTAGGGTTTATTAAACAATCTTATTCTTTTTCATTATATTTGGATTATTTAATTCATTCACATTTGAAATTATAAAGTTAGAATTATGTTTTTCATTTGTCTCTAATATTAGATTATTTTTCACTACTTTAAGATCTTTCTCTTTTCTGTTGTAACACAGTTCTATGTTCCTTTTGTTACTTTAGATTAATTTTTTTTGAAAGTAGCTCTATTCCCACTGGCTCTCTCCCCTGCATTCACTATCTTGAATTCTTGTGTTATCCTTTTTCATTCATGGAATAGAATCTCCTTCAAGGTTTTGCTTATTAGTTCCTTTTTCTTTTCTGCTTTTATCTGTTTACATAATTCTTTCCCTCCCTTTTTTTCTCTCTTACTTAGTTAAGTAGACTTCCCAGTTCTCCCTTCCCTTTCTACTAGTCCTGTTCATTTATTTAAATTTAATTTCTTTTTTTATCCTTTTCTGGAGAGAATTTCCCTTTCTTCCTTTTTCATTTTTTCTTTCTGTCAAGTTTAGACCTTCATCCTCTGGTTAATGACCCCTATAATTATTTACTCTCTCTTTTCTGTATTCATCATGCACTCAACATTTCCAAGATATCCATTCTAAGCTCTCCTCCAGACTTTTTCTCCCTCTGCCTTGTAGAACTTACCCAATGGATTCCCCTTTATCATTTTGCCTCACTTCCAGAACAAAGCCAAGTCCTGCAAGTGTTAGAGAGGACATTGCCTCATGGCTGTACCCTTCACTTCTACCACATATGTAATTATTTAGTCCACCACCAATCTATGCCCTCACTGTATTCACCTCTTCCTCCACCCCTATTTGCCTGAAGTCTCCTCCCTGAGTCCATGGTCTCTTTCTCTCTCAGGTGCCATTTGTCCCCAGGAGTTCCAACTCATTTCCCCTCTTGAGGTAGGACAAATGGTCTTTTCAAGCCCAAAATCTCCCAGACAACACCGAGCAGTGGTGTCCATTTCCCTTCACAGAACTTCTCTCTTCACTCATAGGAGAATTCATCAGTGTAGTCCTCTCTAACCATGAAAGCAAGGTCCCCTTCCTTTCCACTATCCTTTTCAATCCTTTCCTCATCCTCCCCACCCACTTCCTTATAGATTCTTCTCTTCCTAGGAGACCACAGAGATGAACTTTTCCTCAGCATTATCAATCAATTTGACCCTGGTACATCACACTCTATCCATCCTCTCTCTTATAACCTTCAATGCACCCTCCCATTTTGTAAGGTCCCATAAAAGACACTGAGTCACTGGTTGGCAGGATATCATTATGTTCTGTTTATAATGCCCCAGGCCTACTTCTCAACCATAATCTCCACTTAACTTATCCCAAAGTATGGGGTCTACACTGATGGATTTTTCTTCAGTGGGAAATTATCCTAGATATCAAGTCATTGCTCCCAATTATTAATCCTCCCAAAATACAGTTTAAAATAATAATATACATTTTTCATTCTTGGCTTAAATAGTAACAACATGAATCTTTGTCTTTATACAGAAGATAAGCCTGTCTACTCAGATGTGCATTTAACAAAATTTTTGTGGTCCACAAACTCCATGTGTGCCACAAGGGGTGCTTCTGAGGGAGAGGTAGAAGATGTAGGAGAAGACCAAGCATGTTTTCAGGACTTGGTTCATGCATTCACAATTTCCACAAGATAAGCAAATTTTAATTGGGCTGGGGGAGCCTTATTATAAGAGCCCCACTAGAACATTTCACTGCATGAGTCTAATAGGATAAACTGGCCTCTGTGGTCCATTCTTTGGAATAAGCACAGATATTCCAAGTCTGGTTTAAGTCACCTTGTGGAAGATTGGGTATAAAGGATAATTTTCTCCTTTATATCATGGCTCATATTGGATGATGCTGAATAGTACCTTAACAGATTACTGAGACAGAAGAACTAATAACTAAGAGCTTATTTAAAACCAAACTTTTGAGTTGTTGAAGTCTTTTTTTTTCTTATTAGCTGTGAATCTTACAGGTTTTTTTTGAGCCAGTCCCAAGAGTTAGATGAGAAAAGGGATAGGAATCCTAACTGGCATTTGGCCTCCATATGGCCATGAACACACGATGTTCTCTTCTTATGTGCTAATTTTTCCATGTTCTTTGTAAAATAAGTATTCCTAATCAAAATGTCCAGAACTAACAGTGACCTTGTGAGTTCAGGATGGTCCCAAATTCCTGAGTCCTGGGAGCACCTGAAAGCATGGGACACCTTTGCATCCAGATCATATGTAGACACAAAGACAATCACCTGAGGAAGGAGCCATCTTTAATGAGCATGCCCTCTTATAGTGGAAGATAGTGCCAGCTATGGTCTCAAGAAAAAAATGAATGTTACAACCCAAGTAAGTAGCCTACTCAACAGTTAGCTGCATTCAATGAAATATGATTAAGTATGTTATGAAGATAGAAAGCACTTTCAATGCAAAGGGTTGTCGTTTATCCTTTTGCAACATGTGTTCCATATCTATGTACTTCACCAACACTCAATTCTAGTTTTAAGCCCATTATTCTCATAGAATTTATTATATTGGTGGAAGAGCAAATTCCAAAGGTTTGGAGGGAATGATTGGTATGAGTGATTTTTGTTATATCATCTTCAGACTTCTTTGCTAAAGTTATCTTTATGGTTGAATGTTATTGGGAAGAAATATTATTGTTGCCTAAGGAACTATTTTTTTTGGAAGTATAGACTCATAGAATTGCTCCTAAAAACCTGAGAGTAGTCAGTTGCCCTTTAGGACATGCAATCAACAAGTTGATATGCAAGTTAGCAAGTACTCCCAGAAGGGGTTCAAAATAAAAAATGTTTGTAAAATTCATTAACATCATATTCTGTTAATCAACATTGAGAAGTAATCTATCAACTTTCTTTTTTATGCTTTTATTGATGTCTTCTGTTTCTTACATCATCATTGTTATCCCCATTATCCTTCCTTCTCTCCTTCTAAGAGAACCATTTCATATACCACAGAGTATTTTTAAAGGGGGAAAAAATCAACATAACTGGTCAATATACTGAAAAAGTCTGAAAAAATGCACACTATACAACACCTGTATTTTCTCATCCGCTACCAAAGGGTGAGTTTGGTGTGTCTTCTCATATCTCTTCATTTGAGTCATGTTCAATCTTTACAATTTTGTTATATTCACTCTTGAGTTTTTGTTGTTTTTTTTTCCTCATTTACATTGTGGTAGTTGCTGTGCATACAGTTTTCTTGGCTCTGCTGACTTTACTCTGTATCAATTCATGTGGATCTTTTCATGGTTTTTTTTTTTTTGCATTCATAACATATATAATTTTATTTTACAGCACAGTAATACACTATTACATTCATTTACCACAATTTGTTTTGCCATTCTCCAAGCAATAAACATCTATTTTGTTTCCAATTCTTTGCCATCACAAAAAGTGCTGCCATAAATATTTAGATGTGTATGGGGACTTTTTTCTTATGGATGACTTTCTTAGGGTATAAGCCCAGAAATAGTCTCTGGTTCTAAAGGTAGGGACATTTGAGGCCCTTTATTTGCATAATTTGAAATTACTTTCTAAAATGCTCATACCATTTCACAGTTTCATCAACAATGTATTCGTGCACTTATCATTCCATAATTCTTCCAAAATTGAGTATTGCCACTTTTTGTCATCTTTGTCAATTTGTAACATATGAGGTGAAACCTTAGGGATGTGTTTAATCCAACAACTTTCATTCAATAATTTAGTTCTCCTCACCCCACACATTAATTTTCCCCATGTTTCTAATGCAATAAATCCAAGGAACAGTAAGAAAATATGCCTTACTGCTTCCTTACACTCACATTTTCCAAGCACTGTACACTTAACCAGGTGAGAAAGGCTAAGGAAAATAATATGGATTTAGATCCATTTCTTTCTGAAAAAAGCTACTTTCTCATAAAGACTTTCTACGTAGATGAAGGACTTTCTCCTTGCTAAAAAGGTCATTATTCTTTCTTTTGTAAAAAGAAAGGCTAAATGTGCCTATTTTTAAAAAGTATTCAATCACTCTACATAGCAAAGGACATGTAGACAAAAGAGTGAACCAATCTAACTTGATTATTTCACCCCAATGGAAAGCGATTGTGAAGCTGTTGTATTTTTGTTTAAGAAAATTTATCTGACAATCTGCCAATTATTCAGGTCTGGCTGCAATCACTCTTGTCCACCTTCTGCTCCCTGCTTTCAGCCTCTCCTTAAAGCAGACTTCTAATCAAATAGTGGAGCAAAATAAATTAATTCATGCCCATCTCCAATTGACCCTAGTACTATGCAAACTCTGTTCCAACTGCAATCCTACATCACTCCACCTGTCTGTGATGTGATTCAGCTGGTTTCTTTACAATAGGAGTGTGTGTGTATATGTGTGAGAAATTAGGGGTGTTATTTTGTTTCCCTTATCTCCCCTCTTTTTTTGCCCTGACAAAAACATGACTTTTTCTTGTAGTTCCCATGATCCTTTTGGGTTTTTTCAATTAGAAAATTCAATGGGTTTATAAGCTCAAAATTAAGAGTGACAACAAGGTCATGAGATCCAAAGTGTAGTAGAAAGATTAAATAAAGCAATGGAAAATATATGTGAGCTGAAACTTAGACTTCTAAGACCAAGGGGAGTCCCCCCCCCCCATTGCTTTCCTGAGAGCAAAAAGTCCAGATTGGGAATTCCAAGCATCTGGATTGAAGAAGATTAGAATCCTTACCAACCTAGTCCAGACAAAAATTTTATATTAAATTATATTCTTTCTCTTGGGAAGCAGATCAGGAATTGACTCTGATACAGCACATGTCACTCAGTGGTTTAACATGTAAGTATTATATCAGATCAGGGCATGTAAGAAAGGAGATTCAGGTGTCAAACTGAAGGAAGAGGCTTCTAGACAAATGAAACTGATTTTTTTAAACCCCCTTTCTTCAATGTCTTAATGCAAATAAAGTGCTCTGCAGAATTCATGACAGGTATACTCCTTACTCCTCCAATACAACATATCTGCTTTATATAGTTCTTTATATAGTTTATATAGTTCCCCTGGCTCTCTTCACTTCACTTGGCTTTCTCCCTGATTTTGTGTTACATAGCCATTGGTGAAGGTTTGGTAAAGAGCTGGTTTTATTTCTCATCCAATAAGATTTTCATAACTCAAAGAATGTAACTATAGAACTAGGCAAAGCAATTATTTATTTTTTCACTTTTTTGAGACCAATGGTCTTGAGTAATTGCAAATAATTTATCAACAAGCCCAAAATGATGGGGTTTTTTTTTTATCAGCCCTGCTCCCTGCTTCCCACACAACCTTAGAATTTATGTTCCTGCTACCCCGAAATGGGCTGTTTCAAGTATTGATGAATAATAATCCGTCCAAGGAAAATTCTTGATAATTCCTTTCCGTATGAAGTCCCATGGGCATGAGATCCAAATAGAAGAAATGTCTACAATCCTGTTGTCTGACAGTCACATAGACTTTCTATTTCTTTCTAGGACACGGGGACTCAAGGATTCTCTTCAAGGCAGAGACCATGCTTCCTAGTAGCATATGCTTTGGACTTGTCCTCCTTTTCCAAACTGGAGTTGGAGTCCTAGCAAACTTGTTCCTCCTATCTCTTTATTCTTTCAGTTTCCTCACTGGCCATGTTGGGAAGCCAATAAACTTAATTATCATTCATCTGACCCTGGCTAACATCATTATGCTTCTTAGCAAAGGAGGACCAGAGACAGTCATAGCTTTGAGTGGGGAGAATTTCCTGAATGATACTGGGTGTAAACTTGTCTTTTTCTTTCACAAAGTATCCCAGGCACTTTCAATTTGTTTCACCTGCTACCTATGTAACTTCCAGGCCATCATTCTCAGTCCCCCTGGCTCCAGATGGGCAAAATTCAAAGCCAGGGCCTCAGAGCATATCATCCCCTTCTGTATCTTCTGCTGTATCTTCAATCTATTGATAGAAATCCCTGTAATACTGAGCTTAACTGGCCCAAGGAACTTAAACAATAGGACAAATGAGTTTAATTTTTTGCATTGTTCTCTTCTAAGCTACATAGATGCTTACTGCATTTTGGTTAGTCTCAGAAATGTTCTCTGTGTGGGGCTCATCCTTTGGGCTGGTGGCAACATGGTGTTTCTGCTACGTAGACACCACCGACAAGTGCAGACCATTCATAGCATAGTCTTCTCAGCCAGATCCTCCCCTGAGGTTAAAGCCACCCAGACCATTTTGCAGCTGGTGAGCACCTTTGTCTTCTTTTACTCACTCTCTTCTATCTTCGTGATTTGTGTCTCCTATTATTATCAACACCGTTTCTGGCTGTTGCCCGTTGCTGCTTTTCTCAATTTATGTTTTCCAGCTCTCAGCCCCTTTGTATTGATACCCCCAGGAACAAGAATCTGCCCTGGTTTTTGTGCAAGAAAAAACATTCGTTATCATTGTAATCCATCTTCACACAGCTGATTTGATCGCAAAGTGATTTTCCTAAAGAACTGTTATGACTATGTCAGTCCTTTAATCAATATACTCAAAGACTCTCTATTACATCTAGGATCAAATGGACAATCCTTTGTTTAACAGTCTTAGGCTTTTACATCTGCACCCAGTCCAAAATTTGAAGCCTGAACAACTTAAAAATGTAGTGGGATATTTTGGCCACACTATATAAAGCACCCTATCTCTACTTATTGTGACTTTTAACTGGCTATCCTCATGGCTAGAATGGAATGACCATAAATGCACCATTTGTGAAGCTTGGAAGTTTAAAGTCTATGCAAATCAGAGGATCTCCTGGAGACCATTTATATAAAATCCACAAGTAATGCAGTCCTCAGGGAAATAGATAGATAGATAGGAAAAACAGTGATATAGATCTATGTGCGTGCAGATCCATAAATGTTCTGTTTTATCTTGGCAAAAGTGAGAATGCAATATGGAGAAATATCTTCAAAAATATAAATTACCTGAACTAACCAAAGAACTTAAACAGATCTCAAATAATTCATTTTGGGAAAAGAAAACAGAATTGTCCATAAGGGGAAAATGACTACAATACCAATAGCAATAGCACAAACAACAGTAACAATGGCAGGAACAATTATCCTGGTCCTTCTGTATTTCACTAAATATTCTATCAAAATTTAAAGAAAAATTTATTCTAATATCAAAGACACTGTTTCCAAAAAATGTTTAAGAACATATTCTATTGTTCTCTTTTAATGGGAAAAAATATATTCCTAAACATACCTAAACAATGAAGAGTGAAATAAGGACTAATAAAATTAATACATCATTAACTTTTAATTTTTTATATCATTACATTAAATTTTTATAATTTAAAAGTTAATGCATTAATTTAAGTTCAAAAACTGTAAACACAATTCTCTCAAAAATAATACAGAAATTCATCCTAGAAATTGTTCATTATGAATCAATTGGATTTATATGAGGGCTACCTCTCCCTCTTAACTTCTTTATTACTATAGAGGGCAATATCATCTTCCCAGTTCTTTGGGCTCACATTCTAGGTATCATGCTTAATCCCTGACTATCTCTTACTGCCTGTATTTATTTATTTTATTTTTTAAAAGAGTATTTTATTTTTTCCAATTACATATAAAGACAATTTTTAACATTCTTTCTTTTAAAATTTTGAGTTTCAAATTTTTCTCTCTTCTTTCTTCCCCTCCTGCCTCCCTAAAACAGTAATCAATTTGATGTTATATATGTACAATCATGTAAAACATATTTCCACAATCATCATGTTGTGAAAAAAGAAACAGGTCAAAAGAAAAGAACCATGAAAAACTAAAGTGAAAATAGTATGCTTCAATTTGCATTCAGATTCCATCAGTATTTCCTCTGGATATGGATAGCATTTTCCATCATGAGTACTTTGGAATTGTCTTGGTTCATTGTATTGCTGAGAGGAGCTAAGTCATTCATAATTGATCCTCACACAATGTTGCTGTTACTTTATACAGTGTTCTCCTGGTTCTACTTATTTCACTTTGCATCAGTTCATAAAAGTCTTTCAAGATTTTTCTGAAATCCTCTTGCTCATCATTTCTTATTGCACAATAGTATTTCTTTACATTCATATACCACAACTTGTTCAATCATTCCCCAATTGATGTGCATCTCCTCAATTTCAATTTTTTGCTACTGCAAAAAAAGCTGCTTTAAATAATTTTGTGTATCTAAGTCCTTTGTCCCTTTTTATAACCTCATGTAGATCTAGTAGTGGTATCATTGGATCAAAGAGTAGGCACAGTTTGATTGCCCTTTGGATGTAGTTTCAAAAAATGGACCCCATTCTGTTTGTTCTTCATACAAACTTTTGGTTAAAGGGGAAACTGATTCTGTTTGTTTCTTTGGACCAAACCTTTGGTAAATGGTTGACAGACTTGAATTATCATACAAAAGACAAGAAATTAAAAAGCAGTAATCTAATTTCCTTAGCAACTATATCTTGGAGTTTTAGTACATATGGTCAAGTCTTTCAGAAACAAAGGAGTAAGTCAAGACTGAGAGGAGGGCAAAATACCTGGGGACACCCTTCCCCTCAGTTCTTCAAATGAGAAGCATACTAAAGCCAGGATGGCCTAGCATTGGTACTACAGAGCACTTTTAAGTTCTAGTAATGGCCACACTGCAAACCTCCATTACAGCATTTGCATTCTTTTAGCCTTAGGGGATTTGCTACAAAGTAGACCTGCACAAGTTGTAAACTTCTTCCAAAATGAAGATAGACTGATGATGATTAGTTGCCAAGGGTCCTGTGATAGCTGTTAGAAATCCTTTGGCCCCAGCTTAAGGCAGCTCCCCCAAGGGAGAGGGGGACACCATCCAATTAAAGAAGATGCCCCCAGCCAGGAGAGGCTAGGGATTCATATAGAGTAAAACCTGCCATAGATGGGGAGATGAGGTAACCAGGAGTTTCAGGCATTATTTAATTCATTCTTTAGCCCTGAGTGGAGGGGTGGAGGCCACCCTCCCCTTCCCACCCCCCTGTTAGTTTTGGTATTTCTTTGACCAGTTGATCAAATACTGGAATCTTATTATCTCCTAAAGTGGCGTTAAGTGGTGCTTGAGATAATGGGCTTCTCTTAGACCACTCTATTTGAATCTCATCATTCCCGCCATTCCAAATTCACAGTAAAAATATTATAAAAACTTATTGCATTTCTAAACAAGCAGTTTCAAGTACTCAACATCATTAATAATACTGATCTAAAATTATCAAATACCCACATTACAGATTAGTAAACTGAAGTAACTTGTTTTAAAATCATGCAATTAACAAATTTCCAGATCCACTAAATTTTTAAACTCTTTGCCTTGTTTACCAATATCACAATAAATCCTGACTTTTCAAAAGCATCTTATTAGGAGACATATTTCACTTAAAACAAGGTTAGAAGTGATGAAGTGCTAATGATGGACCCCTAAAAGGCCCTGGAATTTCCCACATGGCCCAGTCCCTGGAGTTCACCTGAGGCATCTGGCCCATCCCAGAATAATCCTTTTAACTGCCCTTTCATTGTGGCCCTCATTGCCTGCACCTGCAGTTTTCCCAATACCCTAGTGTTCAAGAGAGCTGAGAGAATTGACAGAATTAGGCGTATGCTTCCTGATAGGGTGTCTGTCCTCTCTGCTACAGAAGGGGTACCTGGGACCAAGATGGCCTAGTAACTGTCTGACCCTAATAAAACCTGAAAATGTCAGGCCCAAAAAGCACCTCTAAGCCTTCCTAGGTTCTTGTAGAGTGACCCCAACTGCAGAGATAGAAAGGGATAGAGAGAGGAGGCTTACCTTCTGGTCTTGGCTGGAGAAGGACTTGAGATTAGGCAGTTTCCCAGTCAGAGAACCATATGCTGCAGTCCAGGGGTACTGGGAACCCCAAAATTCAAGGGCAAAAGGCACAAGTCTACATCAAAAGAATTCATCTCAAGCCTTCTTTCAGTCAGAGACAAGGTTTATTGTGTTGCCAATAGAAGCAGGCCAGACTCTGAAGGAATCCAAGTAATTTAATGGGGGAAAAATGGATGTTTACATACAGAAAGACTGTGGGAAGATCTGGATGTGGTAAAGAAGTGTCCAGTAGCTTGGTGTGACTGGTAGGTAACAGAGAAGGGATCTAGATTGGATCAAGGAATGGAGGAAATAGCCTTGGGGTGGGGCCAGGTACAGACATTGAGGGCCACAATGAAAGGGCTTGACTGGGAAGGGCCAGGTACCTCAGGTGAAACCAGGGATCTGGGCCATGTGGGAAAGTCTAGGGCCTTTTAGGGGTCCATCATTAGCATCCCGTCAGAAAGAACTGCATAGTCCAGTGCAAGATAAGGGATTTAATTATATTAATTGATTGGGGAGGGGAAAGGGAGTAACTGGCTACAGGCCCCCACATACCCTCCTCCTCACCCCAGGCTTGGGCAACAAGGGGGCAGAAAAAAAAAGTAGCTTGCTTTGTATACACACACACACACAGAGCACAGCACATTTTAACACAAATAGCTCTCCACAAGGACAGACACAAAGACAGTAAATAGTAGTGATAAAGATTCTTAAAAGAATTCAGCATGCACAAATTAAGTCCCCCCTACTACCCTGAAAGCCCCATCAATTTGAGCCAGACTAATTGGTCCTTTTTTGAAGGGTAGTCTTTTGTTAGAGGAGTGGAAGCCATTGAGAAATTGCATCCCACTCAGAGCCCTTTGGGCCAGCAGAATCATGAATAAACTCAAAAAGGAGACCCCGCTGTGGCCATCAGTGTTTCAGGTTAGACTTAGTCAAATTCTGCCAATTTTCCAAGGACAGTACCTGCAAGCATGTAGTCCATAATTTGAAAACAGCCTGGAAGCTGTCCTTTTGAGACCTGTCTGAGTGGCCACATAGGGTCCATAATTACAAACTGCAGCCATCCTTTTTTATGGAGGTCTGTCAGAGCAGACACAAATTACCAAGTTAACCATGGACATCAAAACACAAACCCCCTGATCAAAGAGCTGTAGGAACTCAAGTGGAAAGAGATGCAAGTTCTGGATTTGGGAGACCCAGGCCAAGTTCCAAGAGTGGAACACAAAAGATTCCTGCTGGCACCAAGCATTCAGGGTCAAGACAGGGCCTGACTGGGCAGGGGGCTTCAAAATCCTACTTCTGACACCAATATGCCAATGTGAATTTTAAATTAAAACAGTCACTACAACAAAATTGAGGTCCTTAATCAGGGCAAGTGAGTTGCAACCCAGGGTGTCACACAGCAAGTGCTGGGGTACCCCAAGAAAGGGCTGGGAACAGGATTTACATAGAGTACTAAGGCAGAGAGAATGAGTAGCCTGCAGGTAGGGGGGTTAGGCATCTCACAGTTTCACAAGGTAATTTGTTTTCTGTAACAGGCAAAAGCCTATAAAGAAAGCTTGGAAATCTCTGGAGGCAAGAGTTTGGAAGATCTACAAAATAATTAGAGGTTGGAAGCCAGGGACCCATAGCCTATCATCCCCTTTTGTATCTTCCTCTGCATCTTTCATCTATTGATAGAAATACCTGTAATACTGGGCTTAACAAGCCCGAGGAGCTCAAGCAACAGGGCACATGAGTTTGATTTTTTGCATTGTTCAATCCTAAAGTATATAGAACCTTAATGGATTTTGGTCAGTCTCAGAAATGTTCTCTGTGTGGGGCTCATCCTCTGGGCTGGCAGCAACATGGTGTTTCTGCTACATAGACATCACCAGCAAGGGCAGACTATTCATAGCACAAGCCAGAACCTCCCTTGAGGTCAAAGCTGCCCAGACCATTTTGCAGCTAGTGAGCACCTTTGTCTTCTTTTACTTACTCTCCTCTATTTTTGTGATTTGTATCAGCTATTTTTATTAACACCATTTTTGGATGTTGTGCACTTCTGCTTTTCTCAGTCTATGTTTCCCACCTCTCAGCCCCTTGGTATTGTTACCCCCAGGAACAAGGATTTGCCTTGTTTTCTTGTGCAAGGTAAAATATTCAACTTCATTCCAATTCATTTCCCTACAGCTTGCCCAAGTGATTTTCTGAAAGAAAAGTTGTGACTATATCAATCATCCTATCAATATACTCAATGATTATTTACATCTAGGATCAAATGTGCAATTCTTTGTTTAACAGTATTAGACCTTTACACCTGCACCCAGCCCAAAATTTTAAGCTTGGACAACTTAAAAATGTATCAGTACTTTTTGGTTACACTGTATAAACCTATCTCTACTCATCAAAGGTTTTTACTGGCCATCCTCATAGTGGGAATGGAATCATCACAAATGTAACATGGTTGCATAATGTGGAAGTTTAAAGTCTATGAAAATCAGAGGATCTCTTGAAACCATTTCTACAAAATACACAGGTAATACAGTCCTCAGGGAGATAGATAGACAGATACAGACAGACAGACAGACAGACAGATAGATAGGTAGGTAGGTAGGTAGATAAAATAGTTATACAGATACGTGTTTGCATATCCCTAAATGCACTGTTTTATCCTAACAAAAGTGAGAGTACAAAACAGAGAAATATCTTCAAAAATATAAATTATACAAACTAACCAAAGAACACATAGAAATTTTAGTAATTCATTCTGAGAAAAGGCATCAGAATTTACTATAATGAAGTGACAATACAAATAGTATAGCACTAAGAACAGCTGCAATCACAACAGGAACAGGAATTACTCCTGGTCCTTATGTATTTAAATAAATATTGTATCAAAATTTAAAGAAAAATTTATAACAATATTAAACACATTATTCTCAAAAAGCTATTAAGAATATATTCTACTGGTCTTTAATAGGAAAAATAGATTCTTAATACCTAACCAATAAGTAGAAAACAAAATATAATTAAGTTCTAATAAAATTAATATATATTAATTAAAAAGCTAGACACATAAATTCTGTCAATGATGATACAGAACTTCTTCCTAGAAATTGTTCATTACAAATTAATTGTTTTTATATGAGGGACAGCTCTCCCTTCTAACTTCCCCCTATTATTGCAGGAGGCAATACCATCTTCCCAGATCCTCAGGCTCACAATCTATGTGTCGTCCTTAACCCTGATTATCTCTCATCTCCTATATTCAATCTTCTGACAAGGCCTGCTGATTTCATTTCTCAAACGTGCCCCCCATTCTTTCCTCTGATTACCACTAACCCTGGTGCAAGCTCTCATCAACTGATACTTAGACCACAATAAGGGTTTGCTAGTGGATCTGCCTGCCTCAAGGCTCTCCTCACTTCAATTCATCTTCCATTTCTTCACTAATGTGATTTTCCTAAAGAATAGGTCTGATAATGTCACTTCCACATTCTACTCAATAAACCACAATGGCTCCCTGTCACCTCCAGAACAAAACAAAATCCTCTATTTGGAGTTTAAAGCCTTGTACAACCTTATCTCCCTTACCTTTCCAGGCTTCTTACCCCTTACTTCCTGCTCATTTACTATATCTATAGAATATAGTGCCTTCTGTTGATATTGTTTTTCCTATTGATTTATTTGTTCAAAGCCTTTGAGATTTCTTCTCCCTAGAATATGAATCTTTCAGTCCTTTTCTCTCCTCATTTTCTTTATTCTTCATTGCTAACTCTCTTCTCTCTGACTGTGGCTTCCTTAGAGGCTGAATCTCAAAGCATCTCAGCCTCCTCCCATACTGGACTATTCATAGTTCAGCAGCCTAGGCTCTACCCCAATTGACTTTTGGTTGGTCATAACTTGCCCCAGCTTAATTCTGTGCTCTTTCCTCAGGCTTCATGGAGTGTTGCATAGCTCCCCATGCTCAGTGTCCTGTCCTGGTGATCTGTTCCACTCCATCTATTCCTTTTCTCTAGCTCAGCACTGGCAGTCTAGAGCCCAATGGTACTGGCAGTTCAGAGCCTGCTTTCCCTGGCACTAGCAATACAGAGCTATCACTAGTTCAGGGCTTTGCAGCATTGGTGCTTCTAGGTTGCAGCCCTTAGTATACTTTTGCTCCTGAGGGCCTGAGTCCAAACCTAGGGAAACTTCCACAAGATGGAGTCAGGGTCTTTATGAAACTAGAATAGCTGGGAGAAAAGGGCATAACCAGGGTATGTGGTTGGGTTTTGATTAATCCTATATTGTGTCCTTAGGTAGGCTAATAAGGTCTTACTTCTGTTAGGGTGGGAATTGGGGGAGGGGTGCTGAGTGAACTTAGGGTCAATGAGCATCAATTCTTAGGTCTGATTTTTTTAATCTTCTTTTGGATTATGGGTGTCCTAGACTGTGGAAATAGATGAAGTTGCTTTATCTTTGGCTCAAAATTTCTGTTTTGGAGAAGTTTGAAAGGTTGTGGGGAATTGAGAAAATGTCTAGGCTGCCATCTTTTTGCTCATGTAACCTGGACAAGCCTATCGAACTTTTAAAGGAAAAAAGTTATATTAATGTCAGAAATAGTCTCCAAAATTTTAGAACAAAAGCATTCTACTGAAGCAGTGAGGTGGTGCAGTGGATAAACAGCAGGGCCTGGAGTCACAAAGATATGAATTCAAGTTCAGAGTTTCAGACATTTGCTAGCTCTGTGATGTTGGCAAATCATGGAATGTCTTTTCTTTCATTCAATTTCTTCAAATATAAATGAAGATAATAACAACACCAACCTTGCAGGGTTGTGTGAGGATCAAATGAGATAATATTTTGAAGTGCCTGGAACATAGCAAGTACTATATAAATGTTTATTCCTTTTCCCCTCCCCTACAGAACTTTTTTTTAATGAGACAAATAGCATCATATTGTTTAAAGTAGGGAAGAATAAATGAAAAAGTGCAACTATGGATCAAATCATTAATTAATGGAAAATTTTTAGAAAAAATAAATGTAAGCTTGTTAGACTAAAGCAATTCATCCAAGAAATCATTCGTTATGATAAAGGTAAATTTGTACTAGGGATTCAATGATGGTTTAATTTCAGAACATATTCAATATAAACATTCTTATAAAAAATTCTCAAACTACATGATTATATAGACAAATAATTTTGATTACATTTATGTATATGATATGCAGAGAAAGACTCTGACAGGGAACACATTTATATAAACTAAAAGCACTATAAAGAGGGACCAATTTTTAACATTATAAGAATTATCTATCTAATGACCTGAGCCCATGGAGGAAGATTTCCCTGAGAACAAGAAGCAATTATGGTGTTCCCATGACTGTCTTCTCCATCTTTTCCTCTGAACTACCCAGTGTTACCTTCCTGATGTGAATCTAATGTGTGTATGTGTAGTAGAGGAGTCTACTATGAAGATGCTACATATTATTATTAAGGTTATTATTATAGCCATTATTAATACCCTTCCTTAAACATGTTCCTGCAGCATGTAAACTTTAGAGTTTCCTTATTCTAAATGAACACAACTTATACTCTCATCAGTGCTAATCAAGGTACACTTTAATTTTTCATTTGTCTACCTTTTATCTCCTTTTTTCTTTTCTTTAATTTACTATTTGTTTTTAACATTCTTTTTAAGAATTTTGAATTCCAAATTTTCTCTTTCCCCCACCCCCTGATAAGGCATGCATTTGTCATCATGTGTCCTTTGCAATTGTCATGGGTCATTGCTTTGATCAGAGTAGCTAAGTCTTTCATAGTTGATCATTACAATAATGTTGTTACTGTGTACAATGATCTTCTGTTTCTACTCACTTCACTTTGCATCAGTTCATATAAGTTTTCCTAGATTTTTCTGAAACTGTCCCCTTTATCATTTCTTAGCACAAAAGTATTCTGTCACAATCATGTACTATAAGTTGTTCAGTCATCCCCAAATTGGTGTGTGCCTTCTCAATTTCCAATTCTTTGCTATACAAAAATAACTTCTATAAATATTTTTTGTGCATATAGTTCTTTTTCTTCTTTAATCTCTTTGGGATACAGACCTAGTAGTGGTGTTGCTGGATCAAAAAGCATGCCTAATTTTATAGACCTTTGGCCACAGCTTCAAATTTTTCTCCAGAATGGTTGGACCAGTTCACAATTTCCCAAAAAATTCAATAGTGGACCTATTTTCCCACATTCTGTCCCCTCACCACCAGCATTTGTCATTATTGATAGGTATAAGATGGTAACATTAGATTTTTTAAAATTTGATTTCTCTCATCAATACTGATTTTGAGGATTTTTTTTCATTTGACTGTAGATAGCTTTGATTTCAACTTCTGAAAATTTCCTGTTCATATCCTTTGACCATTTATCAATGGAAAAAGGGCTCTAAATTTTGGAAATTTGACTTTCTTCCCTACATATTTGAGATATGGGGCTTTTGTCAGAGAAACTTGCTGTGAAATTTTTTGATATTACATCATTATTTATGGTAAATTTTAGCAAAATTTAGTTTCACTGATTATTTCTTTTACTTAGGTCTATTTTTGCTTTTGTTTTGTCTGAGATCATAATTGCTACTCTTGCCTCCTTGAGTCAACTGAAGCAAGATAGCATCTGCTCCAGATCTTTATTTCAATTCTGTGTGTGTCTTTCTGTTTCATGCATGTTTCTTATAAACAACATAGTGTTGGCTTCTAGTTTCTAATGCATTCTACTATCACCTTCCATTTTATGGTTGAGTTCATCTCATTAACATTTAAAGTTATGATTACTAACCACATATTTCCATTTATCTTATTTTCTTCTGTTTATCCTTCTCTCTCTCTCTCTCTCTCTCTCTCTCTCTCTCTGTCTCACTCTCACTCTCGCTCTCAATCTCTCTCACCATATTTCTTCTCAAAAGTCTTTTGTGCTTTTGAACAATATCTCCCTTAATCCACCCTCCCTTTTGTCACATCCTCCTTTCTCTTAACCCCTTTCCCTCCTACTTCTCTCTTAGGCAAGATAGATTTCTATGCCCAAATTAGTGTATAGAAATAGATATAGAAACATATTCCACCCAATCTGAACTAATTTAGTTGAGAGTGAGGTTCAGGTGTTACCCACCACCCCTATCCTCATTTCCCCCACCACCATAAATGCTCTTCCTTATGTATCTCATTTATGTGACATAATTTCCTCATTCTTCCTCTCCCTTCCCCCTGCTCCCAATGCATCCCACTTTCTCAGCACTTCTTTATTTTTGTCATACCAATGTAATCAACTAAGATCCATCATTTCTGTCTATGTAGAATCCTTCTAACTGCCCTAATAATGATAAAGTTCTTAGGAGTTATATCTATCATTGTGCCATATAGGAATGCAAGAAATTTAACCTTATTGAGTCCCTTGATAATTCCCTTTCATGTTTACTTTGTTATGCTTCATCTTAGTCTAGTGTTTGAATGTCGATTTTTTTTTATTCAGCTCTGGACTTTTCTTCAAGAATGCTTGAAAATCCTCTATTTCATTAAATAATATTTTTTCCCCTGAAGGATTATGCTCAGTTTTGTTGGGTAGGTTATTCTTGGTTGTAATCCTAGCTCTTTTGCCTTCAGGAATATCATATTGCAGGTCCTCTGCTCCTTTAACATAGAAGCCGCTAAATCTTGGGTTATCCTGACTGTGGCTCCACCTAATTTGAATTGTTTCTGGATGTTAGCTATTAATATTCTTGGGAGTTTTCATTCTGGGATCTCTTTCAGGGGGTGATCAGTGAATTCTTTTCATTTCTATTTTATCCTCTGATTCTAAAATAACAGGGCAGTTTTCCTTTATCATTTCTTGAAACATGATGTCCAGGATTTTTTTTTTTGATGATGGCTTTTATTTCTCCTTGAACCAATTTCAAGGTCAGTTGTTTTATTGATGAGTTAAAATTTTGTTCTATTTTTTCCATTCTTTTGACTTTGTTTTAATGTTTTTTGATGTCTCGTGGTGTTGTCAGTTTCTACTTGTGCAATTCTAATTGTTAAGGAATTATTTTCATCAGTGAGCTATTGTATCTTATTTTCCATTTGGCCAGTTCTACTTTTTAAGGAGTTCTTGTCTTCAGTGAAATTGTGTGCCTCTTTTACTGTTGGGACAATTCTTTTTTTAATGTTTTATTTTCAGCTGCATTTTTGTGCCTCATTTACAAAACTGCTAATTTTCCTTTCATAGTTTTCTTCTACCACTCTCATTCCTTTCCCCGATTTTTCTTCTATTACTTTTATCTCTTTTTTTAACTCTTCTAGGAATTCTTGTGTCTGATTGTTGTTTCTCTTTGAGGCTTGCTTGTTGATGTTTTCATATTATTGTCTTCTTCTGAGTTTCTCTCTTGGTCTTCCTTGCCGCCATAGATGTTATTTTCCCCCCAGCCTTTTTCTTGACTTTGAGCAGTATTTTAAAGTTGGACTCTATTAACCTGGGGTTGGGAAGGCACTGTCCCAAGCTTCAAGTTTTTCATGCTTTTGGTTTCAGAGCTAGTTCTTGGGGTTTGCAAGTTTTCAGTGCTTCCAAGGTGATATGATCCAGAGAGAAATGTGGTCACTGCTCTCCTGGTCTGTGCTATGGTCATCATCCAGTTCCCCTGTAGCCACATATGTTAGAGCTCCTTTTGGCCCTAGAACTGTGATTAGGGATTCTGCTGTCCTGAAGCCAAAAGTGCCAGTGGTCTTCTTTGCATTGGAACTGTGACAGGGAACCCAATGACAAACTCCTTTCCCCACTGAAACTCTAAGCCAAAATTATATATGGGCAATAGTGTTGCCAATCAGCACTAGATCTGCACCTAGTGCCAGCAAGAAATCCCTTTTAATCTTATTCTTGTTTTCTTCAGTGTACCTTTTTATCCAGCTGGCCAATTATATTTTTTGGGGACTTGTTTTCTACACTTAATTTTTGTCCTTCCTTTTCCAAGTTATTGACTCTCTTGCATACTTCTCATTTCTTTTCTCAATTTTTCTTCTACCTCTCTTATTTGACTTTTAAAATCCTTTTCAAGCTCTTCCAAGAAGGCTTTTTGGGCTTCAGACTAGTTCATATTCCCTTTTGAGGTTTCAGATGTGGGTTTGTTGACAATGTTGTCCTCTTCCAAATTTCAACCTTGATCTTCACTGTCCACATAATAAGAATCTATGGTACGTTTCTTTTTGCTCATGGTGTTTGCTTATTTCCTGGCCTTTAAAAAATTGAGCTCTCCTGCTGTGGATCTGGGGGCACTGACCCAAGCTTCTTGTGCTGGGAGCCCGGGACCTGCTCACTGGCTTTGTGTACTGGGGCCTCAGATGCTGGCAGTTGGAGGCTGTAGGGTTCTGGCAGCTTACCTGGTGTTGGGCTAGAATCAACAATACTGGAGCTCTAGGGGTAGGGGTGGGTAGTCTGGCACCTGGAGGTTGCCTGCTCACCTGGGCCTTTCATTTTCTTCAGTTCCTTGCAGATGGATGTCTTGCTGCTGCAGGATGTTTCTCCACCTGGGGCTTTCCCTCTCGGAGTTGTGTTTCTCAGAGTTTTGTTGAGGCACCAGGAGACTTGGCTGTAGGGGAATGCTATGGCACATGGTGGTTTTCCACTGGTTCCCCTGCCTGTACTGAGGCACCCAGGGGTGCTGGTGTTGGTGCTGGCTTTCTCCACCACCAGGGGTTCAGGATCTCCCCCTGGTATGCTGAGACTGGGCTTTCCACTAGCTTGCTGGATTGTCTCCCATTCTGTACTGCTCCCCCTCCCCCAGGGCAAGAGGGGCCTTTCCTGTTAATTCTTCAAGTTTCCTGGGCTATAGGACTATTGCACCCTGTCTTTCTACTGCTTCAACTCTTCCAGGGTTTTTCCTGGGGAAATATTTTCTGGGCTCTCAGAGATTAATAAGAGAAGGTGAAAGCAACTGCCATCTTGACTCCTGGAAGTAGACCTTCTCCTGTAATCTTATTCTGACCAGTTGTCTGACCCCCTTACTATCTCTGGGCTATTTACCTCAGTTTCATCCTCTGTAAAATTAGCTAAAGAAGTATCTTTCTCAAGAAAACCCCAAATGGGATCACAGAAAGTTGAACATGACTGAAATAACCCAACAACAAAAATGAGGCACTAGATATCTAAAAGATATATATATATATATGTATATATAAATATATATATTTATATATAGTGTGTGTGTGTGTATGTGTGTGTGTGTGTAATCACATGTATTGTTCTCATACCTGAGATGAAGTCTCCAATTAAGAATGTTGATGATGATGATAATAATAATAATGATATGAAAATCTTTCTTCTACTGATTCTTAAAGCAATTTTTAAAGTAGAGATTCTTAATACAAATTATTAATTGAATTATCTTACTCAAACCCCAGATAAGAAAAATTTCCTCTCACCATTGGTCAAAGTCTGGAGTCTTTGCCCTATAAACCACCTCTGTAAATCCCAATTAGTTACTGTATCTCCACTTTTTTTGCCCCTCTTCTATAGCAAAACATTCACTCAGCATGCAATCAAAATTATCTTTCTCTGGAGATAAAACTCATCATTAAAGTACAAGCCAAAAGTAAACAAAATTTTTTAAAAGAGTGAAATACTTAAAGTAGGCAATGTCAGTTTTCCAGGCAGCAATACAGAGGTGTAAAGAAATATAAGGGAAAAAAAAATCACAAGGTTTCAACAGTGCCTTGGGATAGGCACAGGCAGTCAATTTCTGTGTAAGATTATTCCTTAAGTGGAACAATGTGCAAGAAAATGTTCCACTTGTAATCAACATTATTTTTTTCTTTATAATTGTCATTTACTCTAGTCTGATGAAAAATTCAACTCCTACTCATAGCTATGAAGAGTAATTTATTTCTCTTCTCATTTTTTTAATGATATGACTTAGATTGCTTTCCAGTTTTTCTAAATCTTCTCCACAGACAGGTAATTTGTATTTTCTATTTTACTGAAAACTGACTTATTGAGCTTGGTTATTTTTTTAAATTTTTCATTATATAATCTGTTCCTTGGATCTCCTTTTCTATTTTTTAATTCAATTTCATTTTATTTTTAGTTCTGAATTCCCTTCTTCTCTCCTCCCTCTTTTCTACCCATGGAAAAGAACAAAAAACTGCAAAACTAATTATAAACATATATGGTCATGGGGGAAAAAATGCCGCATTAGCCATGCCAAAAAAAAAAAAGAGGAAGAAGTCAAGGAAGGAAAAAAGGAAGTGAGGGAGAGATGAAAGAAAGAAGGAAGGGAAGAAGGGAACAAAGAAGGAAGGAAGGAAGGAAGGGAAGAAAATCAGTATGTTTTAATTAGAAGTGTGAGTCCATTTGCTCTCTCTCTGGAGGTGGATGGCATGTTTCATCAGGTGTCCTTTGGAAATGGAGTTGATCATTGTATTGATCAGAATTAGTAAGTCCTTCAAAATTGGAAAGTTGATTATCTTTACAATATTGCTGTAATTGTTACAAATTGTTCTCCTGAGCCACTCATTTCACTTTTCTTCCATTCATAAAAGTCCTCCCAGATTTTCATGAAAACATCACTTTCATCATTTCTTAAAGCACAATTGTATTCCATCCTATTCATATGTCATTACTTTTTCAGCCATTACCCAGTTAATGGACAGCCCTTCAGTTTCCAATTTTTTTCACCACAAAAAAAAACTGCTTTATTTTTGGACATATGGGTCTGTAACCTCTTTTGTTGATATCTTTGGGGCATATACCTAGAAGCAGTATTGCTGAGGCAAAGATTATGCACAGTTTAATAACTTTGGGATCATACTTCCAAATTCCTTTCCAGAATGGGAAGACTAGTTGACATATTTGCCAACAGTGCATTAGAACTTGTTAACCAGTAGCCCCTCCATTATTTGTCATGTTCTCTTTTTGTCATCTCAGTCAATTGATAGCTATGCAGTGGTGGTACTAGAGTTGTTTTAATTTCTGTTTCTCTAATTATTAGTGATTAAGAAATTTTATGTAGTTGATTGTTTGAATTTCTTTCTTTAAAATGTACTTATTTCTATCATTTGACAATTTATCTTTTGCAAAATGTCTCTTTTCTAGTAAATTTGACTCAGTTCCCTATATATTTTTTTAAAAAAGTAGACCTTTATGAGATAAAATTCCAGCAGGGATTTCCCCATTTGTAGCTTTTCTTCTCATTCAAATGCATTTATTTGTTTGGGCAAAGACTTTATTAATTTTATGTAATCAAAATTATGTTTTGTCCACTTGAAACCTCTCTGTCTCTTATTTGATCACAAATTCTTCTCCATCATTGGGTGGTGCGGGTATCAGGAACAACAGTGCTAAAAAGTCACATCTCTACTATTATCCTTAGGATCCCAAAGGAAGAACTAGTCAGCTACCCTCTGAGTATCTCAATCTAAGAGTGAAAATTCAAACTGAGGGGGAAGTCCAGAAGAGAAGGGATTACACAGGGAATATCTCAACTTAATTTCTAAGCAATGCTATCAAACCTGTTAACTGCACATTATATCCAGAGTATTCCTCGAGTGGATGAGGGACATAAAAAAAGGTGTAGACAGAAGTCATGGTTAAGGTAATAGTTGCACTAGAACTGAGGTGTAAAACTTGCACCCCACAGGCAGCAAAACATTTACATGTGGCCTGAAAACAATAGATATGTAATTGGGAAATGCTTCATAAAAGTGAATAAACATACAACACAAAAAAATGTTGATTTGTGGTTTTCTAATTCAATATGCATCTTGCAAGGATCCATTTTTATTTGAGTTTGACATCACTGTGGAAGACCACAAAGATCCCTTCTTACTAATATTCCACAATTCTAAGATAAAGAACAAATGGTAACATGATAACCTTTATACCCCTTACTATGAGATTGACTCATAGCTCTTTTCCCTTTTCTTCTTATTCCCCTCACACAACAGGACTACACAAAGATTGTTTGTGTATGTTTTGGACTGATTTGCTCCTTCATTAACTTGATCTGCAGAACTCAATGAAGGAGAATCTATATTTAGAATGGCAGGATGTCGATTTTTACCTTGAGTAGTTTTAAATATAGAAATTACAATTCTATAAAAATTTTCAGTCTCCATAATTGAATTCAGCTCTACTACCCTGCTCCCCACATTGGCCTAAGTTAGAGGAATTGATATATAAGTGTTTGAGCAAGAAAAAGGCAGTGTAACTTTCCTAAAATTGTAATATCCATCAACAAAGGTATAGGAATGAGGAAGAAGTAATGTTTTGAGCCTCTACTAAGGACTGGAATGCCCAAGTAGAATAGTCATACAGCTTTTCTGTGTTTTCTGTGTTTTTTTCTACCCACATTTTTTTTAAAGAGATATACAATACTTCTTAAAAACATTTGCCTTGGGATTGTGTTTCTTGCTATGACCACAGTGGGTATTGTAGAAAACTTCTTCCTCTTTTCCTTTTATATTTTAAATGTCCTAGATGATCACAAAATAAGTTTTTTAACCTTTATAATCACCCAGCTGAGCTTAGAGAACTCCATTATGCTTGTTAGCAAGGGAGTCCTATAAATATTGCAGGGTTTGGGGTGGAACTATTTCTTGGATGATGTTGGGTGTAAAGTTGTATTTTACCTTTGAAAACTGAGTGAGAGCCTTTCAATTTCCTTGACTTGCCTCCTGTGTGCCTTGCAGGCCATCACCATCAGCCCCAGTAATTCCAGGTGGAAAAAGTTCAAAGTTAGAACTACACAACGGACCACTCCCTCCTATCTCTTCTGTTGGATTCTCAATCTGCTTATAGAAATTCCAGTATCAATAGCTGTAAGAGGCCAAGGAAGCAGCAACAACATTACAAATATGTTTAATAGTGTGTTTTGTACTTCAGGACACACTATAGGAGCTTATTTGATAATAAACACTTTCAGAAATGGGCTTGGTTTATGGTTCATGGTCTTAGCCAGTGGCTACATGGTGATTCTCTTACACAAACACCACCAGCATGTTCAGAAAATTTGAAGCACCAACCTGTCACCCAGAAGGCACCCTGAGATCAGAGCCACCCAAACCATCCTTTTACTGATGAGCACATTTGTTACCTTTTATGCATTCACCTCTGTTTTTACTCTTTTTATCACATATGTTGACCAAAAGTCTCCCTGGATGTTGTCTACTGCTATCTTTCTGTCACTATGTTACCCAACCATCAACCCCTTTGTATTGATCCCTAGAGATCTCAGGAATCTCTCAATTTTCTGGGTCAAAAAAAATACTCATTCTCACACTGGTCTCAACTGTAACCATGGAGGCATCTATAGAATTTCACTCCCTCCTAGCAATAGCTGCCTCCTGAAAGTTCTTGGAACTGGGAACAAGACCCCAAGAGGCTTCTAATCTAGAAGGATCAAGTAAGACTAGAATCTCATTACGATAACATCAAAGTCACAGGAGAGCTTAAAAAGACTTCATAGACCCTATAGCAAAACCCAAGTACAAAGAAGGATGCCTCTGGGGATGAGCCCAACAGGTTTAATTTTTCTGCCGTGTGATACCTTTTCAAATAGTTGAAGATGACCATCATGTTCCCATTTAATCTTCTCTCTTCTAGGCTTAATATCTCCATACCCTTTAAGTGATCCTGATATGTTCAGGAAGACATTTGTTATTTTAGTTACCTTCTGCCTGTTATTCTCCAGTCTTTCAAGAATTTAACACAATGCCTGGTACGTAGTTTGATCAATGCGTATCATGATTGCCGTATCACACCCACTATACTTCTCAAGTACTATACTTCTTAAACTGCAGTCTATGAGCAAATTCTGTTTTCAGGCTACCACATCATGCAGGTGACTGATTTTGAGGGTTTAAGCCATGAAAACCCCCAGCTCTATTTTCATGAACTGCTGTCTAGCCATGAGGACTTCATTTTCTCTTTCTAAAGTGGAATTTTGAACTCGTGAGAAAATATATACCTGTGTTCCTATTTCATTTCATGCTGTTATGTAATACTGGGGACATTCTTTACACATAAATCAACAACAAATATTCTCCTAGTTCAAAGTGCTATCTGAATGAGCACCTTATCAAATCCACAGTGCATGAGCACAAACCAAAATGTTTATTTTTATCAGCTAGCCAAAAAACCAGTTTAAGACTCAATGGCAATGAATAAGAAATATATCATAATGTTTTTAAAATCCTGATGTGAAATGAAAACAATAAAGGAAGGACCCTTTAAAATGTTAAATATGATGAGTATGTGTGAATAAAAAAAGGCCTAAACTTCACAGTAAAGGAACAATTTGGTATTTTATTATTATTTCTGAAGATTTAAAATGATTTCTTGTTATGTCCATAAAGGCAAAGATGTTTACTTGAAGTTAAATTATTATTCCAAAAAATATGCAGGATCCTATGACCAGCAAGAAGGTAGAATGGAAGCTTTATATAATGTCTTCAACATAAAACAAAATAAAGTAATTAGATGGCAGACAATATTATAATTACATCAGATTCCTTAAGGCAAGAAGACGGAAACTCCCACTCACACACAAGGTTAAAACAAAGAAAGAAAATTCATCAATAACACTAGAAGACTTTTTTCTTGTTTGTTTTTTAGGCAATTGGGGTTAAGTGACTTGCCCAGGGCCACACAGCTAGTAAGTGTCAAGTGTTTGGTCTGAGGCCAGATTTGAACTCAGGTCCTCCTGACTTCAGGGCCAGTGCTCTATCCAGTGCGCCACCTAGCTGCCCCTCAGAAGACTTTAACATACAGTTTTCACTCCATGCCACTGTCCCAAACAAATCTATACACCTGCTACAATGAGCACAAGCCACTTCTTAGGTTTGTTAGTGGGGACCTGAATGTAAGAATCTCCCATGACTGTGGTATCTCTACCTAAACACCTACCCCATCCTCACCCCATCCCACAAAAACCGGGAGACATTGATTCTGCCCAGACATGTGAAGCAAAAGAAGAGAGGGGAATGGAGGAATAACATGTAGT
>NW_020948951.1:8206215-8363876 GCF_900497805.2 Vombatus ursinus | reverse complement strand
GGAATCTCCCCAAAGTCCTTAAAGTAGCAAATTGGGAATAGGGACATGATGACAACTGCCTGTACCTCTCATGTCTTCCCAGAGTCTTTTCCATCAGCAACCTGAAGTGTGATTGGCCTATCCCATCTTCTACCTCCAAGCAGGTAGACAACTCAGTGCTATGCTTGAAGACTTACATAGTGACAGTTCCTGAGCATCACATCTCTGCTATCCAATAGATATTTACTCACCTCTTGTGGTCATAACATCATCTCATCTGGGTGTTTCTTTTCAATAGTCCATCCCATTATCTTTGTCTCTGGATTTTTGGTCACACAGTTGTTCTCTGCTATCATCTGGGCTTTAGTTCGTCAGTACCATATAGGGTTTTCTGTTCCAATACTAAAGTGCATTTCACAGAAAGGCCCTCACAGGTGCAAGGTGATTTTTTTTAAATAAATAATCAAGACTACAAGTCACCTGACCTATCTTCATAGGCGGCAACAAAAACCTAGAACAATACTGCCTGTGATCACCTGTTAATTTGTGTGACCCTGCTCAGTGATGATTTCAAATTCTCATGGACTGGGCCCAGCTCAAGCTGTTCAAGTGCTGCAGGTTCAAAATACAAATCAAATGAGATTCTTATAGACCACTGAATAGTTATCACAAAAATGTTTACTTAGCCAATGCAGAGAAAGGATATTTAGCGAGGATACAATAAATAAACAGAACTTTATTTACTACTTACTATGTGTAAAACTCTGTGCTAAGTTCTGAGGTGCAAAGAAAAGGAAACAATCATTCTCAGAGAGCTAAGGTTATTAATGAGGTGTGACTACCAAGGCTGATGAAATCTTGCAAAATGGTAAGGTTCCTCAAGGCATGAAGGAACTGTCCAAAGGAAGGAAGCTGGGTTGGAAATGAGATTGATGGAATCTCAAAGGATGATGAGGTTCTGCTTGAGCTTTCTAGGGGCATCATAGAGAAGTGAAAAGGAGTTCAACTGAATTTGGGTCAACAACTCAAAGCATAAGTCATTAGGACCAAAGAAAGTAAAAAAAATTTTTTTCTCAATATGGCAGGCAATAGTAAGTTTTGCAGTACAGACCTAGAAACATGCCAAACATCAAAATAGGAGGAGTTACAAACACAGCTTAAGGATCAGAAGTCTCCTAGAAGAATATGATAAAGTGAGGGGCAGCTAGGTGGCACAGTGAATAGAGCACCAACCCTGGAGTCAGGAAGACCTGAGTTCAAATCCGGCCTTAGACACATAATCTTTCCTAGTTGTGTGACTCTGGGCAAGTCACTTAACCCCAATTGCCTCACTAAAAAAAATTTGATAAAGTGAAAAACCTGGATGCTAAGAAGCCGCTGATTTTCCTTTTCTAGGGACATTTGCAAGCAAAGACTTTCCCAGGTCTCAGTTTGTCTGAGGCATCACCTAACAATCTGTGAGTAGTAGTAGCTGCCCAATACGGGACTGAACTGGGGATTACTATCCAAAGGTTTGGACAAATAAGAGAATGATAAAAAACCAAAAGGTACTGCCCAATTTTCAATAGAAGTAAAAGGATGTAAAAATAGTTTTCAACAGTAGAAACTACTAATAAACTAATGACTTTTATAACCTATTAATAATCACATATTTCAAACCACTAGTAATAAGAGAAATACAAACTAAAACAAACCTTAAGTTCAACCTTTGACTCAAACAATTGAGAAAGATGAAAAAAGACAAGTATAGTCAATGTTGAAGGAATTATGGGAAAATAGGCAAACTAATTAATTGTTGTTGGAGATGTGAATTGATAACAACCATCCTGGAAAGTGATTTTGAATTACGTAAATAAAGTAACTAAAATATCTAGAACTTTTTGACCAAGAGATTCCAATACTAGGCCTATAATCTATGAACATCAATGACAAAAAGAAAGTCACAGTATCCACAAAATATTTGTAATTCTGTATTTGTCAATAATAAACTGGAACACAAAGTCTAGAGAACAACAGTCACAAATCAATTAAAACTGAATATTGAGATCTTACAAGGTATGAACCTGTCCCAAAAGAAGGTGAATGAGAAGACACTTTACTTGCTCCTTTGTAAAGGTTGGAATCCATTAATGGAGAGCAATGTATAAAATATAAGTTTTATTAACATGTTCTTCAGTTTTGCTGATTTCTTTTATCTTCTTCTACCTAAGAGATTCTGTCATTCTGGAAAAGAGGTAGCAACCAACCACACCAGGTCTCAAACTTTCCTGTTTTACCCTCTGTGAATGACCTTGTCTGACTCTCCCAGTGAGTAGAGAAAAGTTTTCATTCCATCTGCTACCACTTGATTACTTTGCAGGGAAGGAGAGGCTTGGGAGAATTGTCATTCATCAGCATTAATTGTGGATAATTCTTAGCACCTGGGAAAAAAGTTTCTTCTTCCTCAGAGACATCAATGACTCCCATTATTGACAATGTCATTTCTCTTCAATTTGATCTTCTAATCACAGCTCATGAGGGAGATGAACTCAGGTTATGCCATAGCTATAACTACGATAAGACTACCCTCACTCCCATGCCTCCACAGACATACATGGGGAGCAGCCCTTCCTTCATCTATCCAAGAAGCAGAAACCAAAATAGGTAAGTGGTTTTTTCATTTCTCCTAGAGAAGAGAAGTATTCACAGGAGAGAATATACAATAAAGGAGATGGTAATCTCCTCTTATTCTGCTCTGGTCAGACCATATTAGGAGAATATCTTCAATTCAGGACCATTTATCAGGAAGGACATTGGAAACTAGAACAAATTCAGAGGCAACTGATCACAATGGTGAAGAAATTGAGGTGGAATGATGACTGTGCTGGAAGAGCATAAGTTAAAGTAACTGGGAATGAGTAGCCTAGAGATGAGCAGGTTTTGAGAGAGAAAGGTAAGAATAAATGTCTTTATTTGTATTTTTAAGGAGAGCTGTCTCATGGGCATGTTTCCCTCACTCACTTTCTAAGAGTCTCCTTACATTGGAAACATTTCACTTTGACAATAGTCAATCTGTCATATAATTGCCTGAGAGTTATGATATAGAGAGAAGAGTAGAAGGAACCCTCAGTAAACACCCTCATTTTAAAATATGAGTTGAGACCTTTTCAACTGAAAGTGTAGAGGTAAATGATGTCATGTGGGGGCCTAAAGAGGGACAAAAAAGTGTGCAATTTTTTATCTGATGAGCAGAATGGTAAATGGATTAGGGATTCCTCTATAGAGGGGTATGGTAGACTAGAAAAGAGAAGAGTGATGGAAGGACTGTAGGTCATAGTAAGGGCAGAAAAAAGGCTCAGGCTTGTAAGGTGTAGAGAAAGCTGGAATGAAAATTAACTACAGTCAGATATAAATTTGGAATTTATTAACATGGAAGTGAGACATCTTTTTATAGATGATAGAAGGGTCAAAGTGGTGCCTATCTCTATGTATAATTGACGTAGGGAGAAGTCAGATATGGGAACTGAGTAAATTGAATAATCAAGAAGTTAGGATATTTCTATATCAATACATATTTTCAAGTCCATTATTATGGGGACACAATTTAGAATGGAGCAAAAGAGTGTGAGCCAATTATTAACGTCATTGAGGAAGAAAGAAAAATCTCCTGAGGGGTTAATCAGTAATGGTTATCAGGATCTGCATTGGGAAATGCATCTGAATAAAATGAAACTCAACAGAGCAGAGACTGCTGAGCAATAGTGGTAGAGAGAGAATGTGGAAGTGGCAACAGGCAGCAGGAAGGATTGGACTCCATTAAGTTGCAAGGTAGGATTGAAAGTACGATGAAGTGTAGAAAAAGTAGCCAGGAATACAAGGTCTTCTGGAGGGAACTGGTATCACTGAATGCCAGAAGATGGAATGAATGATAAAGTAAAAATATTAAGATGAAAGGAAGTTTCTTAATTATGGAGCCTGCATTCCAGAGAGCCCATTGGAAGCAGGTTGATGAGAAGTGGAATATTTCTGGGAGGAAGCAGGGGATAAAGAGTGTGTGGTGTTGGATGAAGAAGTAGTGAACCGTATGGGGTGTTGAATTTGTATATTAGCGGCTTGACATTCAGAAGCACAGGTATTTGGAGAGTAACATGCTGACCATACAGGAATGAATCGAGAATATTAATAGAAAGAGACTGGTGAAGGTCAGCCCTAAGATAGTTAGATTCTTAAGCTCTTTCCTTATGTTCCAAACAAATGGCAGGTGTTGATATTGTGCACTGAAAGGCTCACATTAGACAAGAGCAGACAAATCTATAGGCTATGGGAGTCATGCTAGGAGGTTGATTTGGTGGCAGGATGGAGAAAGCCAAAGACAGAGGGCACAGGTGGGTAGCAAGCATCTGGTGCTCACTTAGACATTAATAAGACATCCCTAGGTTAGAGGAATCAGAGGCCAGAGCCAGGATGCAAATGGAGTAAGGTAGCATGGACTAGGGCTGATGCAGAGAGCCAGGAAGGAGGAAAGGGAAAGAGAACAAGCAATTATTAAGCACCTATTATGTTCCAGACACTGTGCTTTACATTTACAAATATAATCTAATTTGATCCCTACAATAAGCCTGTGACATAGTTGCTGGGCTTAAGTGACTGGAAGGGGAGAGTTGGATGAGGAACTGAGGCAAAACAGAAATGAGAGTGGAATTCATTCCGGAACAAGGTGATAGCCTGTTTTAAGCACAGAAGCAGCAGACAGAATGCTAAGTTCATGAAAGAGCAAGTCAAATAGTTTGGCTGGAACAAACAATGTATCAGGTAGAATGAGAAGCCTAAAAATATGTGCTGGAGCCAGATGGTTACGGAATTTCAATTCTGAAATGAAAATTATATATTTGCTCCAAAGGCAATAGAGAGCCACTGAAGTTTATTTGTCAGAAAAATGATGTTGTCAGGCCCTTATTTAAGATTATATTGAGCACACTTGGACAAAAATGTGGAAAGACTGGAAGCTTGTTGTCCACTTAAAATCATGTTACAATAGTCCCGGCTGCTGTTGATGAGGGCTGGAATTACACAGTGGCTATGGGAGTAGAAACAAGAGATTTTATGGATATAGAATCAACAAGACTTCAAAACTCATTATATCAATGAACTTCACAAACATTTGCTATGGATCTTCTTTGTGCAAAGAACTGAGCACACAAGGAGAAAAAGAGAAGCCCCTTCCTCTATAAACCTTCATTCTGAGATAATAAGTGGCTTCCAAGGTCCGTTCCAGATCTCATCTTGTGTGATTCTGGTATATGAAACCTAAGTTACATAAGGAAATGTGCCTGGAAACAAGGACTGAGTAGTTACACCTTTGTCTTTCCTACTCCCTGTTCAAACCACAATGGGATATGTGGTGTTCAGTTCATTACAGGAAGGACATCGAAAACAGGAGCTCACCCAAGAAGGTTGAGCAGGAGAGTGAGGGAATAAGCATGGTCTAGGTAGTGACTATGCCACTGATTTATTGTCATAAAAATAGTGTTTTTAGGCCAGGAACAAATGATCTGACAGAGATAATAAGGATAATTTATGTTTCTTTAAAATTTAAGATTTCCAACAGACTTGACAACTCTCATGTCATTTGATCCTCACAACCATGTTGGGATGTGGATGGCATTAGTATACTTATTTAGCAGATATGAAAATTGAAGAAAATCAAAGTTAAGTGGTTTGCCAAGAATTATACAACTGGAAAGAGACTAAGGTAGGTCACAAACCCCGATTTTTCATTACCCTAAGTCCAATGCTCAATGCCAACTAGCTGCTAGACATTCTCTTTGAGGATCTGAATAATTGTAATGTGGAAAATGGATCATGCCTGACTGAGGTGACCCCATTAGGTCAAACTGGAAGCCATGGGTACAAGATATAGATAGGCAGATTTCCATCTAATATAAGACAATATATCCTAATAGTTAAAGCACTCTCTAAGAGGAACCTGATCATGGGTTCCCCAATGGTAGAAGTCTTTATACATATTCTAAGCACCTGAACTTATGATCACTGGGGAGGAAAGAGTTTCAAACTTTGCTCTGGTCCCTGTATAAGTGGTCTCCTGCTATTAAAATACAAGAGGCTGCAAGAGAAGTATTTGTATTTGTATCGCTATCACTTAGCAAAAGGCCTGGGACGTAGTGAATTTTCATTAATTCATTCATTCATTTATTCATTCTTTATTGATCTGTGAATTATAGAATCTGTGAATTGGAAAGGATCTCAGCAGCTATCCCCAATCTATACCTGAACAAAAATCCCATCTTCTGCATACCAGACAAATAATCATTCTTTGAAAATTTTGTTTGGAGACCTCTTATGAGGGCAGCTCCTCTGAATGAGAGCATATCTGACTTCGTGGTAGGTCTAATTTTTAGAAAGTTTTTTTTTACCATCCCATCAAGCCTAAATCAATACTTCTTCCACTTGACAGCCCTTCAGATAGTTGAAGACACCAATCAGACCTGACCCAGAAAGTCTTCTCTTCTCTAGGTGACACAACTATAATTCTTTCCTTGATATTCCTATGACATGACCTAGAGACTGCTCACCCTGCTGTATTCACAGTCCTGAACTTTTCTAGCTTATCACAAGTCTTCCAAAATGTATAGATAAAAACAACAAATATTGACAGAAACAAGAAGTAAATGTGAATGGAGAGAAAATGTCTCAGCTGCAGGTTTAGTTGGTCTAGACTAGTGATTTGATTGGAGTAGGTAACTCAGTGAGAAAATTCCCTTTATCAGTGCAAATCAACAACTGCTCTAAAACTTCTAAGGGCTTTCCATGTGCCGGACAGGGAGGATATAAGATGAAAAAGACAGCTCCCATTCTCAATAAAGTTGCGTTCTTAGATTTAGGAATATTTTTTTCAACTATTTTGTGAAAGTGATAATCAATGTATCACCGGCAGCAATTATCCAATAATCACGCATCTATTAACTGTTTGCTAGGGGTCAGACAAAGAAAAGGAAAAAACAGTGTCTTTGCCCTCAATGGACTAGACAACACGCAAACAGCTATGTAGGAATAAGATTATATGGAACAGGTGGAAGGTAACCTTAGAAGGCAGACATTAAGGAAAGGGGGAGCCAGAAAAATCTTCCTGCAAAAAGAGAAATTTAAGCTGAGTGAAGAGGATAATAGGTGGAGGTAAAAAGGGGGAAGATTCCAAAAATGGAGAGAGCTAGTCAAAAGCATGGCATAGAGAGGTGAAGTGTATGTGTGAGAAACAGCAAGAAGGCAGCTTGTTGCTTGACCTTAAAGAAACAGGGTGAGAAGACTGGAAAGACAGGAAAGGACGAGCCTGTAAAGGGCTTTAAATACCAAAAGAACAAAATTTTAGACTTGATCATGGAAGTAACAGGGAACCACCAGAACTTAACTGAATAAGAGGTCAACATGGTCAGCCCAGTGCTGAGGAAAAACACATTTTATGGCTGAGTGGAGGATGGATTGGAGTGAGGAGAGAGTTGAGGAGGGGAGATCAACTAGAGAGCTGTTGCCAGAGTCTAGATGATGAGACACTGCTTCACTGTGCTAAATGTAAGAGGATAAATAAAGAAATGCTTGAAAAGTGGAGGTACTACAATGCACCAGTTGATGAATTATGTGGAATGAATTCAACAGAAATGTCAAAAATGACATCTAAGTTGTGAGGCTGTGAGATTGGGAGGATGGTAGTGCCCTCAATAGAAATAAAGAAGTTCAGAAGAGGGGAGAGTTTGAGAGGTTAGGTAGAGGGTTTTTTGGTTTTTTTGCACATGATGAGTTTGAGATGCTTGTGGGACATCCAATTTCAGATGTCCAAATGTATGTTCATAATGTGAGACTGGAACTAAGAAGAATGATTAGGGCTAAATATATAGATCTGGGAAACACCTGCATGATGCATCCAGATTGTATCCATAGGAACTGATGAGATCACTGAGCAAGATGGTATAGTTGAAGAGAGCTCAGGAGAAGAACCTGGGGGAGCCCCAGGATTAGTGAGCATTACCTGGATAAAGAGAGGATACTGAGAAGGAGCAGCAATGCATTTGGAAGAACCAGGAGAGAGCAGTGTCATGAAAACCTAAATAAAACAAAGCACAAAGGATCACTAGGTTCATAGGCTAGAGAGTTCAAGAAGGATGAGGATTGAGAAAAGACCATCAGATCTGGCAATTAAGAGATCACTGGTGACTTTGGAGGGACCACATGAATCCAAACGCCTCCACTTACAGTGTCTCTCATATATTCACATGTTATCAAATGTCCCCATATTATCTATGAATGCATTATTCACATACTATACTTGATAACGTGTCTTACCACCTCTGACATTCTGGGAGTCTGACCCTGGCCAAATCATTTAACTTCTGTGACTCAAACTACTCTCTAAAATTGCAATAGAACAAATGCCATTCTGCATTCCTCAGTGAAGGTTCCTCTAGAGGATTTTTATACAATAATGAAACTACTGCATTGTGCTAAAATATATACATGTGTGTATTAATGTATTTGTATGTGCATACATATATACACACATAAATGCATATGCTTATAATACATATGTACAAAGAAAGAGAGAGGAGGGAAAGAGGTAGATGAGAGAGAGAGATTAAAAGAAGCTTTAAGAACTATACAAAGTGCTTTATATCCTCATCAAGATTTCCCTTTGCTAAGCATATTTGGGCAATGGATGAAGTCCAGGCCACTGCCTGTGGTTGGACAGCACGTTATCTAAGAATCGTTAAGCTTTTGGTCCATGGGCTGTAGTTTGCTAACCCCTGGCCTACACCAATGAAGTCACATCCAGGCCCAAATATATATGCACACATAAAGATGTGTGCATTAATTTGTATCATATAAAGATATATGTATATATACACATACATGTGTCTATGTATATGTGTGTGTATACATTTAAAATACATAGGAAAGAGTACCTTATTAGCTCCAAATTGGTTTCCTTAAAATATTCCTATGAAATAACTTATTATTCCTATACTACAGATGGCAAAAATGATCCTCAGGCGTATTAAATGAGTTACCCAGGATTTGAATCCAGGTCTCTTAACTCTTTCCACTAAACCATGTTGTTCTCTGAGGGCACTTCAGTGTTCATTGCCACAGAGTTACAAGAGAACTTTTGGACCCTCAACTCATGAACTTCCATATTCTTACCTTCTCTTTGTGAGGGAAACTTACATGGCAAAGTTTATTAGTTTATTGGTACCTGTTAGGTTGGCAGGTCCCAGGAAAACTCCTGAGGATCTAACATCTGGCTATGCCATTCTCTGTTATCAATAGGATTTACCGGGTCTCTCATGTATGTAGTACTCTACAGGACTATGTGAGTCTATATGAGGCAGAATCTATTTTCATGAGGCCAGCACACCTGAGGACTCAGGATACCAGAGTCATTGAGTACTTAGGTGGCACAGTGGACAGAGGGCTAACATCCAACTGAATTAGCTAAAGCAGCATTCCACTTCACATTTTATAGCTTCACACAAGCTAGAGTCCATACTCCAGGGACTCTTCAGGGACTCCAGGGACTCTCTGTATACTCTAAAATAGATCTTTCACATGACAGCCTAAGTAAACAGACCTCAGGAATGAGAGTCAGAAAGACCTGAGTTTGAATTTTGCCTTACACAGGAGTGAACTGTGAGGCATTGTGCAAGTCACTTAATTTGTCTCAATGGCAGTTTCCTCACTATAAAATGGAGAAAATAATAGCCTCTGCCCCAAGGTTTTTGTCAGAATCAAATGAATTTAAATATATACAGACCTGGGCAAACCTTAAAGTGCTATAAAATGCCACATATTATTATAATTATGGTTATTATATTAGTCATTTTAATACCCTCCCTCAAACATTTCACTATGATATATAAACTTTTAGAGGCTTATTATTGGTAAATGAATACAACTTATACTCTCATCAGTGCTACTCAAGGCACATCTTAATTTTTCATCTATCTACCTTCTTATTTCTTTTTTAAAAAATACATTATTTATTTGTTTTAAACTTCAAAAAAATTGAATTCCATATTTTTCTCTTTTGCCCAAACCCTGATAAGATAATCAATGACATATGTGACATCATGCAAAACATATTTCCATAATAGCCATATTGAAAAAACAAGGAAGAAAAATAAAGTGAAAAAATTATACTTCAATTTGTACTCAGCGTTCATCAGTTCTCTTTCTGGAGGTGGATAATATTTTTCATCATAAATCTTTTGGAACTGTCCTGGATCACTGTCTTGATCAGACTAGCTAAGTCTTTTACAGTTGATCATCATTACAATAATGCTGTTACTGTGTAAAATGATCCCTGGTACTATTAGGTCACTATTCATCAGTTCAAGTAGGTCTTCCTAGATATTTCTAAAACCACTCCTTCTTCATTCCTTTGCACAACAATATTCTATCACAATCATATAGTGCCACAATCATAACTTATTCAACCATTTTTGGCATCCCCTCAATTTCCAATTCCTTGACACCACAAAAAGAGCTTTAATAAATATTTTGTACATATAGGTCCTTTTCCTTTTTTCTTTTTCTTTTTATCTCTTTGGGATATAGATCTAGTAGTGGACCAAAGGACATACTCAGTTTTATAGCCCCTTGGACCTGGCTCTTAATAATTCTCCAGAATGGCTGGATTACTTCACAATTCCACAAAGAGTTCATTAGTATACTCATTTTCTTACATCCTACCCACACCCCCATTACTTGTCATTTTTGATAGGTATGAGATGGTATATCAAAGTTTTAAAAAATTTATTTTCTCTCATCAATATAGATTTAGGGGATTTATTCATTTGACTATATATAGTTATAATTTCTTCAGAAAATTGCCTGTTCATATCATTTGACCGTTCGTGAAATGGGAAATGGTTTTTATTTTTATAAATCTGACTCAGTTCCCTATATATTTGAGAAATGGGGCCTTTCTAAGAGAAATGTGTGTAAAAATTTTTGATATTGCATCATTGTTTATAATACTTTTTAGCAAAATGTCGTTTCCCAGATTATCTCTTTTAATTAGGTCTATTTTTGCTTTTGCTTTGTCTGAGATCATAATTGCTACCTTTGACACTTTTAGTCTGCTGAAGCATAATAGCTTTTGCTTCAGTTCCTTATTTTAAATCTGTGTGTCTTTCTGTTTCAAGCCTGTTTCTTATAAACAACATAGTATTGGATTGTGGTTTCTAGTTCCTTCTACTATCCACTGCCCATTTATGGGTGACTTAATCCCATTCACATTCACAGTTATGATCACTAACTATGTATTTTCAATCTTCTTGTTTTCTTCTCTTTATTCTTCTCTTTTTTTTTACTATGTTCTTCCTCAAAAGTCTGTATTGTTTCTGATTACTGATTTCTGATTCTGTCTTCCTTAATCCATCCTTCTTTTATCAGCTCCCTTTCTCTAGATCCCTTTTTCTTCTACTTCTCTCTTGAATAAGATAGATTTCTATACTCAGCTGACAGTATAGATATACATATAGATATAGATTCCTCCCTCTTTGAATAAATTTAGTTCACAGTGGGGTTATAATGTTGCCCACCACCACCTCTCCCCATTTTGCTTGCCACTGTAAAGGTTCTTCTAGTGCACCTCTTTAATGTGACATAATTTCCCATTCTTCTTCACTCATCCCCCTGTTCCAAATGTATTCCTCTTTCTCATCTCTTCATTTTTTATCAACAGAACATAATCAACTTATACCTCTGCACTCTGTCTATATAGACTCCCTCTAACTGCCCTAATAATGATAAATATCTTCAAAGTTATCTGTGTCATCTTCCCATGTAGAAATGTCAAGAGTTTAATTTATTGAGTCCCTTGTGATTTCTCTTTCATATTTACCTTTTTATGCTTCTCCTGATTTTTCTGTTTGAATGTCACATTTTAGATTCATCTCTCATCTTTTTGTTTTTTTTTTAGGAATGCTTGAAAGTCCTCTATTTCAATAAATGTCTGCTTTTCCCCTGAAGGATTATACTCAGTTTTTCTGGGTATGTTATTCCTGGTTGTAAATCCTAGCTTCCTTGACTCCTGGACTATCATATCTCAAGCCCGCTGCACCTTTAATATAGAAGCTGCTCAATCTTGTATGATCTTAACTATGGCTCCAGGATATTTGAATTGCTTTTTTCTCAATGCTTGCAATATTTTCTCCTTCATCTAGGAATTCTGGAACTTGGTGATAATATTGCAGGGAGTTTTCAGTTTGATATCTTGATATCTTAGGAGGTATTCAGTATATTCTTCCAATTTTTATTTTACATTTGGGCTCTAAGATAACAGGGCAGTTTTCCTCAATAATTTCTTGAAATATAATGTCCAGGCTCTTTTTCTGATGATAGATTTCAGGTAGGCCGATTATTCTTAAACTCTTTATCCTTGATCCATTTTCCAGATTATTTGTTTTTCTAAAGAGTTACATTACATTTTCTTATAGTTTTTCATTCTTTCCCACTTTACTGTATTTGATGTCTCATGGAGTCATCAGCTTCCATTTCTTCAATTCAAATTGTTAAGAAATTATTTTCTTCAGTGAGCTTCTGTATCTAAATTTCCATTTGGCCAATTCTGCTTTATAAGGAATTCTTCTCTTCAGTGAAATTATGTAACTTTTTTACCATCTGGCAAATTCTGTTATTTTTTTAACATGTTATTGCCAGTTTTTGTGCCTTTTTTTTTTAACAAAGCTGTTAATTCTCCTTTCATAATTTTCTTGTATCACTCATGCTTCTTTTCCCAATTTGTCTTCTACCACTCTTATCTATTTCTTTAACCCTTCAAGGAATTATTGTTTAGCTTGTGTCCAACTGGCATTTTCCTTTGAGGATTTCTTTGTTGCTCTTTTCATATTATTGTCTTCTTATTTTGTGTCTTACTCTTCCCTGCCACCACAGGAACTTTTTATGTTCAAGTACTTTTTTTGTTGTTTGCTCATTTCCCAGCCTATTTTTTTGACTATGAACATTATATTCAAGTTTATTCAAGTTGGTCTCCACTTAACATGGGGGTGAAGAGGCATTGTCTCAAGCATCAGTTTTTTTGGGATGTTGGTTTCAGAGCTAATTTAGGGGAACAGCAAGTTTTCAGTGCTTCAAAGGTGATGTGATCCAAGAAGAGGTGTGGTCACTGTTGTCCTGGTCAACACTCTGGTCTTTATTGATGAAGGGCCCCTTCTCCTCTGCAACTGCAAGTCCTGTAGCTCCTGTTTCCTCTAGAACTGTGACCAGGCACCGTATCACCCTATAGCCAAAAGTGCTAGTGCTCTTTTATGCCTTGTAACTGTTCTGAAATATCTTCTCCTCTCCTACCCTCTTTATAACCACCGAGATGGCAACAAAAATAAAACTCATTACAAATATGTAAAGTGATGCAAAACAAATTCCTGCATTTGCTATGTCCAAAAAAAAGAAGAAAGGAAAAAAGGAGAAATGATGGAAGGAATAAATGAAAGAAAGAAGGAAGGAAGGAAGAAGAAAATAAGAAAGAGAAGGAGGGAGGGGAAGAGAGAGAAAGGGATGGAGGGAGAGAAGAATATGGGTATGCTTTCATTTGAACTCTGAGCCCCTTTGTTCTATATCTGGAGGTGGATGACGTGTTTCATCGTATGAGTCCTTTGGAATTAGGTTTGGTCATTTGTTCATCAGAATTACAAAGCCTTTAAAAGTGTGTAAGTTGATTATCTTTACAATATTGATGTTATTGTACAAATTCTTCTCCTGGAACTGCTCATTTCACTTTGTACCCATTCATACAAGTCTTCCCAGATTTTCATTAAAACATCCCTTTCATCATTTCTTAAAGGACAATGGTATCCCATGCCTATTATATACCATTTTTCAGCCTTTACCCAACTGATGGATAGCCCTTCAGTTATAAATTTTGCCACTGCAAAAAAGTTGCTATATTTTAGTACACACAAGTCCTTTACATCTTTTGTTGCTCTTTTTGTAGCATAGACCTACTTGTAGTCTTGCTTGGTCAAAGATTATGGCACAGAGAGAAAAAAGGGAGCCAAGATGGCAGAATAAGAAATAAGTCAGAGGAGCAGCTAGGTGGTGCAGTGGATAGAGCACCAGCCCTGGAGTCAGGAGGACCTGAGTTCAAATCCAGCATCAGTCAGCTGTGTGACTCTGGGCAAGTCACTTAACCCTAATTACCTCACCAAAAGTTGCTCTGGCCCTCCCTTATTGACCTCTGAAATGGGGCCCAGAAAATATCACAGTAGGAAAAACCTTGGAACAACTGGACCAGCAGCAAGAGGGGTTGCAGCAGTTTTGTAGCCCAGGAAGCTTTGGGGATTAATGGGAAATACCCTCTTGCTCTGGGGAAAGAGGAGCAGTACAGAACAGGAGGCATTCCAGCACCTAGCAGAAAGCCCTACCTTAGCATTCCAGAGGGAGATCCTGAGCCCCAGGGTGGTGGAGCAGGCAAGCACCAACACCAGGACCCCCGAGTGCATCAGTACCGGCAGGGAAACTGGTAGAAATCTACTTGGAAAACCACCATGTACCACAGTGTTCTCTGGCAGCCAAATCTCCCAGTGCCTCAGAATTCTGGGAAGCACAACTCCAAGACATAATATCATTATTAAACTTATATGCATCAAGTGGTATAACATCCAAATTCTTAGAGAACGTTGTACACAGTAACAGCCATGTTGTGTGAATAACTTTGATAGATTTATCTCTTCTCAGCAATGCAAGGATCTAAGACATGTCCAAAAATCTCACGATGGAAAATACTATTCACATCCAGAGAAAGAACTATGGAATTTGAATGCAGGCCAAAGTGTACTGTTTGCTCTTTTTCTTTCTTTTGTTTTGTTTTGTTTCTTCTTTCTTGTGGTTCCTCCTATTGGTTCCAATTCTTTTGTACAACATGACTAATATGAAAATATATTTAAGAAGAATGTATATGTATAACCTACATCAGATTACATGCTGTCTTAGGAAGGGAGGTGAAGAGGGAGGAGGAGAAAATTTAAAACTCAAAAGCTTATGAAAGTGATTGTTGAAAACCAAAAATATATAAATTAATTAAAAATTTTAAAAATTTTAAAAAAGAAAGAGAAAAAAAAGATTTTTGCACAGTTGAATACCTTTAGGGAACAGTTCCAAACTGCTTTTGCAGAATGGTTGGACTGGTTCACAATTTTGCTAACAGTGCAATACTACCTGTTAACCCCTTCATTATTTGTCATGTTCCGTTTTTATCATCTTAGTCAATCTGAAGGGGGTAATGGAAGGGATGCAGGGAGAAAAATATTGGAACACAAAATCTTATAAAGAAATTAACATGGAAATTCAATATATACTAAATTCTCTTGAAAAAATACATCAGACTAATTAGTCTGAAAAAAATTCAGTAGAAATAAGAAATTAGCAAATTAAAGGTCTCTGGAGACTTTTGGAATTTTAAAACTTCCTAAACATATTTTTTCAAAATTGGCTAGACTTTTTTTTCTATAACACAGAGAAAAATAACTGAAGTGAGTATTAAGTCAAATTACCAAAGAGAAAGTGTATGAAAAGGGACAGCCATACAGTGGGCTTTATTGAGTCCATTAAGTATAGAACTATTTCTCTAACAATAGCTCCTTAGAAAATTTTTGTATAATTATTAAGGTAAAATTACTCTATAGGTCATTATTAAAATATAGAGCTCATTTTTCTTGTATGTATCAAAAGTTCCTATATGATCTTAGCATAAAAATAGGAGACACTTTATTAAAGCCTTTAGGAAAAACTTTTCTCTTTGGTAAGTAAATGTATATGTATGTATGTATAACTGTGTATATACACAGAGAGAAATACATATTATAGTAATCATGAAACAAAAAAAGAAAAAATATACAAAATTAATGAAGTATCTTCTAGTATCTTTTAGTCCTGGAAAAAAAGAACACATAGTAACATGATAATCTGTGTACCCCTTACTGGCTCTTTTCCCTTTTCTTCTTATTCCCCTCACACAACAGGACTACACAAAGATGGTTGGCCTATATTTTGGACAGATTTGGTCCTTCAATAACAAGGTCAGCAGAACTCAATGAAAGAAAATTTGAGGTCCAAATTGCAGGATGTCAATTTTTACCTTCATTAGAGACTATTACCTTGAATGGTTGTAAGTAGAAAAATTCCAAATCTATAAAAATCCTTAATCTTCATAATCGAACTCAGCTCTACCACCTGCTCACTGAGTTAGAGGAAATGATGAATAAGCATATGAGGAAGAAAAAGGCTGTGTAACTTTCCTAAAAGAGTTATAGCCATACACATATGCATAGGAATGAGGCAGAAGTAGTATTTTGAGCCTCTCCTATGGATTGGAATCTCAAAGTATGATAGCCAAATAGCTTCCCTATGTTCTCTCTGTTTTTGTCTGCCTAAAGTTTTCTTTTTAAGATGAATAGAATGCTTCCAAAAATCCTCTGCCTTGGGATTGTGTTTCTCTCTGTGACCACAGTAGGGACTCTAGCAAACTTCTTCCTCTTTACCTCTTACATGTTAAATGTCATTGCTGGCCACAGGATAAGTTCTTTAACTCTCATTTTCATCCAGATGACATTGGTGAACTCCATTATGCTAATTAGCAAGGGAGTCCCACAAACATTGCATGGTTTAGAGTGGAACTATTTTCTGGATGACGTTGGATGTAAAGTTGTATTTTACCTTTGCAGAGTGAGTCAAGGGCTTTCAATTTCCCAGACTTGCCTCCTGTGTACCTTCCAGGCCATCATCACGAGCCCCAGCAATTCCAGGTGGGCAGAACTCAAAGTCAGACTCATACAATATATGAACCCCTCCTATCTCGTTTGCTGGATTCTCAATCTGCTGGTAGAAATTCCTGTTCCAGTAAGTGCAAGAGGCCCAAGGAACAGCAGCAACTTTACAAATGCATTAGATAATATGTTTTGTACTTCAGAATATATTATGCAAGTTTATTTGATAATGACCACTTTCAGAAACGTACTTTGTCTGGGGCTCATGGTCTTGGCCAGTGGCTACATGGTGCTTCTCTTACACAAACACCACCAGCATGTCCAGAAAATATAAAGCACCAAACACTCACCCAGAAGGCACCCTGAGATCAGAGCCACCCTAACCATCCTTTTCCTCATGAACACATTTGTTAGCTTTTATGCAATCATCTCCATTTTTACTCTTTTTCTTGGTTATTTTGATCAAAATTCTCCCTGGATGTTGTCTACCTCTATCTTGCTCTCACTATGTTACCCAACCATTAGTCCCTTTCTATTGATGCCCAGACTCTACAGGTCTACCTGTAATTTCTGAGCCAAGTAATGTCCCCTTTGTCACACTGGTCTCAACAGTAACCATGGAGTCATAAGCAGAAGGTTTCCTCCTCCTGCCATCCCTTTACCTGCCTCCTAAATGTTCTTGAAACAGAGGAGACACAAAGAGGCTTCTAATCTGGAAAAATCAAATAAGAGAAGAATCCTAAGACATCAGTCACAGCAGAGCTCAAATAGACCTTACAGAGTCTACAGCATAACTCATATGCAAAGAAGGATGCCTTCAAGGAATAAACAGAGGAACTATAATTCTTCTTCCACATAATACTCCCTTCAAATTTTTGAGCATGGTTGTCATGCTTCCACTTCATCTTCTCTTCTCCAGTCTTAATATCTCCACTCTTTTCAAGTGATCCTAATATGATCAGGAGGACACTTACTATTCTGGTTGCCTTCTTCCTGATGTTCTTTAGCCTTTCAAGAACCTAACATAGTACTCCATACGTGGTTTGAGAAATACAAATAATAATAACCTTATCACACTTACCTCATTCTTGGTACTATGCTTCTCATACTGCAGTCTAAGAGTGAATTGTCTTTGCTGGTGACCACACCAGGAAAGTGACTCATTTTCAGCTTTTAAATCATGAAAAACTCCAGCTTTATTTCCATCAACTGTTGTCTAACCACATGGAATAAGAGAAATACAAATCAAAGGAATCCTGACGTTTCACTTTGGACCCATAAAATTGAGAAAGATAGCAAAAGATAAGCATAGTTGATGTTGGAGAGTTTGTGGAAAAATAGGCACACTAATTCGTGGTTGGTAGAGATATGAACTGTTACAAACATTCTAGAAAGTAATTTGGAACTATGTAAATAAAGCAACTGTAATAGTCAGAGATTTCAATAGGAGATACATAAATTAAAAAGGTCAAATACAAAAAAATGAAAGACAAAATATCCACAAAAATATTTATACCTGTACATTTCATGGCAATAAACTGGAACAAAGTAAAGAGAACAACAATCACAAAACAATTAAAACTGAATGTTGATAAATTATAAGGCACAAACTTGTCCCCAAAGAAGATGAATGAGAAGATTAATTTCTTGCTCCTTTGTAAAGGTTGGAGTCCATTACTTGGGGAACAATGCATAACATGTAAGATTTATTAATATGTTCTTCAGTTTTGCCAATTTTGTAAAAATCTTATTCCACTGAAGAGAATCTGTCATTCTAGAAACATTACTTCAGACTCAATGATATTGAATAAGCAATACATCATAATGTGAAAAGAAAAGATTACACCCAAGCACAAATGTGATAATTTCACAGTTGTTGAGATACCATCTTTCAGAAAAGGTAGGCATGCAGGAAACAGATAACCAGGAAACATGAATGAAATAAACATTTACTATTAAAAGTATGGACTCCATACGTGTTGAGAGGGGCTCACATGTGGTGAAGATACTGTTATTGGGTGTGTGCCTCAAAAAGAGGCAGATTAGATGTTTCTATTCTCTCCTTTCCCTAACCTTCTCCAAGAAGGATTTTGATTCCTGCCAGGAGGATAAGCAGGAGGTTGGGTCCAGACACCCTTCTGTTTTCCTCAGAGAGAAACAGTGGGTTCTACATGGTAATGACATCTAACTGCCCCTTTAAATATTATTTGTCTAGGGGGTATGATCAGGTAACATCTAACTTTTAATCACTTTGTCATATTCAGGAGGATGGCTTGATATCTACTGGTTGAATCCTCCAACTTCCACAATGAGCATACACAACAAATATGAAAGAAACTCATTCATCCAAATTAGAAAAAAGTAGAAATCAGACAAGGCATATATTTAGGAGAATATGGACTAGACAATACAGAGTGAAGGAGCTCTCCCATTAGTAGTAATGTAACTGAAGTCAACTAAGAGAGAAGGTTCTAGATGTTATCCAAGAAGAAACTCTTCAGAGCTTCTAGAGTAGCAAGCTAGGAATAGGGACATAATGGAGACTGCCTGTACTTCTCATGTCTTTCCAGAGCCTTTTCCATCAGCAACCTGAAGTGTGGTTGGCCAATTCCATGTTATCTCTCAAAGCTGGAGTCCAACTCAATACTATACTTGAAAATTCACACTTTGAGACTCCCAATGGGAGACTCCCATTTGAAGAGTCCCCAGAGTAGGGACTGGCTGAGTTTTGAAGCTCTGTAACTCTCACCAAATCAATCCTACACTTGAAGCAGGACAGGACTTTCACTACTACCAATAAGGAGAGAGTCACTTATTAATGGCAAAGGCATATAATTATATATTATCATGGTGTTCCATGCCCCCTGCTCCTGGGCATCACATATCTGCTATCCAATAGATATTAACTCACCTTTTATGGTTAAAATATCATTTCATTTGAGAGTTTCTTTTCAACAGTCCATCAAATTATCTCTGTCACTGAATTTTTGTTCATAGAGTTGTTCTGGTAGGTTGCAACAAAAGTCGGAACAACACTGGGCATGATAATCTGTTATTTTGTTTATCCCTGCTTCTTGATGATTTGAGAATGTCATGGACTAGGCCCAACTTAAGCTGTTCAAGGGCTACAGTTTCAAAGTAGAAACTAAATAAGATACTGAGAGACTATTGGACAATTATCACAAGGGTGTTTACTTAGCCAGTAAAGAGAAAGGCTATTTAGCAAGGATACAATAAATAAACAGGACTTTATTAAGTACTCACCATATATGACTGTGTTAAGTTCTTCGAATGCAAAGAAAAGACAAAAATGATTCTTGCTCTCAGAATGCTTACATTTATTCAGTTGGTCTCATCTTTGCTCACTTGCTGAACATGCTGGTTGGCTGATCAGAAGTTTGATGAAGGAACTAAGTCCTTATGCACTGACTTTTTATTTGGGTCACCAGGAAGCTAGGTCAGAGGCATTATCCTTAGTTCACTGGGAGAATTAAGTCTCAAGATGAATTTTATAATCTTTTAAGGAAAAACTGATGCAGTCTGCATGGGACAAGATCTGGAACAATGGGGTGGGGAGAAAATGTAGAATATTGATCCCAGATATCTTTCTGACATGAGACTAGAAAATTCCTTCTAATTCCCATTAAATTGAACTATGAGTCTGTATGCCCCAAATCCTCCTTCCTATTTTATCTACATAAAAAGACCAATAGGAGCTATGTGGAGACTAAAATTCCAAGGGATCAAATCCATCCCAGGGCCTTATATGATTGACATACATAGGAAGCCAGGGGAAGAAGAAAACTAAGGGAAGTTGGCAAAGCCATCACTCTTCCCCATTGGCATGAGAATACATGGCAAATTGTATGACCTGAATAGCAGAAAGTATTTGCAGAATAGACACTTTAATTTACCATGGCAAATCTCTGAAGAAATGAAAAAGAAAAAAACAGATTGGAAATGCAAACACACTGAAGTCAAAGACAATCTAGAAGAAGAGAAGAAAAAAAATCAATATTGTTAAAATGCAGAAAATATCATATCTGTACAGTAAATCACATTGATCTGTGTTCCAAAATGAGAATCATAGGCTTATTAGAGAAAAAAAATGGAGGTCAAAAAGCTATTTTCCCATTCAAAGAAATTCTTCTTGCTGCCAGCCAGCTTCACCCAATGGTCCCAGAATCTCTAAAATTCACAACACAGCTTAAGAATAATATATATACACCTAATCAGGAAATACAAAGTAGAAACTCACAGATTCACCTAGATGAATCCCCCTGTGGAGCTTCAATGTGGGAGAAGTTGTCAAGGAACAACCTTCCTTCACTCTTAATGGGAAGTCTCATAGTTATAGAATGCTTCCTGGAGGGTCAAAGGAAGAAATAAGGAGAGTGATGTCACTTCATTTGTAATGATCCATTGAGTCATTGCATCTTCCTGCTTACTGAACATCAGTCGAGCATTAAATATTTGTTAATCATCTCTTATGTGCTAGGCAGTGTGCTAAGCAGTGAGGATACAAAAAAGAAAAAGACAGTTCCTGCCAACAAGGAGCTTATGATCTAATAGGGAAACAACACACAAAAAGAACCTGTGGAACTAGAAGAGAGGCAGAGGGTGTTGAGGATACTGGTAAGGAGTGAGTATCAAGGCTGATGAAATCTTGCAAGTTGATGAGCTTTCTCAAGGCATGAAAGACAAGTCCAAAGGAAGGATTAGAAATGAGGGTTAAATTAGTCAGATTAGAAATGAAGAGATTAATGGAATCTTAAAGTATGATGAGGTTCACTGATGAGGTTCCTCATGAGGTACCTAGAGGCCAAATAGAAAAGTACAAAGTTCATTTGGGTTTGGGTCAACAATTCAAAGCACAAGCCATTAGCACCAAAGTAAGAGATAAAGACCAAAGACTAAAGACCCAAAGAAAAGAAATTTCTCAGTGTGGCAGGAAACAGGAAGTTTTGCTTTCCAGACACAGAGATATGCCAACCATCAAAATAGGAGTTAAAAATACAACTCAAGGATCAGAAGTCTCCCAGAAGAACATTATTAAATTAAAAAACCTAGACAATAAGAAGCCCCTCCTTTTCCTCTTTCAGTAAGATATCCCAGATACTTGTTTAAAAAAATGAAACACTCTCCTGAACAAGAGGAAACCACACTAGGAGCACCTAGGTGGCACAGTGGATAGACCACTGACCATGGATTCAGGACGACTTGAGCTCAAATCGGGCCTCAGATACGTAACACTTACTAGGTGTGTGAATCTGGGTAAGTCACTTAACCTCAGTTGCCTCACCCACCAAAAAAAAAAAAAGAAAGGAAAAGGAACCCACAAAATCATGCAAGTCTAGAATTCAAATCTGAGTCCAACTTAAAATCATCCATGAAACTATCAAGTTATCAAAAAAAGAAACATTAAAAAAAAAATCTCCCCAGTAGCTATCAAGATGTCACTTTAGTCGACTTGGCAGGTATAGTTAGGCACAGGATGATTGACCAAAAATATGTGACAAGTTCTTGTTGTTCATGCTGAAAAGTGCAGAGAGAAATGTACAACTTAAGTGTCTGGATATGGATTTTCTTGTCATTGAACATATTCAGGTCAACAAGTCTCCCAAAAGGTGCAAGAATACTTGTGTGATTCTTGGCTGAATCAACTCATATTTTATTTCCCCTTTCCATGCTGAGATGATACTTATTGAAAAGGGGAAAAAATGTTCTTACACTAAAAGAGATGGTAGCTCAAAAAACTGTCCTGAAAGACATTAAAGAAACAAAAATTTATGGCACAGCAGAAACTCAATGACATTGAAATGCAAAAAACAAACAAAAACAAAACCTAAACTGAAATTAAACATTTTCTGCCTAATATAATAAAAATAATATCTTGAAATAATATTTTGGATACAGAAAACATAGCACTAGTTGAAAAATCCAGCTTTCTGCAAAGAAAAAGTCTAACCACCAAACTCTAAGACATACTGATAAAATATAAAAATTCTAATGATAGGCACAAATTATGCAAATATCTAGGTGAAAAACTTTCATAAATAAAGCAAAAGAAGGGCAAAGAATATAAAACTATTTTGTATGCACAAGAAACTCCAGAAAGATATTGAATGATATATTTCAAAAACCAAAGGAACTCAAGAGGCAATTAAAAATGACATACACTTCAAATCTGAGCTTCATCATCATTGAGAAAATAAGGACGTATGATTTTGAAAGGGCATTTGAGGAAATCTTGGAAGTAAACGTAGGCAGATTGTGCCCTTACAACAGTGCCTAGCAAATAAGTGTTGTGTAAAAGTTTGCTGACTAATTGACTCCATTAGGAGGCTAGGACAGATGATACAAATCCTAATCTTCACAAAGAACCCAGCAATGAATTTACATGATACCTAATATTCATTTGAGAGGTACTCCAAGTATAAGGAAACAGAACTTCAGCAATAATGAACTATGAGTCACCCATTTGCCATATATGTTCTCTGAGCTTGAGCCCACTTTTCCCTGGTCTGTAAATATACTTGTGGGAGAATTTGACACAGATTCTTATGCAGAGGTTAAGGGGTGTTTTATACTAAATATTTTTATTGTACCACCTTAGTAAATACCACTTTCGACAAATGATGTAGTGCTTGTTATCTAAATTGATTCTTAACTGATTAGCCTTGGGAGAACAAAATGGTGAGAGTTTGAAATGAATACATTAGATAATCAGGTCTGACTCCTCAGAGTTGCTCCTAAATCCCGATAGGAAGATGTAACCTTGTTCTGGGGACATAACTTATCAATGTGTCAGTTGAGACAATTATCTTCAGTGTTTAAAGAGGCTACACTTAGAAAATCTTAGGGAATCCGCAAAAAAACTGAGACAACTGTTAGTTTCAGAAAAGTTACATGCCACAATCCCCACCCAAAAATTATCAATAATATTTCTATTTAATAGTAAAACAAATTCAGAGAATAATAATACAAAAGGAAGTGCTATTTACACACACACACAAACACACCAATTTACATGTGTATATAGAACAAAAATATAGACGTGTATGTATATATATATACACATATACATGTGTGTGTGTGTGTATATATATATATATATATATATATATAGTTGTTCAGTCACTTCAGTCATGTCCACTTCTTTGTGACCCCATTTGAGGGACTCTTGGCAGAAATACTGGAGTAGTTTTTCATTTCATTCTCCAGTTCATTTTACAGATGAGGCATTGAGGCAAACCTGAGTTAAGTGACTTGTCCAAGATCACAGAGGCAGTAAGTGTCTGAGAATAGATTTGAACTTATGAGTATCAGTATTCTTGAATTCAGACATGGAACTCTGTTCCCTGTGCCACCTAGATACCAAACATATACATATAAATATGTGGAGGTCAGTTAATGAAATCACAGAGAACACATGCATAAATACAATACAAAATGAAGACCAACTTGAAAAGCTGGTAGAATATCAAGTGCTCATGGCTTAGCCATTCCAATACTAAAGAGATAACAATATTCACAAAGTAAATTCAATAAGTTTGTTACTATACCAATCAAACCACTTAAATCAGAATTCAGAAAGCTAAATGAAATAATAATAAAATTCATTTGGAGGAACAAAAGATCTAGAATATCAAGGGAAATCACAAAAAAGTTAGGAATGAAGAAAAATGGCACTTCTGGACTTCAAACTCATTTAGAAAGCAGCAGTCAGCAAAACAACTTGGAACTGGTTAATTAAAATAGGAGAGTAACTCAGTTGAACACTAGACAAGGAAGAATAAGAAATAATTCAACTCAATAAACATCTTTTGATAAACCCCAAAGCATAAACTATCTCAAAACTCCCAAGCTTATAACAACTGTTTGCAAAACTGCAAAGTCATCTGGAAGAAATTAGGTTTACAACAACATTTTATATATCATATTCCATAATAAATTCAAAATTGAAGTGTGAATTGAAATGTTATACCATTAAAAATTAGACAAGACTCTCGGTAGAAAATAAATTCCTAATGAAAAGAAAGGGAAGAGGCAGTTACAAGAGACAAAAAAAGATAACATTGTAATTGAAATGGTTTTTAACAAACACAATTAACATATCAAGGATATAAAGGAAAGCCAATAATTAAGAAGAAAGCTTTGTATCACATATCTTTAATGAAGGTTTGCAGTCCAAGGGTTTGGACAATTAGAAGAATTATATAAAACCAAAAACTATGTCCAATTTTTAGAAAGAGTGAAAGGATATAAAAAATAGTCTTCAAAGGTAGAAACAGTTAGGAAATAATTTAATTATTCAAATATATTTCAAATCATTAGTAATAAGAGAAATACAAACTAAAACAAAACTGAAATTCCACCTCAGACTCATAAAATTGAGAAAGATGACAAAAGACAAGCATAGTCAACACTGAAGGAGTTGTGGAAAGGTAAGCAAGCTAATTAATTGCTGGTGCACATGTGAATTGGTACAACCATTCTAAAATACAATTTGGAATTATGAAAATAAAATGACTAAAATATCTGGATCCTTTTGACCAAGAGATTCCAATGGTATATATACAAACCAAAGAGGTCAAAGATAAAAAAAACCCACGATGCCCACAGAAAATATTTATAACATTACATTTCATGGTAATAAACTAGAAATAAAGTTGAGAAAACAATTATCACAAAACAATAAAAACTGAAAATTGAGAAATTATAAAGTACAAACGTCTCCAAAGAAGATGAATGAAAAGGCCCTTTCGTTGCTCCTTCATTAAAGCTGGAGTCCATTAATGTGGAACATTACATAAAATATAAGCTTTACTAAAATGTTCTTCAGTTATGATGATTATTTTTTTCTCATCTTAGGGATATTGACAAGTTGGAGAACATGCAGAGCTGAGTAACAGGGACAGGAAGTTGAGTTTAAGGAGAGATTCAAACAAGTAGGGCTCTTTGTCCTAGAAAATAAAAGCACAGAGGGGTTGGGGAAATGATAGCTATCTTCACATAATGAGAGGACTAATATTTAAAAGAGGGGTCAAACTCAGGCTCTTTGGCCCCAGAAATCTAAATAAGAATAGGCAAAAATTGCAAAGTGATAAATTTAGAATAACTACCAAGACTATACTCTTATCAGCTAAGGTTTTCTCAAACTAGAATTGTCAATGGCCAGTTTCATGTATCTGGGAGTCTTCAAGCAGAGTCTGGAGGAGGACTTGTTGAATTTGCTAGACCAGGAATTCCTTTAAATATATTAATTTCATATGGAAAAACAAAAAGTCAAGAATATCAAAGGAAATAATGAAAACAAAGTGTAAAGGAAGGAGGTTTAGCAGTACCAGATCTTAAATTTTATTATAAAGCAACAGTTATCAAAACTACCTGGTACTGGCTAAGAAATAGAAAGGTAGATCAATGAAATAGAGTAGATGTACAATTTACAGCAGCAAATAAACCATAACAAATAAATAGCAAATAAAATAACCTTGTATCTGACAAGTGTAAAGACTTAAGATTTGAAGATAAGCATTATTTGTTAAAAATTGTTGAGAAAACTGGAAAGCTGTATGGGAGAAACAGGGCATGGACCAATATCTCACATCATTTACCAAGACAAGGTCTAAATGGACACATGACCTAAATATAAAGAGAGATTTTACATGAAAATTAGAAGAACATGGAACATATTACTTATCAGACTTATGGGGAGGTGAACAATTTGTAAATAAATGAGATAGAGAGCAAAGTTAGGTGGATAATTTTGATAACACTAAATTAAAAAGTTTTGTACAAATAAAACAAATACTAGCCAAGATTAGAAGGAAAAGAGAAAATAGGGGGTAAATTTTATAGACAGTTTATCAGGTAAAGGTCTCACATCTAAAATACATAAAGAATTTTGTCAAATCTATAAGAATAAGAATCATTCCCCAATTGATAAATGGCCAAAGGATATAAACAGGTAGTTTTCCAATGAAGACAAAACAATTTATAATCATATGAAAAATGCTCTAAATCATTGTTGATTGGAGAAATACAGATTAAAACAACCTTGAGATATCATTTTACACCAACCAGATTGGTAAAAATGATAGCAGAAATGGCAGATGTTGGAGAGGATGTAGAAAAATGGGGACACTAATTCATTGTTGGTGGAATTGTAAAATGATCTGTCCATTTTGCAGAGCAATCTGGAATTATGCCCAAAGATTTATTAAATGACCTATACCCTTTGAATCAGCAGTACCACTACTTAGTCTATTTCCAAACATGATTAGGCAAAAAGAAAAAGAACCTATATGTTTTAAGATGTTTACAGCACTTTTCTTTGTAGTGGCAAAGAACTAGAAATCGCAGGGATGCCCATCAATTGGGGAATGACTGAACAAGTTGTTGTATGTGATTGTGATAGAATACTATTGTGCTATAAAAAGTGATGAGCTCAATGATTTTAGAAAAACATGGAAAGACTTTCATGAAATACTAAAGATCCAAATAAGCAGAACCAAAAGAACATTATATACAGTAATAGCAATATTGTTTTAAGAACAACTTCAAGGAGACTTCTGCTTTTGGGAGCCAAGATGGTGGAATAAGAGGTGAGTCTCTTACTCTCCCTTATTGACTCCTGAAAGCCCAGAAGATATCACCCCCGGAAAAACCCTGGAACAGCTGAACCAGACGAAAGATGGGGAGTAGCAGTGCAGTAGCCCATGGATTAACTGGAAAGGCCCCTTTTACCCTGGGGGAAGGGGAGCAGTATAGAACTGGAGGCATCCCGACAAGCTAGCGGAAAGCCCCACCTCAGCATACCAGGAGGAGATCCTGAAGCCCAGGTGGTGGAACAGGCAAACACCAACACCTGGACCCCAAGTGTCTCATTGAGGGTGGGGGAACTGGTGGAAACCAGCTTGGAAAACTGACAGGTGCCTTGGCATTCTGCAGTGGCTGGCTCTCCCAGTGCCTTGGCAGAACTGGGGGAGGCAGCTCTCTGAGGGGCCCCAGGAAGATGAACACCCTACAACATCAATCTGAAAAGAGCTGAAGAAAGCAAAAGGAAGGAAAGGCCTGGCTGAGCAGGAAATCTCCAGGAGCCACACTACCCAATCCTACCCCTAGCGTTCCAGTATTGTTTTTTCCAGTCCAACACCAGGTAAGCCACCAGAATGCTACAGCCTCCAACTGCCAACATTGGAGGCCCCAGCACACAAAGCCATTGACCAGGCCCTGGGCTCCCAACACAAGAAGCTTGGGTCAGTGCCCTCTGCTCCTCAGCAGGAGAGCCCAATCTTTTTAAAGGCCAGGAGATAGGCAAGCACCACGAGCAAAGGGAAACATACAGTAGATTCTTATTATGGGAAGAGTGAGGATCGGGGTGGAGATTCTGGAGAGGACAACATTGTTGACAGACCCACATCTGGAACCTCAAAGGGGAGTATGAACTGCTCTGAAGCCCAAAGGGCCTTTTTAGAAGAGCTCAAGAAGGATTTTGGAAGTCAAATGAGAGAGATAGAGGAAAGAATGGGAGAAGAAATGAGAGGTATGCTGGAGAGAGTCAATGGCTTGGAAAAGGAAGGACGGGAACTAACTGTAGAAAACAGGTCCTTAAAAAATACAATTGGCCAAGTGGAAAAAAGGTACACTGAAGAGAACAGGTCCCTAAAAAATACAATTGGCCAACTGGAAAGGAAGTGCAGTGGAGAAAACAAGTCCCTGGGAAACACAATTGACCAAATGGGGAAGGAGGTACAAAATCTAACAGAAGAAAACAATTTGTTAAAAATTGGAATTGAGGAAATGGAAGCTAATGATTCTATGAGAGAGCAAGAATCAGTCAAACAAAAACAAAAGAATGAAAAAATAGATGAAAATGTAAAATATCTCATTGGTAAAACAACTGACCTGGAAAATCGATCCAGGACAGACAATCGAAAAGTTATTGGTCTACCTGAAAATCACGATGAAGAAAGGAGCCTGGACGATATCTTTCAGAAAATCATAAAGGAAAACTGCCCTGAGGTCCTAGAACCAGTGGGTAAAATAGCCATAGAAAGCATCCACCAATCACTTCCTGAAAGAGATCCCAAATTGTAAACACCAAGGAATATAGTGGACAAATTCCAAAATTACCAGGTCAAAGAGAAAATCCTGCAAGCAGCCAGAAAGAAACAATTTAAATATCATGGAACCACAGTCAGGATTACACAGGACCTTGCAGCTTCTACATTAAAAGACCATAGGGCATGGAATATGATATTCTGTAAGGCAAAGGAGCTTGGATTACAACCAAGGATCAACTACCCAGCAAAAATGAGCATGATCTTTCAGGGGAGGAGATGTATATTCAATGAAATAGGGGACTTCTATACCTTCCTGATAAAACGACCAGAGCTCAACAGAAAATTTGATCTTCAAAAACAAGACTCAAGAGAGACATAAAAAGGTAAACGGGACAGAAAGGAATAACATGTTATGACTAAGAACAAACTCTTTATATCCCTATAAGGGAAGATGACACTTGTGACTCTTGAGAACTGTATTGTTATTATACCATGTAAAGGGGTATACATAAAGGGGGTGGGTATAAATTGACTTTGACGTGATGATAAAAACAATCTAATCAAGTAGGTTAAATGGATCCAAGTAAGTGAATTAATCTGATCTAACTAAGAAAATGTAGTGAGAGAAAAGCAAAGGAGGAGTCAGACAAGGGTAAATTACATCACAGGAAAAGGCACAAAAATGTCTTACAGCAGAGGGAAAGAAGAGAGGGAGACGAGCATTGTTTGAACCTTGCTCTCATCAGATTTGGCTTAAGAAGGGAATAACATAATCAGTTAGGTATAGAAATCTGACATGTCCTATAGGCAGTAGGAGGGAAAAGGTGAAAGAAAAGGGAGGGGGTTAATAGAAGAGAGGTGGGATTGAGGGAGGCAGTGGTCAAAGACAAAACATTAGTGAGGAGGGAAAAGGAGAAACGAGAAAGAAAAGCATAAATGAGGGGGAAGGATGGAGAGAAAGACATAGATAGTAATCATAATTGTGAATGTGATATATGAATGTAATGGAATACTATTGTGCTGTGAGAAATGATGAACAGGCAGACTTCAGATAAACCTAGAAAGACTTGTAAGGTTTGATGTTGAGTGAAGTGAGCAGAACTAGGAGAACGTTGTACACAGTAACAGCCACATTAAGTGATGACTGACTTTGATAGACTTAACCCCTCTCAGCAATACAAGGATCTAAGACATCTCCAAAAACCTCATGATGGAAAATGCTATCCACATTCAAAAAAAGAACAATGGAGTTTGAATGCAGATCAAAGCATACTGTTTGCTATTTTCTTTCTTCTGTTGTGTTTTGTTTCCTCTTTCTGATGGTTCCTCCTATTAGTTTTAAGTCTTACTTACAACATCACTAATGTGAAAATATGTTTAATAAGAATGTATATGTATAGCCTATATTAGATTGTATGCCGTCTTGGGGAGGGAGGTAAGAAGGGAGGGGGAGAAAAATTTAAAACTCAAAAGCTTAGGGAAGTGATTGTTGATAAATCAAAATAAATTAATTAAAAAAAGAACAACTTGAAGCAAATAAGTTATTTTGTCTATTATAAATACTGAAATTAACTATAAAGGACATATGAAGAGACACTATCTGCATCCAGAGAAAGAACTGATAAATAGAAGTATGTATAGCATAATTTTACATATATCTACCTATTTGTGTCTAATGGTAGACATTGCTGGGATGAAGGAAGGGAGAGAAGGAAAAAAATAAATTTCCATGATAATTTTGTTGTATATTTAAAAGGAATAGCAAATTGTGCATAGTAGATTTGCAGTTTCATGTACAATCATCTTCTTTATTGTACTATACTATGGAAATGCTTGTTTTATTTCATAAATTAAAAATAAAAATTTTAATTAGCTTTTAAAATTAGCCTCTGAAGTCACTTCAGCTAAGAGATTCTGTGATTTTGCAACCACATACAGGCCTCAAACGTTTCTGTTTTGACCTTGTCTGGTGCTCTCAGTAATTAGGGAAAAATTTCCCTTCCATCTGCTCTCACCTGCTTTCAAGTGAGGGAGGAAGAATTGTCATTAATCAACATAAGAATAATGATTTGCACCTAGGACAAAAGTTTGTTCTTCCACAGAGACAGGAATGACATATGATGCAGACAGTGACTTCTCTTCATCTTGATCATATAATCATGGTTCAGGAGGAAGATGAGCTCAGGGCATGCCATAGCTAGAACTATTATAAGACTACCCTCCCTCCCTTAACTCCACGCACATACACTGGGTCCTGCAGCCCTTCCCTCATCTCCCCAGGCAACAGAAACAAATGAGGTAAGTGACTCTTCTTTTTCTCAGCTCTAAAGACAGAGAACGGAAGGGAAGGAAGTGTGTCATCCAGAAAAGGGAGGAGGAGTCCAAGCAGACCATTCATCATATGAGATCTTTCATCCTATGAGGCCTTCAATCATATGATTGAAGGAAAACAGCAGCAACCCTGAAGAAGAGTGATATTCACAAAAGACAAGATAGAATAAATGGGATGATAGTTTCTCTGTTATCTGCCCCAGTCAGGGGGATTTGGGGAAGATATTTTCAGGTCAAGGTCACTTACTAGGAAAGACATTGAAAACTAAGGCAAGTTCGGAGGCAGAGGACCACAGATGGAAAACTGGGATGACATGATGGCTGTGCAATAAGGGCATGGGTTAAAGCAGGGGTGGGGAACCTGTGGCCTCAATGCCACATGTGGCCCTCTAGGTACTCAAGTGCAGTCTCTTGACTGAATCCAATTTCACAGAACAAGTCCCCTTAAAAAAGGGATTTGTTCTGTAAAATTAGACTCAGTCAAAAGCCCATACCTAAGGACCTAGAAAGCCACATGAGGCCTCAAGGTCAAAGGTTACCTACCCCTGGGTTAAAGTAATTGGAAATGTGTGGTCTGGAGAAGAGGATACTTTTACTGGGGAAGGGAACACAGAGGTGAGAATCAAGAACTGTCTGGGAGTGTTTTCTATGTGTTAACGACTATTCTCTCCTAGATATATGTTGGCCTCACACACATTCTCAGCGTATCACTAAATGGAATCTTTTTCTTTTGGGCAACAGTCATATTAAACTGAATGAAGTGAGATGTGACAGAGAGACCTGAGAATTTTCAGTGAGTGTCTTATTTTTTCAATGAAATATGGGTCAAAGTCTTCTCAGTTGAGAGGATTGGGGAAAAAGCATCATGGGAGATTTGAGGAGGGAGAAAAAGTTGTGACATAGGTGCTCTAATGAGCGGGATGGCAAATTAATTACTGACGTACAGCGCAAGAAAGACCTAGTTGAGATCGTGCTACCTAAATTTATAGGGGATGGACTTAGCATAATTTCACAATTTTCTCCATTTCCATTCTGTAGCATATGAACAAGAGCAAAGGAGGTAGATAGGGAAATTTTCCAAGATTGGCTTTCAACAAGGTTTGGCCAGTGATTGGACAAGGGGTTAACAGATTCAAGGACAGAGAAGAGTTTACAGTTGTACTGCTTAACAAAGGGTAGAGGAGAGAGAAAGTAGAGTACATGGAAGCATGATAACCTGGGAAAGAAGTAATGATGGAGAGATTATAGGTCACAGTGAGGAAAAAGAACAAGGCTAAAGGATGTAAAGCACAGAGAAAGCTGGAATGAAAATAGATTTTGATCAGATAGAATAAATTAGGAATTTAAGAATGTGGGAGAGGAAAACCCTCAGAGAGATGATGGCAAGACCAAGGGATGATCATCTTTGTGTATAACTAATATAGGGAGGAGAAGTAGTATATGAGAACTGAGTATGTGGAATAATGAAGAAGGTAGGACATTTGATGGAGCATCAATATGTATGTTCGTGTCCCTTACCATGAGGACATAACTTGGAATGGAACAAAAGACTATGAGCCAATTACTAAAGTCATTGAGGAAGGAAAGGAAGAAAAATCTCCTGGGGATCAGTCAGTAATGGTCACCAGGATCTGCATGTAAACATACATTCGAATAAAATCTGCCTCAACAGAGAAGAAATTGCAGAGCAACGATGGTAGGAGGGAGAGGCAACAGTCAGTGAGAAGTATTTGGACTGCAGTAGTTGCCGGCTATGAGGATTTTAAAAAGTAGCCAGGAATGCAAAGTTTTCAGGAGGAAACAGGTCTCAGAGAGTGCCAGAAGATGGAATGAGTAATGAAGTAAAATTTAAGATGAAAGGAAGTTTTTTAATTGTGGAGAAGACAGTCCAGAAAGCACAGTAGAAGCAGGTAGATATGGTGTGGGATATTGTTGGGGGGGGGGCAATAAAGAGAATATGGTGTTGGTGTGAGGAAGGAGTGAACAAATGGGTTATTCATTTCATACAGCAGTAGTTGGGCATACAGAGGCACAGGTTTTGTCAGAGTAATATGCCAACTATGGAGGAATGACTCCAGAATATTAGTAGAAAGAGATTGATGAAAGTCAACACTACAGTAGTTACACTCCTAAAGATCCTTCCTTAAGTTCCAGCCAAACAGCAGGTGATAAAGTTGTGTGTTGAATGACTCAAACCCAACAACAGTTATAGCCTGAAGGAGTCATGTTAGGAGGTGGTTGGGGGTGGGGGGGTGCGGTTAGAGGAAGCAAAAGACAGGGGCACAGGTGGATTGCAAGCTTCTAGGGCTCACTCAGGGCTCAGTAAGAAGACCCTGGGTCAGAGGAGTGAGAGACCAGAAGTAGAAGACAGAATGAGGCAGGCAGCATGGCTTAGGGCAGATGCAGGGAACAGGGAAGGAGAAAGGGGAAAGGGAAGAAGCAGCTATTAAGCCCTTTCTATGTGCCGAGCACTGTGCTATGCACTTTACCAGTGTGATCTCATTTGATACTCACAATAACACTGTGAGAAAGGTGCTGGGCCTAAGTGGCTGGAGGGGGATGCCTGGATGAGGGCTTGAGAAAAAAAGAGGTGACAGTGAGATTGAACCCCAAACAAGTCAACATTGTGTACAAAAGCACAGAAGCAGGGGATACAGTTCTAATGTCATGGAAGAGCAAGGCAGCCACTTTGGCTAGAACACAGAATGTGTTAGGAAGTGTAAGAAGCCTGGAAAGGTAGCTGCAGCCAGATGGAATTTCAATGTCATGATGAGGGATATGTATTTTACGCAACAGCAATAGGGAGCCACTGAAGTTTGTTTCTCAGAAAAATGATGTGATCACACACCTTTATTTAAATATATTTTCAGAACACGTGGAGAGATTAGAAGCTTATTGTCCACTGAGAATAATGTGACAATAGTTTAGGATACAGGTGATGAGGACTTGAGTTATGCAATAACTATGTGATTAGAAACAAAAAATTTTATGGACAGAGAATAAACAAGACTTCAAATCTCATTGTGTCAATGAACTGTACACACGTTTGCTATAGGTCTCCCTTCTGCAAAGCACTGAGAATACAAGCAAAAGAAAGAGATCCTTCCTCAATGCCCTTGCATTGTGAGATGCAGGAATATTCCTTTCACATAGATGTTAGATCAGGTGGCTTCTGAGGTCCCTTCTAACTCTCACGTTGTGTGATTCCGCTATGTGAAACCTAAGTCACATAAGGAGATGTGCCTAGACACAAGAAGTGGCTAATCCCTCTTTCCTCCTCCCTAATCAGGCCACAATGGGGCTTGTGTTGCTCAGTTCATTTTAGGAAGAACATTGAAAACAGGAGCTCACTCAAGAAGGGATGGGCAGAAGCATGAGGGAGCACGACTGGTCAAGTTAGTGATCTTGCCGAGGGCAGATTGTCATACAAAATATGGATTGTAGTCCAGCAATAGATAATACGATAAAGATAATGAAAACAATCAATGTTTGTGAAAATTCAAGACTCCCAAAGACCTTGACAACTCTCATCTCATTTGATTCTCACTACCACCCTGGCATGTGAATACTATTTAGCATCTCCATTTTAGAGATGAGAAAACTGAGGCAAAGGAAAGTGAAGTGCCTTGTCATGGATCACACAAGTGACTAAAGTAGGATTTAAACTCATATCTTCCTTATACCTTGTCCAGTGTTCTATGCCAACTAGCTGCTGGATAGGACAATTAATAGCTATATGAGTATTTGAATAATTATAATGTGGGAAAAGTATTATACTTTACTAAGTGACTATGTTCAGTGGAACTAGAGGCAATGAGTACAAGATATAGGTGGGCATATTTCCATCTATTATGAAAAAAGATATCTTAATAGTTAAAGCTCTCTTAAAATGGAATGGGAGGTCATGGATTCCCCAGCATTAGAAATTTTCAGACATAGGCTAGATGATAGTGTAGAAGGGTTTTGTTCTCAGGAATGGTGTGGGACAGCTGCCGTCAGAGGTCCCATCCACCTTGGAGTTTCTATTCTGGGAATGCTGTGCCATGAAAGTGGATGTGGAAGACAGTTCAGTGTCACTCAAGTTGAGAGAAGAAAAGATGGATGCCAAAGTGACCCTATTCGCAGAATGGCCCCAAAACATATGAGGACCATTTTATATCCTAGTCAATTCTGGTGAAATTAAAGGAAGATACCAGGCATTGAATCTGGGATTACCAAAAAGGAAAGAGCCTCAAACTTTGCTCTGATCCCTGTATAAAAAATACAATTAAAATAAAAGGTGCTGGAAAGAAAGTGTTTTTATTTTTATCCCTATCACTGAGCACAAGGCCTGGAACATTTAAGTGAATTTTCTTTCATTCCTTATTGATCTGTGAATAATAGAATCTCAGAATTAGAAGGGACCTCAGCAACCATCCTTAGCAACAATCTATAGCAGACCAGACAAGTGCTCATTTCTCTTTTGAAACTTCTGTTTGAAGATGTCTAGTGAGGAGAACTCCCTAGTTTGAAAGATCAGGCTAGGTCTAATTTTTAGAAAGTTATTTTTCCCCTTCCACTGAGTCTAAATCAACATCTCTGTACCTTCAATTCCCCTGATGCTAACTCCTGGAACAAAACAGAAGTCTAACATCTTTTCTACTCGACAGCCCTTCAAATGCTAAAAGACAGCAAACATTCCCCACCCAGAAAGTCTTCTCTTCTCCAGGTGACACAACTACAATTCTTTCACCTCATATTAATATGGCAGGAGCTAGAGCCTGCTCACCATACTGTATTCACACCTCTGAATCCTCTCTACATTATCAAAACTGTTTTTAAAATGTAGGGATGAAAACAAGAGGTGCATATAAATAGTTCTGAGGTGCAGGCATAGTTGGCCCAAACTTATGATTTGATTGGTGGAGGAAACTCAGTGAGAAAACTCCCTTTATCAGTGCAAATCATCAAATGGTCTCAAACTTGTAAAGGCTTTTTATGTACCAAGCAGTGAGACTATATGACCAAAAAGAAAAAAGAAAAGAAAAGAATAGAAAAGAAAAGAAAGGAAAGGCAGCTCCCTTTCTCAAGAAGCCTGCGTTCTGAGTTTTAGGAATATTTCTTTCACCTGCTTTGTGAAAGTAAAAATCTGAATTTGTCACAGGCAGTCATCTACTAAACTTGCATCTATTAACAGCATGCAATGGGTTAGACTACTTGTCATTCAGTCGTGTCTGATTCTTCTTGACCACAAGACCAGAGCACATCTTCTATCCTCTGCTATCTCTCAAAGCCTGTCCAAGTTCATATTCATTGTTTCCATGATACGATGTATCAATCTCATCCTCTCCCATCCCCTTTTCCTTTTGCCTTTTCCAACATGAGACTCTTTTCCAATGAATCTCATCTTCTCATTATGTGGACAAAGGAGTTAAGCTTCAGCTTCAGTATTTGACCTTACAGTGAATATCCTGAATGTATTTCTTTTAGTAGTAACTGATTTGATCTCCTTGCTGTCCAAGGGACTCTCAAAAGTCTTCTCCAGCACTACTATTCAAAAGTGTTGATTCTGCAGTGCTCAGATTTCCTTATAGTCCAACTCTCACAACAATACATTGCTACTGGAAAAAAAACCATACTATATAGACCTTTGTGGGCAACGTGATATCTACTTTTTAGTATGTTATGCATACTATTTACCATAACTTTCTTTCCAAAGAGCATGTGTCTTTTAATTTCATGTCATATAGACATCATCTTCAGTGATTTTTGAGTCCAAGAATATAAAATCTGACACTGTTTCCATTTCTTCTCCTTCTATTTGCCAGGAAGTGATGGGACCAATTGCCAAGATCTTAGTTTTTTTGATGTTAAGCTTCAAGCCAGCTTTGAGACTCTCTTCTTTCACTTTCATCAGGAGGTTTCTTAATTCCTTGTCCTTTTCTGCCATCATTGTGATATTATCCACATACCTAAGATCATTAATTTTTCTCCTGGCAATTTTGATTCCAGCTTTTGATTCATCCAGCCTGCCATTTTGCATGATGTACTCTGCATATAAGTTAAATAAGGTGACAACATACAGCCTTATTGTACTCCTTTCCAGTCTTATACCAATCAGTTGTTCCATGTTTCATTTTAACCGTTGCTTCTTGACCCACATGCAATTTCCTCAGGAGAGAAGTAAGATGATAAGGTATTCCCATCTCTTTGAGGACATACCACATTTTCTTGTGATTCACCCAGTCAAAAGTTTTAGTGTAATCAGTGATGTCTCAGAACTGGATGTTTTTCTGGAATTCCTCTGCTTTCTCCAAAATCCAACAAATGTTGGCAAGAAAAACAAAGGAAAAAACAAGGTCAAGGAAATCATATTCCAATGGATTAGACAACATGCAAACAACTATGTAGAAACTAAATTGTACAGAAAGGTAATCTCAGAAGGAAGGCACTGGGAAAAGGGGGAGCCAGAAAAGCCTTCCTACAGGATGACGAATTTGAACTGAGTGAAGAAGATAGTAGGTGAAGGTGAACAAGGATAAAATTCCAAGAATGGAGACAGTTAGTTAAAAAGCATGGAGTGAGGAGGTGGAGTGGAGTGTATGAGGAAAAAGCAAGAAAGCAACTTGTTTCTATACACTGAGGAAACAGAGTAAGAAGACTGGAAAAGAAGGAAAGGGCAGCCCTGTAAAAGTTTTAAAAGGCAAAAACAACAAGATTTTATACCTTTTCATGGAAGAAATGGGGAACCACTGCAGGTTACTGAATAGGAAGTTAACATTCTCAGTATTTAGCCCAATGCTTAGGAAAAATCAATTTTATGTCCAAGTGCAAGATGGATTGGGATGGGGAGAACTTTGAAGAAAGGAGACCAACTACGAGGCTATTTCCATAGTCCAGGTGATGAGGGAGTGTTTCACTATGTTGAATATAAGAAGATCTATATCTATATCTATATACACATAAACACAAATATATCTATATATGTATACACATACATATATACATACACTAATATAGATAGATGGATAGATAAATAGATAGATATATATAGATATAGATATATATGATGCTGGAAAAGTAAAATACTAAATAAATAAATCCTAAAATACTAATAAATAAATACTAAATACTAAATAAATAAATACTAAGTAAAAACTAATAAATAAATACTAAAAAATAAAACTTAGCAACAGATGGATTATGTGGAACGAGTTCAAGCAAGTTGTCAAAGATGCAAGACTGGGTGATTGGGAGGCTGGTAGTGCCCTCAGTAGGAATAAAGGAGTTCAGAAAAAGGGAGAGTTTGAAAGAAAAGATAATGAGTTCTTTTCAGAGATGATGAGTTTAAGTTGTCTGTAGATTATCCATTTTCAGAGGTCCAAATGTAAGTTGATGACATGAGACTGGAACTAAGCAAAGAGGCTGGAGCTCAGTATATTGATCTAAGAATCATCAGCATGGAGATGATAATTTTACCCAAAGGAGGTTATGAGATCGTTGTGCAAGATGGTATAGCTGAAGAAGAGAAGAAATCCTGGAAAAAAACTTTGGGAGAGACCCACAATTGAGCATTACTTAGATGAAGGGAGAAAAATCTATAGGAGAAAAAAAGGAAAAGAAAAGAAAAAATCTATAGAAGAGAAAACATAAAGGAGTAAACAATGATCATTAGGGTCAAAGGCTAGAGGGCTCAAAAAGGCTAGAGTTTGAGAGGAGACCATTAGATTTGGCAATGAAGAGATCATTGATGACTTTGGACAGATCATTTGAATTCAGATGAATCCAAACCACTTACTATGACTCTCGTATGTTCAAATCATATCATATGTTCCCATTTGTCTAAGAATGCATTGATCACATACCTTATATGACAGTGTCTTTTACCATGTCTGACATTCTGGAAGTCTGATCCTGGTCAAGTCATTTAACCTCGGTAATCCAAAGTACTCTCTAATACTTTAACAGAACAAATGCCAGTCTACATCAATAGATGAAGGCTCCTCAAGAGAATTTTCCTCTACCAAAGAAATTATTGTATTGCACCCAAATATATACATTTATGTATATGTGTTCACACATATACATATGTACATATATGTACGTATAATACATATATATGTATATGTATGGAAAGAAGAGGGAAAAGGAGGAGAGAAAGAAAGAAAGAGAAAGAGAGAGATATTAAAACAAGCTTTAAGAACTATAACATATTTTATATCCTCATCAAGATTTCCCTTCACTTGGCAAACTGATCCATGGAACTGGATTCCAGGCCACTTCAGGTGATTGTCTAACCAATTATCTAAGAATGGTTAACATTTTGGTATGTAGGCTACAGTTTGCTAACCCCTGGCCTTCATCAATGAAGTCACATTCAGATCCAAATATGTATACACACATAAGTGTGTACATAAATTTGCATTATATACATTTATATATACATATGTATAATCATATATACATGTAGAATACATGGGAGAGAGTATTAAATCAGCCTCAGACATATTAAGCAAGATGCCCAAGATTTGAATCCAGGTCTCATGACTTCAAGTTTAGATATCTTCACATCAAATCATATTTTTCTCTTCACTGTTCATTGCCCCAAAGTTACAAAAGAACTTATGAGGCCTCAACTAATGAACTTCCATGTTCTTACCTTCCCTTTGAGAGGGAAACTTACTTTCCAAAGCTTATGAATTTATTAGGGCCTGGGGAGTGGGGAGGTCCCAGGAAAAATCCTCTAACATCTGGGTGATGCCATTCTGTATCATCAACAAGAATTACCAGGTGTATTTTATGTGCAGTGCTCTCCCAGCCTATGTGAGACTATATGAGGAAGAATCTGTTTTCATGAGGCTCACAGTACAGCTGGGGTCTCAGGATACCACAGTCATTAGGTAATTAGATGGCAGAGTGGATAGAGTGGTAATATCCACATGAATTAGTTGAAGTAGCATTTCACATCCTGTTTTACTGGCTTTGCATAAGCTAAAGTCTATATTCTAGAGACTCTTCAGTTTATACTCTCTATACATTCTTAAACCAATCCTTCATTGACGATCCAAGTAAAGAGACCATAGGAATGGGAATCAGAAAGACCTGAATTCAAATTCTGCCTTAGAAACATGTGAGCTGTGACAGTGGGCAAGTCACTTAACCTCTCTGCATCTCAGTTTCCACATCTGTAAAATGAGGATAAGAATAGGCCCTACCCCAGAGTTTTGTCAGGGTTAAATGAGTTAACATATATACAGGCCTTGGAAAACCTTCAAATTCTATAAAAATGATACATATTATTAGAGTGATTATTATGATTATTATGGTAGCCCTTACAACCATTATTATTTACTCTCCCTTGAATTGCAATATGTAAACTTTTAGGGGCTACTTATTGCTAAATGAACAAAACTTACACTCCCATCAGTGCTATTCAAGGTATACCTTAATTTTTCTTTCATCTACCTTCTTATCTCTTTTTTATGTGTTATTTATTTGTTTTCAACCTTTTTAAAAATTTTGAATTCCAAATTTTGTCTTTTCCCCAACATGTGATAAGAGAAGCAATGTATAATTATACATGTGAAATCATGCAAAACATACTCCCAAATCGGCCATGTTGCCGAAAAAAGCAAGAAAAAATAAAACCAAAAAATTATACTTCAATTTGTACCTGGAATTCATCACTTCTCTCTCTCTCTCTCTCTAAGGAGGGATAGCATTTTTCATTATGAGTCTTTTAGAATTGTCATAAATCATTGTCTTCATCAGAGTAGCTAGGTCTTTCACAGTTGATCATCATTACAATAATGCTTTACTGTGTACGATGATCTGTTGGTTCTACTCACTTCACCTTGCATTAGCTCATATGGGTCCTCTTAGATCTTTCAAAAACCATCCCTTTCATCATTTCTTAACACACTAGTATTCTGTCACAATCATATACCTCTTGCTCAGCCGTTCCTCACTTGATGGACATCTCCTCAGTTTTCAGTTTTGGTTTTTTTTTGCCACCACAAAAAGAGCTTTTATAGATATTTTTGTACATATAGATCTTTTTCGTTTTTATGTCTTTGGGATACAAACCTGGTAGCAATATTGCTGGACCAAAGGGCATGCCAGTTTTATAGCATAGCTCCAAATAATTTTCCGGAATTGTTAGGCCAGTTAATCCACAGAGTTCATTAGTGTACTTATTTTCCCACAGTCCCCACCCCAATATTTATCATTTTTGATAGGTATGAGGCAATACTTCAGAGTTTTTTATTTGCTTTTCTCTCATCAATACCAATTTATAGAATTTTTTCATTTGATTATAGATATTATTGATTTCTTTTTCTGGGTACTGCAAGTTCATGTCCTTTAACCATTTATCAACTGGGTAATGGCTCTTATTTATATAAATGTGGGTTCAGTTCTTTATATATTTGAGAAATAAGGCCTCTATCAGAGAAACTTCCTGAAAAAAATTGTGATATTACATCATTGTTACAGTACCTTTTGGTAGAATAAAGTTTCCTTAATTATCTCTTTTAATTGGTCTATTTTGCTTTTGCTTTGTCAGAGATCATAATTGCTACCCCAGCCTCTTTTAGTCAGCTGAAGGATAAAAGCTTCTGCTCCAGCTCCTATTTTAACTCTGTGTATGTCTTTCTGTTTCAGATGTGTTTCTTGTAAACAATATAGTGTTGGATTCTGGTTTCTAATTCATTCTACTATCCACTGTCATTTTATGAGTGAGTTCATCTCGTTCACATTCAGTTATGATTACTATGCATTTCCATTCTTCTTGTTTTCTTCTCTTTATTCTTCTCTCTTTCTTTTTACCATGCTCCTCCTCAGAAATCTGTTTTACTTCTGACCAGTCTCCCTAAATCCAACCTTCCTTTATTCTGCTCCCTTTCTTTTAACCCCTTCTCCTCCTCCTTTTCTCTTTTTAAAATTTTTTTTTAATTTTTAGGCAATTGGGGTTAAGTGACTTGCCCAAGGTCACACAGCTAGTAAATGAAAGTGTTTGGTTGGATGCTGGATTTGAACTCAGTTCTTCCTGACTTCAGGGCTGGTGTTTTATCCACTGCGCTCTCCTACTTTTCTCTTGAATAAGATAGGATTCTATACCCAACTGAGTGTATAGATATACATACAGATATATATTCCTCCCTCTTTAAACCAATTTAGTTGAGTGAGGTTTGAGTGTTACCCACCACCATCCCTCCCCATTTTCCTTTCCACTGTAAATGCTTTTCTAGTGCACCTCTTTAATGTGATATAATTTCCCCATTCTTTCTCACCCTTCCACCTGTTCCCAATGCATTTTTCTTTCACAGTCCTTCATCTTGTTGATCATCAGAACATAATCATGTCACACCCCTGCACTCTGTATATGTAGACACCTTCTAACTACCCTAATAATGATAAAATTCTGAGGAGTTATATGTATCATCTACCCATATATCCAATAAATCCAAGGAGGATTTGGAATTCAGGGTTGGTCAATGTGTTGATCAGAATTACTAAGTCTTTCAAAGTTCATAAAATGATTATCTTTACAGTATTGTTATTATATTACAATTTATTCTCCTGGATTTGCTAATTTCACTTTGTGTCCATTCATACGAGTCTTCCCAGATTTTTTTGAAAACATCCCTTTTGTCATTTCTTAAAGCACAATAGTATTCCATCCCATATATCATTACTTTTTCAGCTTTAACTCAGCTGATGGACAGCACTTCAGTTTCCAATTTTTGCTACCACAAAAAAGCTGCTGTATTTTTGTACATATAGGTCCTTTATCTCTTTTATTGATTTCTTTGGGGCATTGAAATAGTAGCAGTCTGGCTGGGTCAACGATTGTACACAGTTGAATATGTTGGGAGAATAGTAACAAATAGTTCCAAACTGCTTTCCAGATTATAGTTCACAGTTTTGCCAACAGTGCAATTAGTACTGTTTACCACAGCTCCTACATTGTGTGTCATGTTTTTTCATATGGCTATTGATTATTTGATTTTTTTCCTCTAAAATGTGTCTATTGGAGCAAGTAGGTGCCTCAGTGGATAGAGCACCAATCCTGGAATCAGGAAGACCTGAGTTCAAATCCAGTCTCAGACATTTACTAGTTGTGTAATCCTGAGCAAGTCACATAGAGCCAACTGTCCCACATAAATGAATGAATGAATAAATAAAATGTGCCAATTCATATCTTTTGATAATTTATCAATTGTGGAATAGCTAATTTTTTCTTTTAAATTTGACAGAGTTCACTGCATGTTTTAAAAATTAGACTTAGGGCAGCTAGGTGGTACAGTGGATAGAGCACTGGCCCTGAAGTCAGGAGGAACTGAGTTCAAATCTGGCCTCAGACCAAACACTTGACACTAGCTGTGTGACCCTGGGCAAGTCACTTAACCCCAACTGCCTAAAAAAAACTAAACCTGTCTGAAAGAAAATTGCAGCAGTCATTTTTTCCCCACGTTTCTAGTTTTTCTTCTAATTTAAATGTATTGTTTTGTTTGGGCAAAAACTTTTTTTGATTTTATGTAATCAAAATTATCCATTTTATTCACTGGGAGCCTCTCTATCTGTTCTTTGGTATAAATTCTTCTCTACCATGAGACTTTGAGGGAATTGTGAATAACAGTGTTAATAAGCCACAACTCTTCAGCTGCCCTTAGGATCTCAAAGGATTAACTAGCTAGCCACCCTCTGGCTACCCCAGGCCAAGAATAAAAATTGAAATTGAAGAGAAGAAGTCCAGAGAAGAAGTTACACAAGGAGTGTCTCAATTTAATTTCTAAGCAATGCAATTAAAAAGTATTAAGTGCTTTGTTTCTTCTTTGCCTACTCCAATACCTTCAATTTCTTTTTCTTCTCATTGCTAAAGCTAACATCTTCAGTACCATATTGAATGACACTGTATTACACCACCATTAGTCCCTTTCTGTTGATCTCCAGAATCCATGTAATTTCTGGGCCATGTAACACCCCCTTTATCATACTGGTCTCAACTGTGACCATGGAGTCATAAGTAGAATGTTTACTCCTCCTCCCATACCTTTACCTGCCTCCTAAATGTTCTTGAAAGAGAGGAGACACAAAGAGGCTTCTAATCTCAAAAAATCAAATAAGAGAAGAATCCCACAACATCAGTCATGGCAGAGCTTAAATAGACCTCCCAGAGCCTATAGCACAACTCATATGCAAAGAAGAATAACTGCAAAGAATAAATAGAACAGTAGTCCTTCTTCCACATGGCACTCCCTTCAAACATTTGAGCATGGCTGCCATGTTTCCATTTCATCTTCTTTTCTCCAGTCTTAATATCTCCATTCTCTTTAATTGATCCTAATATAGTCAGGAGGACACTTGCTATTCTGGTTCCCCTCTTCCTGATGTTTTCTCGCCTTTCAAGAACTTAACATAGTACTCCATATGTGGTTTGAGAAATACGGATATTAATAACCTTACCACACCTACCTCATCCTTGGTACTATGCTTCTCATACTGCAGTCTAACAGTGAATTATCTTTGCTGTCTACCACATCAGCCAAGTGACTCATTTTGAGCTTTTAAGCCTTGAAAAACCCCAGCTTTTATTTCCATCAACTGCTGTCTAACCACGTGGACTAAGAGAAATACAAATCAAAAGAACCTTGACGTTTCACCTTGGACCATATAATTGAGAAAGATAATAAAAGATAAACATGGTCAATGCTAGAGGGTTTCTGAAAAACAGGCACACTAATTCATTGTTGGTGGAGATTTGAACTGGTACAACCATTCTGGAAAGCAATTTGGAATTATGCAAATAAAGCAACTAAAATAGCCAGTGATTTCAGTGGTAGATATATCAATCAATAAGGTCAAAGACAAAAAAAAAAAGAAAGACACAATACCCACAAAATATTTATAACTGTACATTCGATGGCAATAACCTGGAAAAAAGCAAAGAGAACAACAATCACAAAACAATGAAATCTGAATACTGAGAAATTATAATACCGAGAAATCTTGTCCCCAAAGAAGATGAATGAGAAGATTAATTTCTTGCTCCTTTGTAGAGGTTGGAGTCTATTAATGGGGAACAATGCACAAAATATAAGATTTATTAATATGTTCTTCAGTTTTGCTGATTTTGTAAAAAATCTTCTTCCACCTAAGACATTTGGTCATTCTAGAAGCACTACTTCAGATTAAATGATGTTGAATAAACCATACATTATAATGTGAAGAGAAAAGATTAGCCCCAAGCACAAATGTGATAATTTCACAAGTGTTAAGATACCATTTTTCAGAGAAGGTAGGCATGCAGGAACAGGTAATCAGGAAACATGAATGAAGTACACTTACTATTAAAAGTATGTGTAGGGGCAGCTAGGTGGCGCAGTGGATAAAGATCTGGCCTTGGAGTCAGGAGGACCTGAGTTCAAACCGGCCTCAGACACTTGATACTTACTAGATGTGTGAACCTGGGCAAGTCACTTAACCCCGATTGCCTCACCAAAAAAAAAAAAAAAGAAGTATGTGTAGAGAGGTGCCCCATGTGGTAAAGATACTGTTACTGGGTTTGTTTCTGTTATTGGGTTTTTGTTACTGTTATTGGGTTTGTTTAGATGTTTCTAGTCTCTGCTTCCCCCAGCCTTCTCCAAGAAGGATTTTGATTGCTGCCAGGAGGATAAGCAGGAGGCTGGGTCTAGAGACCCTTCTGTTCTCCACAGAGGGAAAGGGGGTACAACTAGATGATAATGACATCTATCTGCCCCTTTAAATATGATTTGTCTAGGGGATATGATCAGGTTCCATCTAACTTTTGATCACTTTGTCACCTTGAGAAGGATGGCCACAAGCTCTATATCTGAGGGTTGACCCCTTCCCCACCTATTACCACTTCCACAATGAGCATAAGCAGAAAGTAGCAAAGAAACTCATTCATTCAAATTCGAACAAAGCAGAAATCAGACAAGGCATATATTTAGGAGAGTATGGATCAGACAATACAGAGTGAAGGAGCTCTCCCATTAGTGGTAATATAACTGAGGTCAACTAAGAGAGAAGGTCCTGGATGTTATCCAAAAGAAACTCTCCAGAGTTTCTAGAGTAGTAAGCTAGCAGTAGGGACATGATGGAGAGAGACTGTACCTCTCATGTCTTCCCAGAGTTTTTTCCATCAGCAACCTCAAGCGTGGTTGGCCTATTCCTGTTCTCTCTCAAAGCTAGAATCCAACTCAGTGCTATATAGGCTTGAAGACTCACACTTTGAAAGTTCCAATGGGAGATTCCCATCTGAAGAGTCCCCAGAGCGGGAACTGGTTGAGGTCTGAGGCTCTATAACTCTCACCAACTCAACCCTACACTTCAAAAAGGACAAGACTTTCACTACCGCTAATTAAGAGAGAGTCACTTATTAATGGCAAAGGCATATAATGATATATTATCATGCTCTTCCATGCCTCCTGCTCCTAGGTATTACATATCCTGGGTGTTACATATCTGTCAAATAGACATTAACTCACCTTTTATGTTTAGTATATCATCTCATTTGTGAGTTTCTTTTCAACAATCCATCAAATTACTTCTGTCACTGAATTTCTGTTTACAGAATTGTTCTGGTAGGTTGCAACAAAAGCCAGAACAATATCGGGCATGATAATCTGTTATTTTGTGTATCCTTGTTTCTTGATGATTTGAGATTGCTATGCACTAGGCCCAACTTAAGCTGTTCAAGGGCTGCAGTTTCAAAATAGAAACTAAACAAGATACTGAGAGACTGTTGGACAATTATCACAAGGGTGTTTACTTAGTCAGTAAAGAGAAAGGATATTTCTTTTTGATGAGGCAATCAGTTAAGTGACTTGCCCAGGGTCAAACAGCTAGTAAGTGTTATGTATCTAAGGTCATATTTGAACTCAGGTCCTCCTGCCTCCAAGGCCGGAGTTCTATCTACTGTGCCACCTAGCTGCCCCTAGAGAAAGGATATTTAGCAAGGATACAATAAATAAACAGGATTTCATCAAGTACTCCCTACATATAAGACTGTGTTAAGTTCTTAGTATGCAAAGAAAAGACAAAAAAATTCGTATTCTCCAAGTACCTACATTTATTCAGTTGGTCTCATCTTTGCTCACTTGCTGAACATGCTGGCTGGCTGATCAGAAGTCTGATGAAGGAACTAAGTCTTTATGCACTGACTTTTTACCTGAGGCACCAGGAAGCTAGGTCAGAGGTATAATCCTTAGTTCACTGGGATAATTGAGTCTCAAGGTGAATTTTATATTCTTTTAAGGAGAAACTGGCCTAGCCTGCATGGGACAGGGTCTGGGGCAATGGAGTGGGGAAAAAATGTAGAATATTGGTCTTTTGACACATATCGTTGGTCCCAGATAACTTTCTGACATGAGACTAGAAAATTCCTTCTAAATCCCATTAAATCATGAATTATGAGTCTGTATGCCCCTAACCCTCCTTCCTATTTTATCTACATAAAAGGACCAATAGGAGCAATGTGGAGACTAAAACTCCAAGGGACCAAATCCCTCCTAAGACCTTATATGATTGACATACATAGGAAGCCAGGGGAAGGAGCAAACTAAGGGAAGATGGCAAAGCCAGGGGAAATTTTATCTCTCAATGCTAACATGAATAAAATAGAGAAAGTGGAGATCAATGAATTGGGCATGCAACTAAAAAAAGTAGAAAAAGAACAAATTAAAAATCCCCAATTAAATACCAAATTAGGAATTCTGAAAACCAAAGGAGATATTAATAAAATAGGAATTAAGAAAATTATGGAACTAATATATAAAACTATAAGTTGGTTTTCTGGCAAAAGCAATAAAATATATAAAGTTTTTGTTAATTTGATTAAAAAAAGAAAGAAGAAAACTAAATTACCAGTATCAAAAATGAAAATGTTAAATTCACCACCGGTCAAGAAGAATTTAAAACAATAATTAGGAGCTATTTTTCCCAACTCTATGCCAATAAATTTAACAATCTTTGTGAAATGGATGAATATTTACAAAAATATAAATTGCTCAGATTAAAAGAAGAAGAAATAAAATAATTAAATAACCCCATTTCAGAAAAAGAAAATGAAGAAGCCATCAATGAACTCCCTAAGAAAAATCTCCAGGGCCAGATGGATTTACAAGTGAATTCTATCAAACATTTAAAGAACAATTAATCCCAATATTATATAAACTGTTTGGGAAAACAAGTAAAGAGGAGTCTTACCAAATTCTTTTCATGATACAAATATGGTGCTGATACCTAAACCAGGAAGAGCCAAAACAGAGAAAGAAAATTATAGACCAATTTCCTAATGAATATTGATGCAAAAATTTTAAATAAGATACTAGCAAAGAGGCTACAGCAACTTACCATGAGGATAAAACACTATGACCAGGTAGGATTTATACCAGGAATGCAGAGTTGGTTCAATGTCAGGAAAACAAGGAGCATAATTGACCATATCAACAACAAAATTAACAGAAATCATATGATTCTCTCAATGGATGCATAAAAAGCTTTTGACAAAATACAACACCCATTTTTATTAAAAACGCTAGAGAGCATAGGCATAAATGGAGCTTTCCTTAAAATGATAGATAGTATCTATCTAAAACCATCAGCAAGCATTATCTGTAATGGAGATAAGCTAGAAGACTTCCCAATAAGTTCAGGGGTGAAACAAGGATGCCCATTATCACTACTATTATACAATTGTGTGCTAGAAATGTTAGCTTTGGCAACAAGAGAAGAAAAAGAAATAGAAGGAATTAAACTAGGAAATGACAAAACAGAACTGTCACTTTGCAGATGATATGATATACTTAGAGAATCCTAGAGAATCAACTAATAAACTACTTGAAATAATAAAAAACATTAGCAAAGTTGCAGGATAGTAAATAAACCCACATAAATCATTGACATTTCTACATATTACTAACAAAGCCTAACAGGAACAGAGAGAAAGAAAAATTCCATTTAAAGTTACTGTAGACAGTACAAAATATTTGGGAGTCTATGTGCTAAGACAAACCCAGGAATTATACGAACACAATTACAAACCACTTTTCCCATTAATAAAGTCAAATCTAAATAATTGGAAAAAATATCAGTTGCTCATGAGTGGGCCGAGCTAATATAATAAAAATGACAATTCTACCTAAATTAATTTACTTATTTAGTGCCATATCAATCAACTATCAAAAATTATTTTTTTCTTTTTTTATTAATTTAATTTATCAACAATCACTTCCATAAACTTTTGAGTTTTTAATTTTTCTCCCCCTCACTCCTTACCTCGCTCCCCAAGATGGTGCACAATCTAATATAGGTTATACATATACATTCCTATTAAACATATTTTCACATTAGTGATATTGTAAGAATTAGAACTAATAGGAGGAACCACCAGAAAGAGAAAACAAAACACAACAGAAGAAAAAAATAGCAAATAGTATGCTTTGATCTGCATTCAAACTCCATAGTTCTTTCCTTGGATGTGGACAGCATCTTCATCATGAGGCCCCTGGAGATGTTTTAGATCCCTGCACTGCTGAGAGGGGTCAAGTCCATCAAAGTCAGTCATCACTCAATGTGGCTGTTACTGTATACAGCATTCTCCTGGTTCTGCTCACTTCATTCAGCATCAAACCATGCAAATCTTTCCAGTCTTATCTGAAGTCTGCCTGTTCATCATTTCTTATAGCACAATAGTATTCCATTACGTTCATATATCACTGGATCCATTTAACCCACTTGATTAGATTTTTTTCATCATTACATCAAAGTCAATTTATACCCACCCCCTTTATGTACACTCCTTTAACATGGTATAATAACAATACAGTTCTCAAGAGTTACAAGTGTCATCTTCCCATGTAGGAAGGTATGGAAGTCCCCTATTTCGTTGAATGTCCATCTCCTCCTCTGAAAGATCATGCTCATTTTTGCTGGGTAGTTGATCCTTGGTTGTAATCCAAGCTCCTTTGCCTTATGGAATATCATATTCCATGCCCTACGGTCTTTTAATGTAAAAGTTGCAAGGTCCTGTGTAATCCTGACTGTGGTTCCATGACATTTAAATGTTTTCTTTCTGGCTGCTTGCAGTATTTTCTCTTTGACCTGGTAATTTTGGAATTTGGCCACTATATTCCTTGGTGTTTTCAATTTGGGATCTCTTTCAGGAGGTGATTGGTGGATTCTTTCTATGGTTATTTTACCTTCTGGTTCTGGAACCTCAGGGCAGTTTTCCTTTATGATTTCCTGAAAGATACTATCCAGGCTCTTTTTTTCATCATGAGTTTCAGGTAGACCAATAATTTTTAAATTGTCTCTCCTGGATCTATTTTCCAGGTCGGTTGTTTTCACCAATGAAGTATTTTACATTTTCATCTATTTTTTCATTCTTTTGTTTCTGTTTGACTGATTCTTGCTCTCTCCTACAGTCATTAGCTTCCATTTGCTCAATTCTAATTTTTAACAAATTGTTTTTTTCTGTTAGATTTTGTGCCTCCTTCCCCATTTGGCCAATTTTATTTTTTAGGGATTTGTTTCCTTTAGTGTACTTTTTTTTCCAGTTGGCCAATTGTATTTTTTAAGGACTTGTTTGCTACAGTTAATTTTTGTCCTTCCTTTTCCAAGCTATTGACTCTTGCATACCTCTCATTTCTTTTCCCATTTTTTCTTCTACCTCTCTCATTTGACTTTAAAAATCCTTCTTGAGCACTTCTAAGAAGGCTTTTTGGGCTTCAGACCAGTTCATATTCTCTTTTGAGGTTCCAGATGTGGGTTTGTTGACAATGTTGTTCTCTTCAGAATTTCTGCCTTGATCTTCACTCTTCTCATAATAAGAATCTATGGTACATTCCTTTTTGCTCGTGGTGTTTGCTTATTTCCTGACCTTTAGAGAGATTGGGCTCTCCTGCTGGGGAGCAGAGGGCACTGACCCAAGCTTCTTGTGTTGGGAGCCTAGGGCCTGGTTGATGGCTTTGTGTACTGGGGCCTCCAATGTTGGCAGTTGGAGGCTGTAGGATTCTGGCAGCTTACCTGGTGTTGGGCTGGAATCAGCAACACTGGAACTCTAGGGGTAGGATTGGGTAGTGTGGCTCCTGGAGATTTCCTGCTCACCTAGGCCTTTCCTTCCTTTTGCTCTCTTCAGCTCTTTCAGATGGATGTTGTAGGGTGTTTATCTACCTGGCACCCCTTGGAGCACTGCTTCCCTTAGTTTTGCTGAGGCACTGGGAGAGCCGGTTGCTTTAGAATGCCAAGGCACCTGGTGGTTTTCTGAGCTGGTTTCCACCACTTCCCCCACCCTCAATGAGGCACTCGGGGGTCCAGGTCTTGGTGTTTGCCTGCTCTACCACCTGGGCTTCAGGATCTCTTCCTCATATGCTGAGGTGGGGCTTTCTGATAGCTTGACAAATGTTGGAGGGTATGTTTGAAAAATGAGATATTAATGTGCTATTGGCTGAGCTGTGAACTGATCCAAACATTCTGGAGAGAAAATTGGAACTGTGCCCACCCCTTTGACCCAACCATTCCACTCCAAGGTGTGTATTCCAAAGAGATCAAAAAAACTGGATAAGGGCTCACATGTACAAAAATATTTATAGCAGCTCTTTTTGTGATGGCCAAGAATTGGAAGTTGAGGGGATGCCCATCAATTGGGGAATGGCTGAACAAGTTGTAATATATGAATGTGATGGAATGCTATTTTTTCATAGGGAATGATGAGCAGTTGCAGGTCTTGGAATATGATATTCCAGAGTTCAAAGGAGATAGGATTACAACCAAGAATCACCTACCCAGCAAAACTGATATAATCCTTCAGGGAAAAAATGGATATTCAATGAGATAGGGGACTTTCAAGCATTCTTGAAGAAAAGACCAGAGCTGAATAGAAAATTTGACTTTCAAATACAGGGTTCAAGAGAAGCAAGAAAAAAAAGGTAAACAAGAAAGAAAAAACATAAGGGACTTAATAAGTTTAAATTGTTTACATTCTTACATGGGAAGATGATATGTGTAACTCATAGGACTTTTCTCATTATTAGGGTAGTTAGAAGGAGCATATATAGACAGAGGACAGAGGTGTGAATTGAATATGAAAGGATGATACCTAAATTAGTAAAATTAAGGGGTGAGAGAGGAATGTACTGGGAGAAAGAGAAAGGGAGAGGTAGAATGGAATAAACTATCTCACATAAAAGAGGCTAGAAAAAGCTTTTGTAGTGGAGGGGAAGAGGGGGTAGGTGAAGGGGATTGAGCGAACCTTATTCTCATCAGAATTGGCTCAAAGAGGGAATAACATACACATTCAATTGGGTATAGGAATCTATCTTACTTACCCTATAAGAAAGTAGGAAGGGAAGGGAATAAGAGAAGAGTGGGAGAGGGAGTAATGGAAGGGAGGGCAGATTAGGGGAGTTGGTAGTCAGAAGCAAAATAATTTTGAGGGGGGATAGGGTGAAAGGAGAGAGAGAGAATTGAATAAACAGGGGGGACATTGGATGGAGGGAAATACAATTAGCAATAGGAACTGAAAAAAATTTTGAAGCAAATTTCTCTGATGAAGGTCTAATTTCTCAAACATATAATTGAGTCAAATTTATAAAAACAAGAGCCATTTCCCAATTGATTAATGGTCAAAAGATATGATTAGTTTTCAGATGAAGTAATCAAAGTCATCTATAGCCATAGGAAAAACATACTCTAACTCACTCTTGATTGGAGAAATATAAATTAAAATAATTCTGAGGTACTACCTCATATCTGCTAGATTGGCTAATAGGACAGAACAAGTAAATGACAGATGTTGGAGGAGACTTGGGAAAAATGAGACTTTAATGCACCGTTGGTGTTGTGAATTGATTCAACCATTCTGTAGAGTAATTTGGAACTATGGCCAAAGGGCTATAAAACCATGCCTACCCTTTGATCTAGCAATACCACTACTAGGTCTATATCCCAAAAGAGATAAAAAAGGAAAAGGACCTACATATGTGCAAAAATATTTATAGCAGCTCTTTTCTGGCTTTAAAGAAGTAGAAGTTGAAGGGATGCCCATCAATTGGTGAATGGTTGAACAAGTTGTGGTATGTGATTATGATGGAATACTATTGTACTATGAGAAATGATGAGCAGAATGCTCTCAAAAAAACCTGGAAAGACTTGCATGAACTGATGCAAAGTGAAATGTACTGTGCACAAAATAACAGCAATATTGTAAGATGATCAGCCGTGAATGACTTAGCTGTTCTCAGCAATATGATAATCCAAGACAACTCTGAAGGATTTGTGATGAAACATGCTATCCATTCTCAGAGAAAAAACTGATGTTCTAAATACAAATTGAAGTATACTTTATTTATATACTGAAGCATACTTTTTTTTACTTTAATTTACTTCATTTACTTTATTTTTCTTGAGTATTTTTTCTTCTCTGTTTTCTTTCACAACATGACTATTAAGAATATGTTTTGCATGACTACACATGTACAACCTATATGGAATTCCTTGCCTTCTCAATGGAGAGGGTGTTGGGGAGGGAGGAAAGGAGAGAATTTGGAAGTCAAAGTTTTAAAAACAAATGTTAAAAATTATTTTTACATGTAACTGGAGAAAAATAAAATACAAAACAAAAGCTTTAAAAAAAGAAATAATGATCAGGAAGACTTCAGAAAAATCTGGAAAGACTTACATGAACTACAGCTGAGTGAAGTTAGCAGAACCAGGAGAACATTATATACAGTAACAGCAACATTGTGCCATGACTAACTTTGATAGACTTAGCTCTTCTCAGCAATGCAAGGATATAAGACAACTCCAAAAGATTCATGTCAGAAAATGCAATTCACATCCAGAAAAAGAACTATGGAATCTGAATGTAGATAAGTAAGAGAAAAAGAAATTTTTTACTGTGCTAGGAAACAGGAAGTTTTGCAGTCCAGACACAGAGATATGCCAACCATCAAATTAGGAAGAGTTAAGAACACAAATTAAGGATCAGAAGTCTCCCAGAAGAACATTATTAAATTTAAAAACCTGGAGAAGAAGAATCCCCTGCTTTTCCTCTTCCAGTAAGACATCCCAGATACTCATTTAAAATAAAGAAACACTTTCCTGAACAAGAGCAACCCACAAAATCCTGCAAGTCTAGAATTCAAATCTCTGAGTCCAACTTAAAATCATCCATGCAACTATCAAGCTATCCAGGAAAAGAACATTTAAAAACCTCCCCAGTAGCTACCAAGATGTCACATTAAAGAAACAATATGTGTCTTTTGAAAAATATAGTAGTGGAGTTGGCAGATACAGTTAGACACAGGATGACTGGCCAAAAATGTGTGGTGTGTTCCTGTTGTTCATCCTGAAAAATGCAGAGAGGAATGTAGAACTTCAGTATTTATACATGGATTTTCTTGTAATTGAGCATATTCTGGTCACCATATTTATATGGTTTATATGGTTTTTGGTCAAACAACCCATACTTGACTTCCCCTTTCCATGCTGAGATGAAAAGGAAAAAAAAATTTCTTATACTAAAAGAGGTGGTTGCTCAAAAGACTATTCTGAAAGACATTAAAGAAACTATTTTATGGCACAGCAGAAACTCAATGACATTGAAAAGCAAAAAAAAAACCCCATAAATTAAACATTTTCTGCTTAATATAATAAAAATAATATCCTGAACCACAAATTACAGGAAATTACAGAAGAAAATTGTCACCTCTTGAATGCAGAAAACAGCACTAATTGAAAAACCCAGTTTTTTGCAAGGAAAAAAAATCTGAGCACCAAACTCCAAGACATAGTTATAGAATATAAACATTCTAATGACAAGTACAAATTCTGCAAGTATCCAGGTGAAAGACTTTCATAAATAAAAGGAAAGAAAGGCAAAGGACACAAGACTAATGTTTATGCACAAGAAACTCCAGAAATATATTGAATGATATATTTCAGAAATCAAAAGAATTTAAGAGGCAATTAAAAATGACATACACTTCAAACTTGAGCATAGTCATTATTGAAAAAATATGGACACTCACTTTTGAAAAGGCATTTGAAGAAATCTTGAAGGTGAGGGGGAGCCAGAAATAGATGTAGGCAGATTGTGCCTTTATGACAGTGCCTAGCAAATAAGTGATGTGTAAAAGGTTGTTGACTGATTGACTCCTGTAGGAGTCTAAGACAGATGATATAAATCCTAAAAGCTTCACAAGGAACCCAGCAAAGAATTTACATCATACCTAAGATTCATTTGAGAGGTACTCCAAATAAACAGAATTTCAGCAATCAGGAGCTATGAGTCACCCATTTGCCATATATGTTCTCTGAGCTTGAGCCCACTTTGCCCTGGTCTCTAAATATACTTGTGGGAGAATTTGACACAGATCCTTATGCAAAGGTTAAGGGATATCTTCTACTAAATATTTTTATTGTACCACCTTCATAAATACCACTTTTTTTTAGGCAATTGGGGTTAAATGACTTACCCAGGGTCACACAGCTAGTACATGTGTCAAGTGTTTGGTCTAAGGCCAGATTTGAACTCAGGTCCTTCTAACTTCAGGGTCAGTCATAAATACCACTTTCTACAAATGACTAAGTGCTTGTTGTTTAAATTGATTCTTAACTGCTTAGCCTTGGGAGAACATACTGGTGAGGGTTTAAACTGAATACATTAGATAATCGGGTCTGACTCTTCAGAGTTGCCCATAAATCCTGAGAGGAAGATGTAACCTTGCTCTGGGGACATAACTCATCAAAATGTCAGTTGAGATAATTATCCTCAGGGGTTAAAGAGGCTACACTTAGAAAATCCTAGGGAATCCACAAAAAAATTGAGATAATTGCTAGTTTCAGAAAAGTTACATGACACAATCCCCACCCAAAAATTATCAATAATATTTCTATTTAATAGTAAAAGAAATTCAGAGGATAATAATACAAAAGGAAGGCCTATTCAAAGCATCATATATATGTATATATATGTACATATTTTATATATACACACATGTATATGTAACAATTTATACATACCGGTAGAACAAAAATGTATACCTGTGAGTATATATGCATGTGTGTGTGTGTGTATGTGTGTGTTTCTACATGTTTTCTTGTTGTTCAGTCATTTCAGTCACATCCAATTCTTTGTGACCCCTTTGAGGGGATCTTGGCAGAAATACTAGAGTAGTTTTCCATTTCCTTCTCCAGTTCATTTTACAGATGAGGCACTGAGGCAAACATGGTTAAGTGACTTGCCCAGGAACACACAGATAGTAAGTGTCTGAAAACAGATTTGAACTTATGAATGTCAGTATTCCTGAATTCAGACATGGCACTCCATTCACTGTGCCACCTAGCTGTATACGTATAAATACATGGAGGTCAATTAATGAAATCATAGTGAATAGGTGCATATATTCAATAACAAATTGAAGACCAACTTGAAAAGCTGGTAGAATATTCAGGGCTCATGGCTTGACTATTCAAATTCGAAAGAGATTACAATATTCACAAAATAATTATAAAAAGTTTGTTACTATACCAATCAAACTACCGAGAGCAGAATTCAGAAAGCTAAATGAAATAATAACAAAATTCACTTAGAGGAACAAAAGATCTAGAATATCAAGGGAAATTATGAAAAAGGTAGGAATGAAAAAGAATGGCACTTCCAGCCTTCAAACTCACTTAGAAAGCAATAGTCATCAAAACAACTTGGAACTGGTTAATTAAAATGGGACAGTAACTCAATTGAAGACCAGACAAGTCATATCTCTGCTGTCCAGTAGACATCTACTCACCTCTTATGGTCAGAACATCACCTCCTCTGTGTGTTTCTTTTCAACAATCCATCCCATTATCTTTGCTTCTGCATTTTTGGTCACCCAGTTTTTTCTCTGCTATCGTCTGGGCTTTAGTTCTTCAGTACCATACGGTGTTTTCTGCTCCAATACTAAAGTGTATTTCATAGAAAGTCCCTGACAGGTGCAAGCTGACTCTTAAAATGAATAGTTAAGGCTACAAGCCACCTCAACTATCCTCATAGGCGGCAACAAAAGCCAGAACAATACTAGCTATGATCATCTGTTATTTTGTGTGACCCTGTTTAGTGATGATTTCAAATTGTCATGGACTAGGCCCAGCTCAAACTATTCAAATACTGCAGGTTAAAAGTAGAAACTATATAAGATTCTTATAGACCATTGAACAGCTATCACAAGGATATTTACTTAGCCAGCATAGAAAAAGGATATTTAGCAAAAATACAATAAATGAACAGGAGTTTATTAAGGAATTAGTATGTATAAAACTCTGTGCTAAGTTCTTAAGTGCAAAGAAAAGAATAAAGTTATTTTCAATGAGCTAAGGATATTAACAAAGGCTGATGAAATCTTACAAGACGATAAGATCCCCCAAGGCATAAAGGAGCTGGCCAAAGCAAGGAAGTCAGGTTGGAAATGAGATTGATGAAATCTCAAAGGATGATGAGGTTCTGTATGAGTTTCCTAGGGGTATAATAGAGAAGTGAAGAGGAATTCAGCAGAATTTGGATCAATAACTCAAAGCACAAATCATCAGACCAAAGGAAGAGAAAAAAATTCTCAATATGGCAGGAAACAGGAAGTTTTGCAGAACAGACATAGAAATGTGCCAAACATTAAAATAGGAGGAGTTACAAACACAGCTTAAGGATCAGAAGTCTCCCAGATGCATATGATAAATTGGAAAACCTGGAAATTAAGAAGCCACTGCTTTTCCTCCTCCAGTGAGATATCCAAGCTAAGGATTTTCTCAGGTCTCAGTTTATCTGAGGTACCACCTAACAATCTGTGAGTAGTGGTAGCTGCCCCCCTAGGGATGCAACTGACCAATTCCAGTTGGAAAATGCTGTTCCTTTCCTTCCTTCCTTCCTTCCTTAATTCCTTTCTTCCTTGCTTTCTCTGTTCTTTCCTTCTCCCCTCTTTTTTTTTGGACATGCCAAATGTGGGACTTTGTTTTGCATTACTATACATATTTGTAATGAATTTTGTCTTTGTTGCCTTCTCATTGTGTAGGATATAAATTGATTTTTATAAGCCATACTACTAAAACTAAAATAGAAAAGCTATTGGTAGAGAAAGAATTCCTAATCAAAAAAGAAAAAGAGGCAGTTACAAGAGACAAAATAGATAATTTAGATTACATGAAATTGAAAAGACTTTTCAAAACAAAATTAACACACCTAGGTTCTAAGCAAAAGCGAATTGACTGAGGGGAAAGAAAGGTTTGTGTCACATATCTCTAATGAGGGTTTGCTATCCAAAGGTTTAGGCAGTTAAGAGAATGATATAAGACCAAAAGCTACTGCCCAATTTTTAAAAGAAAGAAAAGGATATAAAAATAGTTTTCAATAGTAGAAACTATAAATAAACAAATGAATTATATAAACTGTATTTTATGTAAACAACATATTTCAAACCAGTAGTAATAAGAGAAATACAACTAAAACAAACCTGAGGCTCAACATTAGATTCAAAAAACTGAGAAAGATGAAAAAAGGCAACCATAGTCAATGTTGAAGGAGTTGTGGAAAAATAGACAAACTAATTCATTGTTGGTGGAGATGTGAACTGAAGCAATCATTCTGGAAAGCAATTTTGAATTATGTAAAAATAAGTGACTCCAACATCCAGACCCTTTTGACCAAAAGATTCCAATAGTAGGCAGATAAACTATGAACATCAGTGACAAAAAGAAAGCCATGGTATTGACAAAAATATTTGTAACTCCATATTTGTTGATAATAAAATAGAAAACAATGTCTAGAGAACAACAATGACAAAACAATCAAAACTGAATATTAAGAACTTACAAGGTACAAACTTGTTTCAAAAGAAGGTGAATGAGAAAGCTCTTTCCTTGCTCCTTTGTAAAGGCTGGAGTCCATTAATTGAGAGCAATGTATAAAAAAATAAATTTTATTAATGTGTTCTTCAATTTTGCTGTTTTTTTAAATCTTTTTCTACCCAAGAGATTTTGTCATTCTGGAAAAGAGGTAGCAACCAACCACACCAGGCCTCAAACTTCCCTGTTTTGCCCTCTGTGAATGACCTTGTCTGACTCTCCCAGTGAGTAGAGAAAAGTTTTCCTTCCATCTGCTACTACCTGATTACTTTGCAGGATGTAGAGGCTTGGGAGAATTGTCATTAATCAGCATTAATTGTGGATAATTCTTAGCACCTGGGGCAAAAGTTTCTTTTTCCTCAGAGACATCAATGACGCCCAATACTGACAATGTCATTTCTCTTCAATTTGATCTTCTAATCACAGCTCTGGGGGGAGTGAACTCAGGTTATCCCATAGCTATAACTATGATACAACTACCCTCACTCCCATGCCTCCACAGACATACATGGTGTCCAGGAGCCCTTCTTTCATCTACCCGAGAAGCAGATACTAAAATAGGTAAGTGGCTTTTTGATTTCTCTTAGAGAAGAGCTGTATTCACAGGACAGAATATATAATAAAGGAAATGATAATCTCTCTGCACTCTGCTCTGGTCAGACCATATTGGGAGGATATCTTCAATTCAGGACCACTTGTTAAGAAGGACATTGGAAACTAGAATAAATTCAGAGGCAGGTGATCACAATTGTGAAGAAATTGAGGTGGAATGATGGCTGTGCTGGAAGAGCATGAGTAAAAGTGACAGGGAGTGAGTAGCCTAGAGAAGAGCAGGCTTTGAGTATGAAAAGAGAGAGAAAGATAAGAATATATAAATAAATGTCTTTATTCATATTTTTAAGGAGAGCTGTCTCATGGGCATGTTTGCCTCAATCACTTTCTAAGAGTCTCTTTACATTTGAAACAATTCACTTTGACAATAGTCAATCAGTCATAAAATTGCCTGAGACATATGATATAGAAAGAAAAAAAGAAGGAACACTCAGTAAATATCCTCATTTTAAAATATGATTCAAGGCCTTTTCAGCTGAGGGGGTAGAGATAAGTGACGCTGGGGGGGGGACTAAAGAGGGACAAAAAAGCGTGCAATTTTTTTATCTGAGGAACAGAATATTAAATGGATTAGGGATTCCTCTACATAGGGATATGGTAGCCTAAGAAAGAAGAGAGTGATGGCAACATTGTAGGTCATATTAAGGACAGAAAAAAAAGGCTAAAGTTTGGAAGGCATAGAGAAAGCTGGAATGAAAATTGATTTTGGTCAGATAAAATAAATGTGGAATTTATGAACATAGAATTGAGATCCTTTATAGATGGTAGAAGGATCAAAGGGATGCCTATCTCTGTGTTTAATTGATGTAGAAAGAAGTCAGATATGGGAACTGACTAAATTGAGGAATCAAGAAGTTAGGATATTTTGATACCAATATGTATGTTCATATCCATTATTATGAGGGCAGGATTGGAAATGGAGCAAAAGAGTGTGAGACAATTATTAAAGTCACTGAGGAAGGAAGAAAAATATCCTGAAGGGTCAATCTGTAATGGTTATCAGAATCTGCATAGGGAGATGCATTTGGATAAAATGAAACTCAGAGCAGAAGGACTGCTGAGCAATAGTGATAGAGAGAGAATCTGGAAGTGGCAACAGGTAGGAGGAAGTATTGGACACCATTAAGTTGCAAAGTATGAATGAAATTGCAATGAGTTTCAGAAAAAGTAGACAGGAGTACAAGGTCTTCAGGAGGGAATTGGTTTCACTGGGTGCCAGAAGATGGAATGAGTGATAAAGTAAAAATTTTAAGATGAAAGGAAGTTTCTTAATTATGGAACCTGCATTCCAGAGAGCACAGTGGAAATAGGTAGAGACAAAGTGGGATATTTCTGGGAGGAAGGAGGGATAAAGAGTGTGTGGTGTTGGGGTGAGGAAGGAATGAACAATTACATATAGGGTGCTCAGTTTGTACATCAGCAGCTTGGCATTCAGAAGCACAAGTATTTGGAAAGTAATATGCTAACCATACAGGAACAAATAGAGAATATCAATAGAAAGAGGATGATGAAGGTCAGCCCTAAGATAGTTAGATTCTTAAGATCCTTCCTTAAGTTCCAAACAAATGGCAGGTGTTGAAGTTGTGCACTAAAAGGCTCACATTAGACAAGAGCAGAGAAATCTATAGGGTATGAGAGTCATGTTAGGAGATAGATTTGGTGGGAGGATGGGGAAAGCCAAAGACAGAGGGCACAGGTGGGTGGCAAACATCTGGGGTTCATTTAGACCTCAACAAGAAGTCCCTAGGTCAGAGAAATCAGAGGCCAGAGGCAGGAGGCAAAAGGAATAAGGTAACATGGACTAGGGCTGATGTAGAGAGTCAGAAAGGGGGAAAGGGAAAGACAACAAGCAATTATTAAGCACCTACTATGTTCCAGACATTGTGAGTTACCTTTACAAATATAATTTCATTTGATCCTCGCACAACTTGTGACATAGTTGCTGGGCCTAAGTGACTGGAGGGGGATAGCTGGATGAGGAACTGAGTCAAAACAGAGGTGAGAGTGGAATTCATCCCAGCACAATGTGATAGCCTGTGTAAAAGCACAGAAGCAGCAGATAGAGTGCTAAGTTCATGGAAGAGAAAGTCAACTAGTTTGGCTGGAACACAGAATGTATCAGGTAGAGTGAGAAGCCTAAAAAGATATGCTGGGGCCAGATGGTTATGGACTTTCAATTCTGAAATGAAAAATATGTATTTTCTCCAAAGGCAATAGAGAGCCACTGAGGTTTATTTGTCAGAAAAATGATGTGGTCAAGCCTTTATTTAAGATTATTTTGGGAACATTTGGACAAAAATGTGGAGAGATTGGAAGCTTGTTGTTCACTTAAAATCATGTTACAATAGTCCAGGCTACTATTGATGAGGGCTTGAATTACACAATGTTCATGGGAGTAGAAACAAGAGATTTTATGGATAAAGAATCAACAAGACTTCAAAACCCATTACATCGATGAGCTTTATAAGCATTTGCTATGGATCTTCTTTGTGTAAAGAACTGAGCAAACAAGGAGAAAAAGAGAAGCCCTTTCATCTATATCCTTGCATCCTGAGATACAGGGATACTCCTTTCCTATGGGATTAGAACAAGTGGCTTGCTAGGTCCATTCCAGCTCTGATGTTGTGTGATTCTGGTATATGAAACCTAAGTTACATAAAGACATGTGCCTGGAAACAAGGACTGAGTAATTATACCTTTGTCTTTCCTACTCCCTGATCAAACCACAATGGCATATGTTGTGTTCAGTTCATTATAGGAAGGACATTGAAAACAGGAACTCAACCAAGAAGGTTGAGCAGGAGGGTGAGGGAACAAGCATGGTCTAGGTAGTGACCATGCCACTGATTTATTGTCATAAAAATAGTGGTTTAGAGGGGCAGCTAGATGGCGCAGTGGATACAGCACCAGCCCTGTAATAAGGAGGACCTGAGTTCAAATCTGGCCTCAGACACTTACTAGCTGTGCGACCCTGGGCAAGTCACTTAACCCCAATTGCCTAAAAAAAAAATAGTGGTTTAGCCCAGGAATAGACGACCTGATAAAGATAATAAACACAATTATTGTTTCTGTAGAATTTAAGATTTCCAAAGGGCTTGACAACTGTCATGTCATTTAATCCTCACAACCATCTAAGAATGTGAATGCTATTAGTATCCTTATTCAGCAGATATGAAAACTGAATAAAATCAAAGTTAAGTGGTTTGCCAAAAATTATACAACTAGAAAGAGATTAAGGTAGGATATAAACCTAGATTTTTCATTACTCTAAGTCCAGTTCTCGATGCCAACTAGCTGCTAGGTATGACAATTGTTAGCTCTTTGAGGATTTGAATAATTGTAATGTGGAAAATGGATCATGCCTGACTGAGGTGACCGCATTAGGTCAAACTAGAAGCCATGTGTACAAAATATAGGCAGGCAGATTTCCATCTAATATAAGAGAATATATCCTAATAGTTAAAGCACTCTCAAGGAGGAATGGGAGATCATGGGTTCCCCAATGCTATAAATCTTCATACATAGTCTAGGCAACTGAATCTGCTATTTCTGAGGAGGAAAGAGTTTCAAACTTTGCTCTGGTCTCTGTATAAGTAATCTCCTGCTATTCAAATACAAGATGCTGGAATAGAAGTATCTGTATTTGTGTCCCTATCACTTAGCAAAAAGCCAGGAAAATAGTGAATTTTAATTAATTCATTCATTCATTCAGTCAGCCCTTATTGATCTGTTAGAGAATCTCTGAATTGGAAAGGACCTCAGCAACTATCTCCAATCTATACCTGAGCAAAAATCCCATCTACTACATACCAGACAAGTGATTATTCTTCTTTGAAAGTTTTGTTTGGAGACTTCTCATGAGGGGAACTCCCTACTCTGAATGAGAGCATGTCTGACTTCATGGTAGGTCTAATTTTTAGAACATTGTTCCCCCTTACATCAAGCCTAAATCAAAACCTCTTCCACTTGGTGGCCCTTCAGTTGTTTGAAGACAGCAATCATACCCAACCTAGGAAGTCTTCTCTTCTCCTAGTGACATAACTAAAATTCTTTCTTTAATATTCCTATGACATGACCTAGAGACTGCTCATCATCCTGTATTCACACATCTGAAGCATTTCTACCTTATCAAAATCCTTCTAAAATGTACAGATTAAAACAATAAATATCGATAGAAACAAGAGGTAAATATGAATGGAATGAAAATGTCTCAAGTGCAGGCATAGTTATTCTGGACTTGTGATTTAATTGATACAGGTAACTCAGTGAGAAAATTCCCTTTGTCAGTGCAAATCAACAACTGCTCTAAAACTTCTAAGATATCTCTATGTGCCAAGCAGAGAGAACATAAGAAGAAGAAGACAGCCATTCTCAATAAAGTTGCATTCTGAGTTTTAGGAATATTTCTTTCACCTACTTTGTGAAAGCGATAATTGGAATTTAAATTGGATAATTGGAGGTACAAAGGGCAAAGTTTCCAAAATGGAGACAGCTAGTGAAAAAGCATGGCATAGGGAGGTGAGGTATATGTGTGAAAAACAACAAGAAGGCAGCTTGTTGCTGGACCTTAAAGAAATAGGGTGCAAAGACTGGAAAGACAGGAAAAGGCAAGCCTGTGAAGGGTTTATATGCCAAAAGAATAAGATTTTAGGCTTGATTATGGAAGTAACAGGGAACCACCAGAACTTAACTGAATAAGAAATCTACATGGTCAGCCTGGTACTGAGGAAAAAAATTTTATAACTGAGTGGAGGGTATATTGGAGCAGGGAGAGACTTGAGGAGGGGAGATCAACTAGAAGCCTATTGCTGTAGTCCAGATGATGAGAGACTGTTTCACTGTGCTAAATGTAAGAGGATATATACAAGAGATGCTGTAAAAGTATAAGTCCTACAACTCAGCAACTGATGAATCATGTGGAATGAGTTCAAGAGAAATGTCAAAGATGACACCTAAATTGCAAGGATGATTGGGAGGATGGTAGTGCCCTCAGTAGGAATAAAGAAGTTCAGAAGAGGGGAGAGCTTGAGAGGATAGGTAGAGTTTTGTGGTTTGTTTGGGTTTTTTTTGCATATGATGAATTTGAAATGCCTGTAGAACATCCAGTTTCAGATGTCCAAATGTAAGTTCATGATGTGAAACTGAAACTAAGGAGAGCAGTTAGGGCTAAATATATAGATCTGGAGATTTTTGGAGAATAGAGCCAAGACGGCAGAGTAGAAGCAGTGACTTGCTTCAGCTCTTCCCTAAAGCCCTTCAAATACCTGTAAAAAAATGCCTCTAGGGCAGCTGAGTGGCACAGTGGATAGAGCACCAGCCCTGAAGTCAGGAGGACCTGAGTTCAAACACGGCCTCAGACCAAACACTTGTCACTTACTAACTGTGTGATCCTGAGCAAGTCAGTTAACCTCAATTGCCTAAAAAAAATGGCTCTAAACAAATTCTAGAGCAGCATAATTCACAAAAAGCCAGAGTGAAACAAATTTCCAGCCCGAGACATCATGAATGGCTGATTGGAAAGTTCTGTTGCACCTGACTGGAAGAGGAGTTCATTTCAGGGTGGCCCATGTACACAAAGACAGGGCCTCAGTGAACATGGAGCAGGCCTCAGGGGACTGAATCAAGGGGAGCTGTGGTTTTTTCTAGACTTCTAAACCCATAAACCCTAAAGACAACTTAGAAGTTCAGTAAGAAAGGTCTGTTGGACCTTAGTGAGAGAGAAGCTTGCTCCAACTCCAGTCCTGGTGTAACCCCAGAGTAGCTGCTGCTTCCAGAGCTCTTACCCCACAGATGGTGGGGGGATCGAGTGACTTATCAGAGGAGGATTGAAAAGATCTCTTTGCTGGTTCTGAGGCAGGATTCTCTTGCTTTTCCCATGCTTGAAACTGAGTCACAGTCCTGGGTGGTGGTCCTGGGGTGAAGAGGAAAGCTGGTGTGGTGGAGCTTGTAGCAGTGGTGGAGAGGGAATCCTCCTAACAGTTCCAAGGCAGAGAAGATTGCTTATGGTCACTCACAGAACAGAGCACAGGTCAGGAAAGGAGTAAACCCCTCACCTTTGATCATATAACCTTGGAAGAACTGAAAATGTATAGGTTCCTTGAAGTGTCTCTGACAACAGCTGCACAAAACCCCTGAAGTTTGGAATAGTACATTCTCCATACTGGAAGTAGACCCTTACTTTAACAAAGAATTTAACAGTCAAGTAATTGGCTGGGAACGTGAGCAAACAGCTCAAAAAAGTCAGACCATAGAATCTTATTTGATGACAAAGAAGATCAAAGCATACACTCAGAAGAAGACAACAAAGTCAAAGTTCCTACATCCAAAGCCTCCAGGAAAAAGATGAATCAGTCTCTGGCCATGGAAGAGCTCAAAAAGGATTTTGAGAAGCAAATAAGAGAAGTAGAAGAAAAACTGAGAAGAGAAATGAGAGTGATGCAAGAAAATAATGAAAAACATGTCAATAGCTTGCTGAAGGAGAACAAAAAAAAAATACTGAAGAAAATAACACTTAGACAATAGACTAATCCAAATGGCAAAAGAGGTCCAAAAAGCCAATGAGGAGAAGAATGCCTTAAAAAGCAGAGCTGGCCAAATGGAAAAGGTAGTCCAAAAGCTCACTGAAGTAAATAAGTCCTTAAAAATTAGAATGGAGCACTTGGAAGCTAATGACTTTATGAGAAACCAAGACATTATAAAACAAAACCAAAAGAATGAAAAAAATAGAAGAAAATGTGAAATATCTTATTGGAAAAACAACTGACATGGAAAAGATAACTTTAAAATTATTGGACTACCTAAAAGCCATGATAAAAAAAAGAGCCTAGACATCATCTTTCAAGAAATTATCAAGAAAAACCTCCCTGATATTCTCAAACCAGAGGGTAAAATAGAAATGGAAAGAATCCACCAATCACCTCCTGAAAGAGATCCCCAAAGGAAAACTCCTAGGAATATTATAGTCAAATTCCAGAGTTTCCAGGTCAAGGAGAAAATATTGCAAGCAGCCAGAAAACAATTCAAGTATTGTGGAAACAATCAGGATAACACAAGATTTAGCAGCTTCTACATTAAGGGACTGGAGTACTTGGAATATAATATTCCAGAGGTCAAAGGTATTAGGATTAAAACCAAGAATCACCTACCCAGCAAAACTGAATATAATCCTTCGGGGGGAAAATGGACATACAATGAAATAGAGGGCTTTCAAGCATTCTTGATGAAAAGACCAGAGCTGAATAGAAAATATGACTTTAAATTCAAGATTCAAGAGAAGCATGAGAAGGTAAACAGGAAAGAGAAAAATAAGGGACTTATTACAGTTGAGCTGTTTACATTCCTATGTGGAAAGATGATATTTGTAACTCATGAGACCTTTCTCAGTATTAGGGTAGTAGGAGGGAATATATATTGACAGAGGGCACAAGGTGAGTTGAACATGAAGAGATGATACCTAAAAAATAAAATTATGGGGTGAAAGAGGATTATACAGGGGGAAGGAGAAAGGAAGAGGTAGAATGAAGTAAATTTTCTCACATAAAAGAGGGAAGAAAAAGCTTTTACTGTGGAGGAGAAGAGGGGGGGAGATGAGAAGGAATGAATGAATCTTACTCTCATTGGATTGGCTTAAGGAGGGGATAACACACACTCATTTGGGTATGGAAATCTATCTTACCCTACAGGAAAATAGTAGGGAAGGGGATAAGAGAAGGGAGGGAAGATTGGGGGAGGGGGTAATCAGAAGCAAACACTTTTGAGGAGGGATAGGATCAATGGAGAGAATAGAATAAATGGGGAGTGGGATAGGATGAAGGGAAACATAGTTAGTTTTTTAGAACATGGCTATTATGGAAGTGCTTTGCATGACTACAGATGTATAACCTGTATCGACTTGTTTGCCTTCTCAATGAGGGTGGGTGGGCAAGAAGGAAGGGAGAGAATTTGAAACCCAAAGTTTTAAAAACAGATGTTAAAAATTGTTTTTACATGCAGCTGGGAAGTAAGATATACAGGCAAAGGAGTATAGAAATCTATTCTGCCCTAGAGGAAAATAGAAGGGGGAGGGGATAAGATAGGGGGGAATAATAGAAGGGAGGGATAACAGAAAGGAGGGCAGAGTGGGGGGAGGGGAGAGATGGAGAGAAAATTTGGAACTCAAGATCTTGTGGAAGTGAATGTTGAAAACTAAGAACAAATTAATTAAAAAACCAACCCCCCCAAACATATATATATATCTGGGAAACATCTGCATGTTGCATCCATGTTATATCCGTAGGAGCTGATGAGATCACTGAGCAAGATGGTATAGTTGAAGAAGAGAAGAGAGACCAGGACAGAACCCTGGGGGAGTCCCAGAATCAGTAGGCATTTTCTGGGTAAAGAAAGGGTGCTGAGAAGGAGTAGCAATGCATTTGGAAAAATCAGGAGAGAGCAGTGTCATGAAAACCCGAAAAGAAAGCGTGAAGGAGAAATGAGTGATTACTAGGGTTAAAGGCTAGAAAGCTCAAGAAGGATGAGGATTGAGGAAAGACCATTAGATTTGGCATGTGTGTATGTGTGTGTGTGTGTGTGTGTGTGTGTGTGTGTGTACATTTAAAATACACATGAAAGAGTGCTTTATTAGTTCTAAAGGGGTTTCCTAAAAATATTCTTAGGAAGTAACTTATTATTCCCATATTACAAATGGATAAAGTGATCCTCAGGCATATTAAACAAGTTACTCAGGATTTGAATCCAGGTCTCCTGACTTCAATTTAGTTCTCTTCCCACTAAGCCATGTTGTTCTCTTAGGGCACTACAATGTTCATTGCCACAGAGTTACAAGAAAACTTTTGGGATCTCAACTCATGAACTTCCATGTTCTTACCTTCTCTTTGAGACGGAAACTTATATGGCAAAGCTTATTACTTTATTGCTACCTGTTGTATTGACAGGTCCCAGTAAAACTCCTGAGGGTCTAACATCTGGCTATGCCATTCTCTATTATCAACAGAATTTACCAGGTCTATCATGTATGCACTATTCTACAATACTGTGTGAGACTATACAAGGCAGAATCTATTTTCATGAGGCTCCTAGCACACTCGAGGACTCAGGATGTCAGAGTCATTGGTACTTAGGTGGCAAAGTGGACAGAGAGTTCGTATCCAATTGAATTAGATAAATTATCATTCCATTTCCATTTTACTAGCTTCACACATGCTAGAGTCTATACTCCAGGGACTCTTCAGGGACTCCAGGGACTCTCTCTATACTCTAAAATAGATCCTTCATATGATGGCCAAAGTAAACAGACCACAGAAATGGAAGTCACAAGGACATGAGTTTGAATTCTGCCTTGGACAGGAGTGAGCTGAGTGAAGTGAGCAAAACCAGGAGAACATTGTACCTTGTAACAGCAACATTGTGAAATGATCAACTATGATTAACTTAGCTCTTCTCAGCAATACCATGATCCAAGACAATTCCAAAAGACTCAAGATAGAAAGTGCTATCCACATCCAGAGAAAGAACTATGGAGTGTGAGAGCAGATCAAAGCATGCTAATTTTACTAGTTTTTTTGGTGGCTTTTCCCATTTGTTCAGGTTTCTTCTTTCATAACATGATTAATGTGGAAATATGCTTACATGATTGAACATGTATAATCTATATCAGATTGTGTGCCATCTTGGGAAGAGGGGATGGGATGGAGGCAGGGAGAAAAAAAATTGGAACTCAGAATCTTACAAAGTAATTAATGTGGAAATTCTACATATTCTAAATTCTGTTGAACAAATACATTAGACCAATTAGTCTTAAAAAAAATTCAGTAGAAATAAGAAATTAGCCTAACAAAGGTCTCTAGAAACTTAGAATTTCAAAACTTGCTAAAACATTTTTTTCTGTAACAGATAAAAATAACTAAAGTGAGTATTAAGTCAAATTAGCAAAGAGAAAGTTTAAAGACCTACTATGAAAACAAAAAATCATACAGTGGACTTTATTGAGTCCATTAAGTATAAAACTATTTCACTAACAACAGTACCTTAGAAAATTTTTGTATAATTATGAAGTTAAAATTACTCTACATGTCATCATTAAAATATATAGTTCATTTTCATTGCATGTGTCAAAAATTCTTATATGATCTTAACATAAAAATGTCTTAAAGCCTTTAGGAAAATACTTTTATTTTTAATAGGTAAATGTATATGTATGTATGTATGTATGTATGTATGTATGCAATTGCATATACACACAGAAAAATATATGTGATAGTGATCAAATAAAGAAAACAGAAAAAATAATATGAAAAATAAATAAAGCATCTTCCAGTCCTGGGGAAAAAACATATGGTAACTTTATAATTTGTGTACCTCTTACAATGAGATTGACTCATTGCTCTTTTCCCTTTTCTTCTTATTCCTCTCACACAACAGGACTACACAAAGATCGTTGGCCTATGTTTTGAACTGATTTGGTCCTTCAATAACAAGATTGGCAGAATTCAATGAAGGAAAATTTGGGATCAGAATGGCAGGATGTCAATTTTTACCTTAATTAGAGGCTACTTCCTTGAGTAGTTGTAAATAGAAAAATTCCAAATCCATAAAAATCCTCAATTTTCATAAATGAACTCAGTTCTACCACCTGCTCACTGAGTTAGAGGAAATGATGAATAAGGATCTGAGCAAGAAAAAGGCTTTGTAACTTTCCTAAAAGAGTAATATCCATCTACATATACACAGGAGTGAGGCAGAAGTAGTATTTTGAGCCTCTCCTATGGACTGGAATTTCAAAGTATTATAGTCAAATGGCTTCCCTGTATTCTCTCTGTTTTGTTCCACCTAAAGTTTTCTTTTTAAGATGAATAGAATGTTTCCAAAAATCCTCTGCCTTGGGATTGTGTTTCTCTCTGTGACCACAGTGGGGACTCTAGCAAACTGCTTCCTCTTTACGTCTTATATGTTAAATGTCATTACTGGCCACAAGATAATTTCTTTAACCCTTCTTTTCACCCAGCTGACCTTGGTGAACTCCATTGTACTTATTAGCAAGGGAGTCCCACAAACATTGCAGGGTTTAGGGTGGATGATGTTGGGTGTAAAGTTGTATTTTACTTTCACAGAGTGAGTGAAGGGCTTTCAATTTCCCTGACTTCCCTCCTGTGTACATTCTAGGCCATCACCCTCAGCCCCAGCAATTCCAGATGGGTAGAACTCAAAGTCAGACTCACACAACATATCACCCTCTCCTATCTCTTTTGGTGGATCCTCTATCTACTGGTAGAAATTCCTATTCCACTAGGTGCAAGAGGCCCAAGGAGCAGCAAAAACTTTACAAATGCATTTGATAATGTATTTTGTACTTCAGAATATTTTATGGAATTTTATTTGATAATGGCCACTTTCAGAAATATGCTTTGTCTGGTACTCATGGTCTGGGCCAGTGGCTACATAGTGCTTCTCCTACACAAACACCACCAGCATGTTCAGAAAATTCAAAGCACCAACCTCTCACTCAGAAAGCACCTTGAGATTAGAACCACCCAAACCATCCTTTTACTCATGAGCACATTTGTCATCTTTTATGCAATCAGCTCCAGTTTTACTCTTTTTCTCAGTTGTTTTGATCAAAATTCTCCCTGGATGTTGTCTACTGCTATTTTCCTGTCACTATGTAATCCAACCATCAGTCCCTTTCTGTTGATCCCAAGAATCTCTAGACTTACCTATAATTTCTGGGCAAAGTAATGTCCCCTTTGTCACACTGGTCTCAACAGTGACCATGGAATCATAAACAGAATGTTTCCCCCTCCTACCATCCCTTTACATATGTTCTAAATGTTCTTGAAATAGAGGAGAAACAAAGAGGCTTCTAATCTGGAAGAATCAAATAAGAGAAGAATTCTATGACATCAGAGTCACAGCAGAGTTCAAACAGACCACATAGACACTATAGCACAACTCATATACAAAGAAGGATGCCTTCAAACAATAAACAGAAGAACTGTAATTCTTCCACATGATATTTCCTTCAAATTTTGGAGCATAGCTGTCATGCTTCCACTTCATCTTCTCTTCTCCAGCCTTAATATCTCCATTCTCTTCAAGTGATCCTAATATGGTCAGGAGGACACTTACTATTCTGGTTGCCTTCTTCCTGATGTTCTCTAGCCTTTCAAGAATCTAACACAGTACTCCACATGTGGTTTGAGAAATACAGATAATAAGACCCTTATCACACCTATCTCATCCTTGGTACTATGCTTCTCATACAGCAGACTAAGAGAGAATTATCTTTGCTGGATACCACAGCAGGAAAGTGACTCATTTTGAGCTTTTAAGCCATGAAAAACTCCAGCTTTTATTTCCATCAACTGCTGTCTAACTACATGGACTAAGAGAAATACAAAAGTAAAAACCTGATGTTTCACCTTGGACCTATAAAATTGAGAAAGATAAGAAATGATAAGCATAGTCAATGCTGGAGGGTTTCTGGAAAAATAGGCACACTAATTCATTGTTGGTAGAGATATGAACTGGTACAGCCATTCTGGAAACTATGTAAATAAAGCAACTAAAATAGCCAGAGATTTCAATGATAGATATGTAAATCAGTAATAATAATAATAATCAAAGATAAAAAATAAAGACACAATACCCACAAAAATATTTATAACTGTACCATTTATGGCAATAAACTGGAAGAATGTAAAGAGAACAATAATCACAAAATAATCAAAACTGAATATTCAGAAATTATAAGGCATAAACTTGTCCCCAAAGATGAATGAGAAGATTCCTTTCTCATTTATGAGTTTCTTTTCAATAGTCCATCAAATTATCTCTGTCACTGAATTTTTGTGATATTTTCACAATTTTTGAGATACCATCTTTCAGAAACATAGGCATGCAGGAAGCAGGTAACCAAGAAACATGAATGAAATAAACATTTACTATTAGAAGTATGGACTCCATATGTGCAGAGAGGGACTCATATGTGGTGAAGACACTTATTGTGTGTGTGCCTCAAAGAGACAGATTAGTTGTTTCTAGTCTCTTCTTCCCCCACCCTTCTCAAAAAATGATTTTTATTCCTTCCAGGAGGATAAAAGGAGGTTGGGTCCAGAGACCATTCTGTTCTACTCAGAGGGAGAGGGTGTACGAGATGGTAATGATATCTATCTACCCCCTTTAAATATTTTTGTCTAGGGGACATGATCAGGGTCCATCTAACTTTTGATCACTTTGTCACCTTAAGAAGGATGGCCACAAGCTCTCTATCTAAGGGTTGACTCCTTCCCCACCTATTACCACTTCCACAATGAGCATACACAGCAAATAGCAAAGAAACTCATTCATCCAAATTACAGCAAAGCAGAAATCAGACAAGGTATATATTTAGGAGAACGTGGACTAGACAATACAGATTGAACTCAGATCTTCCTTATACCTAGTCCAGTGTTCTATGCCAACTAGCTGCTGGATAGGACAATTAACAGCTATATGAGTATTTGAATAATTATAATGTGGGGAAAGGTAACCACATTCAGTGGAACTAGTGGCAATGAGTACAAGATATAGATGGACACATTTCCAACTATTGTAAAAAGAAAAAGAAGATCTCCTAATAGTTAAAGCTCTCTCAAAGTGGAATGGGAGGTCATGGATTCCCCAGCACGAGAAATCTTCAAACATAGGCTAGATAATACTGTAGAAGGGTTTTGTTCTCAGGAGTGATGTGGGACAGCTGCCATCAGAGGTCTCATCCACCTTTGAGCCTCTAGGACTCTGGGAATGCTGTGCCATGAAAGTGGATGTGGAAGAAAGTCCAGTGCCACTCAAGTTGGGAGAGGAAAAGATGGATGCCAAAGTGACCCTATTCCCAGAACAGCTGCAAGACATGACCGTGTTATATCCTAGTTAATTCTGGTGAAATCAAAGGAAGACACCAGGTTGAATCTGGGGTTACCAAAAGGCAAAGAGCCTCAAACTTTGTTCTGATCCCTCTGATCTCCTATTATTAAAATACAAGATGCTGGAAAGGAAGTATTTTTATTTTTATTCCTATCACTGAGCACAAGGCCTGGAACATTGCAAGTGAATTTTGATTCATTCCTTATTCATCTGTGAACTGTAGAATCTCAGAATTAGAAGGGACCTCAACACCCATCCTTAGTAACAGTCTACAGCAGACCAGACAAGGGCTCGTTTTTTGTTTGAAACTTTTGTTTGAAGATGTCTAGTGAGGAGAACTCTCCACTTTGAAAGAGAGTACATCTGACTTCAGGCTAGGCCTAATTATTAGAAAGTTATTTTCCCCTTCCATTGAGTCGAAATCAATATCTCTGTACCTTCCAATTCTCCTGATGCTAACTCCTGGAGAAAAGCAGAAGTCTAACACCTCTTCTACTTCTCAGCCCTTCAAATACTAAAAGGCAACAAACATTCCCCACCCAAAAAGTCTTCTCTTCTCCAGGTGACACATCCATTGATGTTCCTATGGCAGGACCTAGAGCCTGCTCACCATCCTGTATTCACACCTCTGAATCCTCTCTACATTATCAAAATTGTTTTTAAAATGTAGGGATGAAAACAAGAGGTGCATATAAATAGAGAGAAAATGTGTCTGTTCTGAGGTACAGGCATAGTTGGCCCAAATGTATGATTTGATTGGTGGAGGAAACTCAGTGAGAAAACTCCCTTTATCAGTGCAAATCATCAATTGGTCTCAAACTTCTAAAGGCTTTCTATGTGCCAAGTGGTGAGAATATGACAAAAAGAAAGAAAGAGAGACAGCTCCCTTTCTCAAGAAGCTTGCTTACTGAGTTTTAGGAATATTTCTTTTTCCTACTTTGTGAAAGTAAAAATCTGAATGTGTCACAGGCAGTCATCTAGTAACCATGCATTTATTAACTGCTTGCAATGGGTCAGACTACTTGTTCATTTGTTCAGTCATGTCTGGCTCTTTATGACCCCATGTAATGTGTCTGACCCCATGTACCAGAGCACAACTTTTATCCTTCACTATCTCTCAAAGTCTGTCCAAGTTCATGTTCGTTGGTTTCCATGATACTATGTATCCATCTCATCTTCTCCCATCCCCTTTTCCTTTTGTCTTTCCCAACATGAGACTCTTTTCCAATGAATCTCATCAGGTGTCCAATGTAGTTAAGCTTCAGCTCCAGTATTTGACATTTCAGTGAATATTCTGAACTTATTTCTTTAAGTATTGACTGATTTGATCTCCTTGCTGTCCACGGGACTCTCAAAAGTCTTCTCCAGCACTATTTTTCAAAAGTTTTGATTCTGCAGTGCTCAGATTGCCTTATAGTCCAGCTTTCACAGCAATACATTATTACTGGAAGAAACAGTAACTTTAACTATATAGACCTTTGTGGGCAAGGTGATATCTCTTCCTTTCAATATGCTACCCAGATTTGCCATAGCTTTCTTTCCAAAGAGCAAGTGTCTTTTAATTTCATGTCATATAGACATCATCTGCAGTGATTTTTGAGTCCAAGAATATAAAATCTGACACTGCTTCCATTTCTTCTCCTTCTGTTTGCCAGGAGGTGATGGGACCAGTTGCCAAGAACTTAGGTTTTTTTTTTTTATATTAAGCTTCAAGCCAACTTTGACATTCTCATCTTTCACCTTCATCAGGAGGCTTCTTAATTCCTCCTCTTTTTCTGCCATCAGAGTGATATCGTCTACACATCTGAGATCATAAATATTTCTCCTGGTCATTTTGATTCCAGCTTTTGATTCATGCAGCCTGTCATTTTGCATGATGCACTATGCATAAAAGTTAAATAAATAAGGTGACAACATACAGCCTTATTGTACTCCTTTCCAATCTCATACCAATCAGCTATTCCATGTTCCATTCTAACTGTTGCTTCTTGACCCACATTCAGGTTCCTCAGGAGAGAAGTAAGATGATAAGGTATTTCCATCTTTTTAAGGACATACCACCTTTTATTGTGATTCACACAGCCAAAAGTTTTAGAGTAGTCAATGAAGCAGAACTCAATGTTTTTCTGGAAATCCCTTGCTTTCTCCATAATCCAGCAAATGTTGGCAAGAAAAACATAGGAAAAAGCAGGGTCAAGGAATTGATATTCTTATGGATTAGACAACAGGCAAACAACTATGTAGAAACAAAATTATACAGAAAGAATCTCAGAAGGAAGGCACTGGAGAAACGGGGAGCCAGAAAAGGCTTCCTACAGAAAGAGGAATTTGAGCTGAATGAAGAAGATAGTAGGTGAAGGCAAATAGGGATAAGATTCCAAGAATGGAGACTGTTAGTTAAATAGCATGGAGTAAGGAGGTGGAGTGGAGTGTGTGAGGGAAAAGCAAGAAAGCAACTTGTTTGTAGACCCTAAAGAAACAGTGTAAGAAGACTGGAAAAGAAGGAAAGGGCAGCCCTGAAAAGACTTTAAAAGATGAAAGGAACAACATTTTATGGAATGGAAAATATAGGGAACTATTGAGGTTACTGAATAAGAAGTTAACTTGCCTAATATTCAGCCCAGTGCTTAGGGAAAATTAATTTTTTGGCCTAGTGCAGGATGGATTGGGATGGGGAAAGACTTGAAGAAAGGAGACCAACTAGGATGCTATTTCCATAGTCCAGGTGATAAGAGACTGTTTCACTGTGCTGAATATAAGACGATCCCAATCTCTCTCTCTCTCTCTCTCTCTCTCTCTTTCTCTCTCTCTCTCTGTCTCTCTGTATGTGTGTGTGTGTGTGTGTGTGTGTGTGTGTGTGTGTGTGTGTACAAGAGATGCTGGAAAAGTAGAGATGTGAAGACTTAGCAATATATAGATTATGTGGAATGAGTTCAAGAAAGATGACACCTAAGTTGCAAGGCTGGGAGTATGGTAGGGCCCTCAATAGAAATAAAGAAGTTCAGAAGAGAGGAGAGTTTGAGAGGAAAGATAATGAGTTCTGTTTAGATATGATGAGTTTAAGATACCTGTGGATCATCCAGTTTCAGATGTCCAAATGTAAGTTGATGATGTGAGACTGGAACTAAGGAGAGGAGTTGGGGCTGAATATATTGATCTGAGAATCATCAGCATGTAGATAATAATTGTACCCAAAGTAGATGATGAGATCACTGAGCAAGAAGGTATAGCTGAAGAAGAAAATAAAGCTCACAAAAGAACTTTGGGGGAGCCCCACACTTGGTCATTACCTGGACGAAGAGAGAAAAATCTATAGGAGTGAAAAAAGGAAAAAAAGAAAAAACCTGTAGAAGAGAAAATATAAAGGACAAAAGAGTGATCACTAGGATAAAAGGCTGGAAAGCTCAAAAAGGCTAGAGTTTGAGAGAAAACCATTACATGTAGCATTGGTGACTTTGGACAGATCACTTAAATCCAGATGAATCTAAACCACTCCACTTATTATACCTCTCATACATTCAAATCATATCACTTTTCTCCATGTTGTCTAAGAACGTATTGTTCATATACTATATATGATCATATCTTTTACCATATCTGACATTCTGGAAATCTGATCCTGGTCAAGTCATTTAACCTTGGTGACTCAAACTACTCTCTAATATTGTAATAGAACAAATGGCAGTCTGTACCAGTAGATGAAGACTCCTGAAGAGAATTTTCCTCTACAAAAGAAATTAGTGTATTGTACTCCAAATATCTACACATATGTACATGTGTGTTCACATATATACACACATACATATATGTATGTATAATACATATGTATATTATGGAGAGAGAAGGAAAAGAGGGAGAGGAATGAGAGAGTGACTGATAAGAGAGAGAGATTAAAAGAAGCTTTAAGAGCTATAACAAAATTTTATATCCTCATCAAGATTTCCCTTCACTATGCAAACTGGTCCATGAAACAAATCCAGGCCACTGCAAGTGGTTGTATAACCCATTATCTAAGAATGGTTAACATTTTAGTCAGTGGGCTGTAGTTTGCTAAGCCCTGGCCTACGTCAATGAAGTCACATTCAGACCCAAATATGTATACACACATAGGTGTATGTATATAAATTTGTATTATATATATAATCATATATGCATATAAAATACACGGGAGAGAGTACTTTATTAACTCCAAAGTTAATTGCTGCCTCTGCCTTTTTTAGTCAGCTGAAGCATAAGAGCTTTGGCTACAGCTCCTTATTTTAATCCTGGGTATGTCTTGCTATTTCAAATGTGTTTCTTGTAAACAATACAGTGTTGGATTCTGGTTTCTAATTCATTCTATCATCCACTTCCATTTGATGGGTGATTTCATCCCATTCTCATTCACAGTTAGGATTGCTATATCTCAATTTAATTTCTAAGCAACACAATTAAAAAGTGTTAAGCGCACATTATACCCAGAGTACTCTTCTGTGGGCTGAAGAACATAACAAGGTAGGTGTAGATAGAAGTCATGGTTAAAGTATCAGTTAAACTAGAACTGACATGTAAAGCTTGGTCCCCACAGGCTCCATGCAGCCAGCAAAACTTCCCCCTGTGGTCTGAAACAAATTGATGTGTAATAGGGATATGTTTAACAAAATGAATAAAACTATTGGATATTGTGGATTTGTGCGATATGTACAGGTCAAAATACAATCTGCAAGGATCTATTTCTATTTGAGTTTAACCTCACTGGATCAGAAAACCACAAAGGTCTCTTCTTACTGATATTCCATGATTCAAAGATAAAGAACATATGATAACATGAGCACCTTTGACTTATAGCCCCTTTTCCTTTTCTTCTTCTTCCTCTAACACAACAGCACTGCACAAAAATCGTTGGCATATGTATTGGACTCATTTGGTCCTTCACTAACAAGATTTGTAGAACTCAGTGAAGGAGAATCTATGGTACAAATCGCAGGATGTCGATTTTTACCTTAGAGACTACTACCTTGAATAGTTGTTAAGTAGAGAAATTCCAGTGCTACAAGGAATCCTCATTCTCCATAACTGACCTGAATGCTACCTTCTGCTTCTGACATTGACTTGAGTTAGAGGAATTGTTCACTAATGGATTAAGCAACAAAAAATTCATGTAAATTTCCTGAAATAATAATATCCATCAACATACATATAGCAATGAGGCAGATGTAGTGTTTTGAGCTTCTCCTATGGACTGGAAAACCAAAGTATGATAGTCACAAAACTTGTTCATGTCCTCTTGGTTTTTTTTTTCTATTTTAAGTGTTGTGTTTCTTTTTTTTTTTTTAAGACATAGAATGCTTTCAAAAACCTTCTGTCTTGGGATTGTTTTTCTTGCTACAACCACAGTGGGGACTATAGCAAACTTCTTCCTTTTTACCTCTTATATGTTAAATGTCCTTGCTGGCCACAAGATGAGTTCTTTAATATTTATTTTCACCCAGCTGAGCTTGGTGAACTTCACCATGCTTGTTAGCAAGGGAATCCCACAAATATTACAGGGTCTGGGGTGGAACTATTTCCTGGATGATGTTGGGTGTAAAGTTGTATTCTACCTTCGCAAAGTGAGTGAAGGCCTTTCAATTTCCTTGACTTCCCTGCTGTGTGCCTTGCAGGCCATCACCATCAGCCCCACTAATTCCAGGTGGACAGAGTTCAAAGTCAGAACCACACAACAGACCATTCCCTCCTATCTCTTCTGTTGGATCCTCAATCTGCTGATAGAAATTCCTGTACCAATAGCTGTAAGAGGCCCAAGAAGCAGCAGTAACATTACAAATACATTTGATAGTGTGTTTTGTACTTCAGAACACATTACAGATGCTTATATGATAATAACCACTTTCAGAAATGTGTTTTGTTTAGCGTTCATGGTCTTAGCTAGTGGCTACATGGTGCTTCTCCTACACAAACACCACCAGCATGTCCAGAAAATTTGGAGCACCAACCTCTCACCCAGAAGGCACCCTGAGATCAGAGCCACCAAAACCATTCTTTTACTGATGAGCACATTTGTCAGCTTTTATGCACTCACCTCCATTTTTACTCTTTTTATCAGGTACTTTGACAAAAAGTCTTCTTGGATGTTGCCTACTGCTATCTTCCTGTCACTGTGTTACCCCACCATCAGCCCCTTTGTATTGATTCCTAGAGATCTCAGGAATCTCTTAATTTTCTGGGTCAAAAAAAATATTCATTCTTACACTGCTCTCAACTGCAACCATGGAGGTATCTACAGAACTTCACTCCCTCCTACCAATAACAGCCTCCTGAAAGTTCTTGGAACTGGGAACAAGACCCCAAGAGGCTTCTAATCTAGAAAGATCATTATGATAACATTAAAGTCACAGGAGAGCTTAAACAGACCTCATACACCCTATAACAAAACCTAAATACAAAGAAGGATGCCTCTGGGGATAAGCACAATAGGTTTAATTTTTCTTCCATGTGACACCCTTTCAAATAGGTGAAGATGACCATCATGTTCCCATTTAATCTTCTCTCTTCTAGACTTAATATCTCCATTCCCTTTAAGTGATCCTGATATGTTCAGGAAGACACCTACTATTCTGGTTACCTTCTGCCTGTAGTTTTCCAGTCTTTCAAGAATTTAACACAATGTGGAATATGATACTCCGTAAGGCAAAGGAGCTTGGATTACAACCAACGATCAATTACTCAGCAAAAATGAGCATGATCTTTCAGGTGAGGAGATGGATATTCAATGAAATAGGGGACTTCCAAACCTCCCTGATAAAAAGACCAGAGCTCAACAGAAAATTTGATCTTCAAATACAAGATTCAAGACAGACATAAAAAAGTAAACTGGACAGAAAGATCCAACATATTGTTAATAAGGACAAACTGTTTACATCCATACAATGCAACAGTGTAACTCTTGAGAACTGTATTGTTATTACACAATGTTAAAGGGCTATACATAAAGGGGGTGGATATAAGTTGACTTTGATATAATGATTAAAAAAAATCTAATCAAGTGGGTTAAAAGGATCCAAGTAAGTAGATTAATCTGATCTAAGAAAATGTACTGAGAGAAAAGGAAAGGAAGAGGCAGATAAGGGTAAATTACATTACAGGAAAAGGTATGAAAACCTATTACAGTAGAGGGAAAGAAGGGAGGGAGATGAGCATTGTTTGAACCTTACTCTCATCAGATTTGGCTCAAGAAGGGAATAACGTAATCAGTTAGGTAAAGAAATCTAATTTGCCCTATAGGCAGTAGGAGGGAAAAGAAGAAAGAAAAGAGAGGGGGAATAGAAGGTAGGGAATAATTTGACACAACGCCTCATATGTAGTTTGAACAATATATATCATGATTGCCTTATCACACCCACCTAATCCTTGATACTATACTCCTCAAATTGCAATCCATGAGCAAATTCTGTTTTCTGGCTACCACATCATGTAGGTGACTTATTTTGAGGGTTTAAGCCATGAAAACCCCCAACTCTATTTTTATGTACTGCTGTCTAGCCATGGGAACTTCATTTTCTCTTTCTAAAGTGGAATTTGGAACCTGTGATCCTTTTACATTTCATATTGTTATGTAAAACTGGGGACATTCCCCACACATAAACCAACAACAAATATTCTCCAGGTTCAAAGTGCTATCTGAATGAGCACTCCATCAAATCCACAGTGCATGAGCACAAACCAAAATGTTTATTTTTATCAGCCAGCCAAAAAAAAAGTTTCAAACTCAATGGCATTGAATAAGAAATGTATTATAATATTTTTAAAATCTTGACATGAAATGAAAACAATGAAGGAAGGACCCTTTAAAATGTTAAATATGATGACTATGTGTGAATAAAAAAAAAAGGCCTGAACTGCCCAGCAAAGGAACAATTTGGTATTTTATTATTATTTCTGTAGATTTAAAATGATTTCTTATTATGTTCATAAAGGCAAAGATGTTTACTTGAAGTTAAATTATTATTCCAAAAAAATATGCTGGATCACATGACCAACAAGAAGGTAGAATGGAAGCTTTATGTAATGTCTTCAATGTAAAACAAAATAAAGTAATTAGATGGCAGACAATATTATGATTACAGCAGATTACTTAAGGCAAGAAGACAGAAACTCCCACTCACACACAAGGTTAAAACCAAGAAAGAAAATTCGACAATAACACCAGAAAACTTTAACATAGAGTTTTCACTCCATGCCACTGTCCCAAACAAATCTATACACCTGCTACAATGAACACAAGCCACTTCTTAGGTTTGTTAGTGGGGACCTGAATGTAAGAATCTCCCATGACTGTGGTATCTCTACCTGAACACCTACCCCAACCTTACCCCATCCCACAAAAACCGGGAGACATTGATTCTGCCCAAACATGTGAAGCAAAAGAAGAGAGGGGAATGGAGGAATAACATGTAGTGACAGCAACCAGGGCTTTCTCAATGGGAGCAGGGTAACTCAGGTCAACCAAGAGAGAAGTTCCTGGATCTCATCCATGAGGAATCTCCCCAAAGTCCTTAAAGTAGCAAATTGGGAATAGGGACATGATGACAACTGCCTGTACCTCTCATGTCTTCCCAGAGTCTTTTCCATCAGCAACCTGAAGTGTGATTGGCCTATCCCATCTTCTACCTCCAAGCAGGAAGCCAACTCAGTGCTATGCTTGAAGACTTACATAGTGACAGTTCCTGAGCATCATATCTCTGCTATCCAATAGACATCTACTCACCTCTTACGGCCATAACATCATCTCATCTGGGTGTTTCTTTTCAATAGTCCATCCCATTATCTTTGTCTCTGGATTTTTGGTCACACAGTTGTTCTCTGCTATCATCTGGGCTTTAGTTCGTCAGTACCATATAGGGTTTTCTGTTCAATACTAAAGTGCATTTCACAGAAAGGCCCTCACAGGTGCAAGTTGACTCTTTTTAAATAAATAATCAAGACTACAAGTCACCTGACCTATCCTCATAGGTGGCAACAAAAACCTAGAACAATACTGCCTGTGATCACCTGTTAATTTGTGTGACCCTGCTTAGTGATGATTTCAAATTGTCATGGACTAGGCCCGGCTCAAACTGTTCAAGTGCTGCAGGTTCAAAATAGAAACTAAACGAGATTCTTATAGACCATTGAACAGTTATCACAAATATGTTTACTTAGCCAGTACAGAGAAAGGATATTTAGCAAGGATACAATAAATGAACAGAACTTTATTTACTACTTACTATGTGTAAAACTCTGTGCTAAGTTATGAGGTACAAAGAAAAGAAAACAAGTCATTCTCAGAGAGCTAAGGTTATTAATGAGGTGTGACTACCAAGGCTGATGAAATCTTGCAAAATGATAAGGTTCCTCAAGGCATGAAGGAACTGTTCAAAGGAAGGAAGCTGGGTTGGAAATAAGATTGATGGAATCTCAAAGGATGATGAGGTTCTGCATGAGCTTTCTAGGGGCATAATAGAGAAGTGAAAAGGAGTTCAACTGAATTTGGGTCAACAACCCAAAGCATAAGTCATTAGGACCAAAGAAAGCAAAAAAAAAATATTCTCAATATGGCAGGAAACAGGAAGTGTTGCAGTACAGACCTAGAAACATACCGAACATCAAAACAGGAGGAGTTAGAAACACAGCTAGAGGATGAGAAGTCTCCCAGAAGAATATGATAAAGTGAAAAACCTGGATGCTAAGAAGCCATTGCTTTTCCTTTTCTAGGGACATATGTAAGCTAAGGACTTTCCCAGGTCTCAGTCTGTCTGAGGCACCACCTAACAATCAGTGAGTAGTAGTAGCTGTCCCACAGGGGACTGAACTGGGGTTTGCTATCCAAAGGTTTGGACAATTAAGAGAATGATATAAGACCAAAAGGTACTGCCCAATTTTTAAAAGTAGTGAAAGAATGTAAAAATAGTTTAACAGTACAAACTATTAATAAACAAATGACTTATATAAACTATTAATAACCATATATTTCAAACCACTAGTAATAAGAGAAATACAAACTAAAACAAACCTGAAGTTCAACCTGAGATTCAAAAAATTGAGAGATGAAAAAAGACAAGCATAGTCAATGTTGAAGGAGTTATGGGAAAATAGGCAAACTAATTCATTGTTGTTGGAGATGTGAATTGGTACAACTGTCCTGGAAAGCAATTTGGAATTATGTAAATAAATTGACTAAAATACCTAGAACTTTTTGAATAAGGGATTCCAATAGCAGGATTATAATCTATGAACATCAGTGACAAAACGAAAGCCACTGTATCCACAAAGATATTTATAACTCTATATTTGTTGGTAATAAACTGGAACACAAAGTCTAGGGAACAACAATCACAAAAAGATCAAAAGTGAATATTAAGACCTTAGAAGGTACAAACTTGTCCCAAAAGAAGTTGAATGAGAAGACACTTTCCTTGCTCCTTTTTAAAGGGTGGAGTCCATTAATGGAGAATGATGTATAAAATATAATCTGTATTAATATGTTCTTCAATTTTGCTGATTTTTTTATCTTCTACCTAAGAGTTTCTGTTATTCTGGAAAAGAGGTAGCAACCAACCACACCAGGTCTCAAACTTCCCTGTTTTGCCCTCTGTGAATGACCTTGTCTGACTCTCCCAGAGACTAGAGAAAAGTTTTCCTTCCATCTGCTAGCACTTGCTTACTTTGGGGGGAGGGAGAGGCTTGGGAGAATTGTCATTCATCAGCATTAATTGTGGATAATTTTTAGCACCTGGGACAAAAGTTTCTTCTTCCTCAGAGACATCAACGACTCCCAATATAGATAATGTCACTTCTCTTCAATTTGATCTTCTAATCACAGCTCTGGGGGGAGATAAACTCAGGTTATCCCATAGCTATAGCTATGATAAGACTACCCTCACTCCCATGCCTCCACAAACATACATGGGGAGCAGCGGCCCTTCCTTCATCTATCCAAGAAGCAGAAACCAAAATAGGTAAGTGATTTTTTCATTTCTCCTAGAGAAGAGAAGTATTCACAGGACAGAATATATAATAAAGGGAATGATAATATCTCTTTGCTCTGGTCAGACCATATTAGGAGGATATTTTCAATTCAGGACCACTTATTAGAAAGGACATTGGAAACTAGAACAAATTCGGAGGCAGATGATCACAATTGTGAAGAAATTGAGGTGGAATGATGACTGTGCTGGAAGAGCATGAATTAAAGTAACAGGGAATGAATAGCCTAGAGAAGAGCAGGCTTTGAGTATAAAAAGAGACAGAAAGGTAAGAATAAATGTCTTTATTTGTATTTTTAAGGAGAGCTGTCTCATGGGCATGTTTCCCTCACTTACTTTCTAAGATTCTCCTTACATTGGAAACATTTCACTTTGACAATAGTCAATCCATCATATAATTGCCTGAGAGTTATGATATAGAGAGAAGAGTAGAAGGAACCCTCAGTAAACACCCTCTTTTAAAATATGAGTTGAGACCTCTTCAGCTGAAAGTGTAGAGGTAAATGATGCCATGGGTGGGGGGCTAAAGAGGGACAAAAAAGCATGCAATTTTTATCTGATGAGCAGAATGGCAAATGGATTAGGGATTCCTCTACATAGGGGTATGGTAGGGTAGAAAACAAGAAAGTGATGGAGGGATTGCAGGTCATAGTAAGGGCAGAAAAAAGGCTCAGACTTGTAGGCATAGAGAAAACTGGAATGAAAATTAACTACAATCAGATGATATAAATTTGGAATTTATGAACATGGAAGTGAGACATCTTTTTATAGATGATAAAAGGATCAAAGTGGTGCCTATCTCTGTGTATAATTGATGTAGAGAGAAGTCAGATATGGTAACTGAGTAAATTGAGGAATCAAGAAGTTAGGATATTTCTATATCAATACATAAGTTCAAGTCCATTATTATGGGGACACAATTTAGAATGGAGCAAAAGAGTGTGAGTCAATTATTAAAGTCATTGAGAAAGAAAGAAAAATCTCCTGAGGGGTCAATCAGTAATGGTTATCAGGATCTGCACTGGGAAATGCATCTGAATAAAATGAAACTCAACAGAGCAGAGATTGCTGAGCAATCTGGAAGTGGCAACAGGCAGCAAGAAGTATTGGACTCCAGTAAGTAGCAAGGTAGTAATGAAAGTGCAATGAACTGTAGAAAAAGTATCCAGGAATATAAGATCTTCAGGAGGGAACTAGTCTCATTGAATGCCAGAAGATGGAATGAATGGTAAAGTAAAAATTTTAAGATGAAAGGAAGTTTTCTTAATTATGGAGCCTGCATTCTAGAGAGCACAGTGGAAACAGAGGCAAAGTGGAATATTTCTGGGAGGAAGGGGGGGGGATAAAGAGTGTGTGGTGTTGGGGTGAGGAAGGAATGAACAATTACACATGGGGTGTTAAGTTTGTACATCAGCAGCTTGGCATTCAGAAGCACAAGTATTTGGAGAGTAGCATACTGACCATACAGGAATGAATAGAGAATATCAATAGAAAGAGACTGATGAAAGTCAGCCCTAAGATAGTTAGATTCTTAAGATCCTTCCTCAAGTTCCAAACAAATGGCAGGTGTTGAAGTTGTGCACTGAAAGGCTCACATTAGACAAGAGCAGAGAAATCTATAGGCTATGGGAGTCATGTTAGAAGATGGATTTGGTGGCGGGATGGAGAAAGCCAAAGACAGAGGGCACAGGTGGATGGCAAGCATCTGGGCCTCATTTAGACCCCAATAAGAAGTCCTGAGGTCAGAGGAATCAGAGGCCAGAGTCAGGAGGCAAATGGAATAAGGTAGCATGGACTAGGGCTGATGCAGAGAGCCAGGAAGGGGGAAAGGGAAAGAGAACAAGTAATTATTAAGCACCTACTATGTTCCTGATACTGTGCTTTACATTTCCCTGCAACAAGCCTGTGACATAGTTGTTGGGCTTAAGTGGCTGGAAGGGGAGAGTTGGATGAGGAACTGAGGCAAAACAGAGATGAGAGTGGAATTCATCCCAGAACAAGGTGATAGCCTGTGTAAAAGCATAGAAGCAGCAGATAGAATGCAAAGTTCATGGAAGAGCAAGTCAAATAGGTTGACTGGAATATAGAATGTATCAGGTAGAGTGAGAAGCCTAAAAACATAGGCTGGAGCCAGATGGTTATGGACTTTCAATTCTGAAATGAAAAATATGTATTTTCTCCAAAGGCAATAGAGAGCCACTGAAGTTTATTTGCCAGAAAAATGGTATTGTCAGGCCCTTATTTAAGATTATTTTGAGAACACTTGGACAAAAATGTGGAGAGACTGGAAGCCTGTTGTTAAAATCATATTACAATAGTCCCGGCTACTGTTGATGAGGGCTTGAATTACACAATGTCTATGGGATTAGAAGCAAGAGGTTTTATGGATATAGAATCAATAAGACTTCAAAACTCATTACATTAATGAACTTCACAAACATTTGCTATGGATCTTCTTCACCCAAAGAACTGAGCACACAAGGAGAAAAAGTGAAGCCCCTTCCTCTATAAACCTGCATTCGGAGATACAGGGATACTCCTTTCCTATAGGGATTAGAACAAGTGGCTTCCAAGGTCCCTTCCAGATCTCATATTGTGTGATTCTGGTATGTGAAATCTAAGTTACATAAGGAACACCTTTGTCTTTCCTATTCCCTGATCAAACCACAATGAGATATGTGGTGTTCAGTTCATTTTAGGATGGACATTGAAAACAGGAACTCACCCAAGAAGGTTGAGCAGGAGGGTGAAGGAACAAGAGTGCCACTGATTTATTGTCATAAAAATAGTGGTTTTAGCCCAGGAACAGATGACTTGATAAAGATAATAAAGACAATTAATGTTTCTTTAGAATTTAAGATTTCCAAAGGGCTTGACAACTCTCATGTCATTTGATCCTCACGACCATCTTGGCATGTGGATGCTACTAGTATCCTTATTTAGCAGATATGAAAACTGAAGAAAATCAAAGTTAAGTGGTTTGCCAAGAATTATACAACTGGAAAGATACTAAGGTAGGTAATAAACCCAGATTTTTCATTGCCGTAAGTCCAATGCTCAATGCCAACTAGCTGCTAGATATGCTCTTTGAGGAATTGAATAATTGTAATGTGGAAAATGGATCATGCCTGACTGAGGTGACCGCATTAGGTCAAACTGGAAGCCATGTGTACAAAATATAGAAAGGCAGATTTCCATCTAATATAAGAGAATATATCCTAATACTTAAAGCACTCTCAAGGAGGAATGGGAGATCATGGGTTCCCCAATGCTACAAGTTTTCATACATAGTCTCGGCACCTGAATCTGCTATTTCTGAGAGGAAAGAGTTTCAAACTTTACTCTAGTCCCTATGTAAGTAGTCTCCTGTTATTCAAATACAGGAGACTGGAACAGAAGTATCTATATTTGTATCCCTAACACTTAGCAAAAAGTGTGGAACATAGTGAATTTTCATTAATTAATTAATTCATTTATTCCTTATTGATCTGTGAATTAGAAAATCTTTAAATTGGGACGGACCTCAGCAACTATCCCCGATCTATACCTGAGCAAACATCCCATCTTCTGCATACCAGACAAATGAAACTTTTGTTTGGAAACCTCTCATGAGGGGAACTCCCTTCTCTGAATGAGAGCATATCTGACTTCATGGTAGGTCTAATTTTTAGAATTTTTTTTCCTCTTCCATCAAGCCTAAATCAAAATCTCTTCCACTTGACAGCCCTTCACATATTTGGAGACAACAATCATACCCAACTCAGAAAGTCTTCTCTTCTCCAGGTGACACAACTACAATTCTTTCCCTGATATTCTTCTGACATGACCTAGAGACGGCTAACCCTGCTGTATTCACACCTCTGAATTTTTTCTACCTTATCAAAATCCTTCCAAAATGTACAGATAAAAACAATAAATATTGATATGAACAAGAAGTAAATATGAATAGAGAGAAAATGTCTCAGGTGCAGGCATAGATACTCCAGACTTGTGATTTGATTGATGCAGGTAACTCAGTGAGAAAATTCCCTGTATTAGTGCAAATCAACAACTGCTCTAAAACTTCTAAGGGTTTTATGTGCCAAGTAGGGAGAATATAAGATGAAAAAGATGGCTCCCATTCTCAATAAAGTTGCACTATGAATTTTTGGAATATTTCTTTAAGCTGCTTTGTGAAAGTGATAATTAGAATGTATGATAGGCAACAGTCATTCAGTAATCATGCATCTACTAACTGTTTGCTATGGGTCAGACAAAGAAATGGAAAAACAGCATCCTTGCCCTTAAGGAATTCATATTCCAATGGATTAGACAATGTACAAACAACTACGTAGGAACAAGATTATATGGAATAGATGGAAGGCAACCTCAGAAGGGAGACACTAAGGAAAGGGGGAGTCAGAAAAAGCTTCCTGCAGAAAGGGGAATTTAATCTGAGTAAAGAGGATAGTACGTGGAGGTAAAAAGGGAGAAGATTCCAAAAATAGAGGCAGCTAGTGAAAAGCATGGCATAGAGAGGTGAAGTGTTTGTGTGAGAAAGAGCAAGAAGGCAGCTTATTGCTGGACCTTAAAGAAACAGGGTAAGAAGACTGGAAAGATAGGAAAGGGCAAGTCTACAAAAGGATTTCAAAACCAAAAGAACAAAATTTTAGACTTGATCATGGAAGTAACGGGGAACCCCCAGAACTTGCTGAATAAGAGGTCAACATGGTCAACCGAGTGCTTAGGAAAAATAAATTGCACGGCTGAGTGGAGGATGGATTGGAGTGGGGAGAGACTTGAGGAAGGGAAATCAACTAGAAGGCTTGCCATAGTCCAGATAATGAGAGACTGTTTCACTGTGCTAAATATAAGAGGATATATACAAGAGATGCTCAAAAAGTAGAAATGCTAAGACTCAGCAACTGATGGATTATGTGGAATGAGTTCAAGAGATATGTCAAAGATGACATCTAAGTTGCAAGGTTCTGTGATTGGGAGGATGGTAGTGCCCTTAAGAGGAATAAAGATGTTCAGAAGAGGGAAACGTTTGAGAGGTTGGAATTTTGTTTTGGATATAAGTTTGAGATGCCTGTGGAACATCTAGTTTCAGATGTCCAAATGTAGGTTGATGTGAGACTGGAACTTAGCAGAAAGGGATGAATATATAGATCTGGGAAATATCTGTATGATGCATCCATATTGAATCCATAGGAGCTGATGAAAGCACTGAGCAAAATGGTATAGTTGAAGAAGAGAAGAGTGCCCAGAAGAGAACATTGTGGGAGCCCCAAGATTAGTTGCCATTACCTGGGTAAAGAGAGGATTCTGAGAAGGAGCAGTCATACATTTGGAAGAACCAGGAGAGAGCAGTGTCATGAAAACCTAGAGAAAAGAAAACATGAAGGAGAAGAGGGTGATCACTTGAGTCAAAGAGTGGAGAGCACAAGAAATATGAGGATTGAGAAAAGACCTTTAGATATGCCAATTAAGAGATCACTGGTGACCTTAAAGAGACCACTTGAATACACATGAATCTGAACACCTCCACTTACTATATCTCTAATATATTCCCATATTATCAAATTTCCCCATATTATCTAAGAATGTATTATCCACATATTATACTTGGAGAAAGTGTCTTACCGCCTCTGACATTCTGGGAGTCTGACTCTGGCTAAAACATTTAAATTCTGTGACCCAAACTACTCTCTTAAACTGAAATAGAACAAATGTCATTCTGCATCCCCAGATGAAGGCTCCTCTTATGGATTTTTATACATATGAAAATAAATGAAATTACTGCATTGTGCTCAAATATATACATATATGTACTTATGTGTTCATGTGTGAATACATATATACATATACATATATGTTCTTATAATACATATGTATAGAGAAAGAGGGAGGAGGGAAAGAGGTAGATGGAGAGAGATTAAAAGAAGCTTTAAGAATCATAAAGTGCTTTATATCCTCATCAAGATTCCTCTTTCCTAGGAAAATTTGGTCAATGGACCAAACCCAGGCCACTGCCTGTGGTTGGACAGCACATTATCTAAGAATGGTTAACATTTTGGTTCATGGGCTGTAGTTTGCTAACCTCTGGCCTACACCAATGAAATTATATCCAGGCCCAAATATATATACACACCTAAAAATGTGTGCATTTATTTGTATCACATAAAGATACAAATGTATATATATATATTTATACACACATACTCACATATGTATTGTGTGTATACATATATGTATGTATATGTGTGTATACATTTAAAATACATGGGAAAGAGTACTTTGTTAGCTCCAAAGTGGTTTCCTTAAAACATTCCTACGAAATAACTGTTATTATTCCTATACTACAGATAGAAAAAATTATCCTCAGGCATATTAAGCAAGTTACCCAGGATTTGAGTCCAGGTCTCCTGACTTCAAGTTTAGTTCTCTTTCCACTAAACCATGTTGTTCTCTTAGGATACTACAATGTTCATTGCCACAGAGAACTTTTGAGGCCTCAAATCATGAACTTCTATGTTCTTACCTTCTCTTTGAGAGGGAAACTTACAGGTAAAGCTTATCACTTTATAGCTATGTGTTGTGTTGGCAGGTCCTAGGAAAAATCCTGAGGGTCTAACATCTGGTTATGCCTCTATTATCTCTATTATCTAATTATCTCTATTATCAACAAGATTTACCAGGTCTATTGTGTATGTAGTACTCTACAGGACTATGTGAGACTACAGGAGGCAGAATCTGTTTTCATGAGGCTCCCAGCACACTTGAGGACTCAGGTTTTATACATATGTGTATATATATATATATATATATATATATATATATATATATTCCTGAGTTTGAATTCTGCCTTAGACAGAGTGAGCTGTGCGGCATTGAGCAACTCACTTAATTTGTCTGAATGGAAATTTCCTCACCTGTAAGATGGAGATAATAAGAGCCCCTACCCCAAGGTTTTCGTCAGAATCAAATGAGTTAAAGTATGTACAGGGCTGAGCAAACTTAAAGTGCTATAAAAAGGCCACATATTATTATGGTTATGATATTAGCCGTTACTAGTACCCTCCATTAAACATTTCACTAAAATATGTAAACTTTTAGAGGCACATTATTGCTAAAAGAACAGAGCTCATCATCAGTGCTACTCATGGCACACATTAATTTTTCATTCATCTACTTTCTTATCTCTTTTTTTCTTTTTAAAAACTTATTATTTGTTTTAAACTTAAAAAAACTTTTGAATTTCAAATTTTCTCTTTAGCCCAAACTTTGGCAAGACAAGCAACTACATATGTGAAATCATGCAAAACATATTTCTACATTACCCGTGTTAAAAAAAAAAAGCAAGAAAAATAGAGTGGAAAAATTATGCTTCAATTTGTACTCAGAATTCATCAGTTCTTTTTCTGAAGATGGATAATATTTTTCATCTTAAATCCTTTGGAATTGTCATGGATCACTGTCTTGATCAGAGTAGCTAGGTCTTTTACAGTTGATCATCATTATAAAATGCTATTACTATCCAAAATGATTCCCTGGTACTATCAGTTCACCTTGCATCAGTTCAATTAGGTCTTCCTAGATCTTTCTAAAACTACTGCCTTCTTCATTCCTTAGCACAACAGTATTCTATCACAATCATATACTGTCACAACCAAAACTTGTTCAGTCATTCTCCAATTGGTCAGCATCCCCTCAATTTCCAATTCCTTGCTACCACAAAAAGAGCTTTCATAAGTATTTTTGTACATATAGGTCCTTTTCCTTTTTTAAAATCTCTTTGAGATAAAGAAATAGTAGCAGTATTGATGGACCAAAGGGCATGCCCAGTTTTATAGCCCCTTGGATGTGGCTCCAGATGATTCTCCAGAATGACTGGACTACTTCATAATTCCACAATAGTTCATTAGTGTACTGATTTCCTTATATCCCACCCCACCCACAGTATTGTCATTTCTGATAGGTATGATATGGTACCTCAGAGTTTTTTTTTCATTTGTTTTCTCTCATCAATACAGATTATTCATTTGACTATACATAGCTATGATTTCTTCTTCTGGAAACTGAGTGTTCATATCCTTTGACCACTTATAAAATGAGAAATTGTTCTTATTTTTATAAATTTGACTCAGTCTCTATACATTTGAGAAATGAGGCCTTTCTCAGAAAAACATGTGTAAAAAAATTTTGATATTGCATCACTTTTTTATGGTACATTTTAGCAAAATTTAGTTTCCCTGATTATATCTTATAATTAGATCTTTTTTACTTTTGCTTTGTCTGAGATCAGAATTGCTACCCCTGACACTTTTAGTCTGCTGAAGCATAATAGCTTTTGCCCCAGCTCCTCATTTTAACCCTGTGTATGTTATTCTGTTTCAAGTGTGTTTCTTACAAACAATGTAGTATTGAATTTTGGTTTCTAATTCATTCTACTATCCACTTCCCTTTTATGGGTGAGTTAATTACATTCACATTCACAGTTCTGATTACTATGTATTTCCATTTTTTTTGTTTTCTTCTCTTTATTCTTCTCTCTTTTTACCATGTTCCTCTTCAAAAGACTGTTTTGTTTCTGACTACTGTCTTCCCTAATCCACCCTCCCTTTATTCAGCTCCCTTTCTCTTAACCCCCTCTTCTCCTACTTCTCTCTTGAATAAGATAGGATTCTATACCCAACTGAGTGTATAGATATACATATAGATATATACTTCTCCCTCTTTGAACCAATTTAGTTGAGAGTGAGATTCAAGTGTTGCCCACCACCATTCCTCCCCATTTTCCTCTCCTTTTGCTTTTCTACTATACCTCTTTAATGTAATATAATTTCCCTTTCTTCCTCACCTTCCCCCTGTTCCCAATGCATCTTTCTTTCTGAGCTCTTCATTTTTTTTAATCATCAGAACATAATCAACTTATACTTCTGCACTCTGTCTATGTAGACTCCTAACTGCCCTAATAATGATAAATTTATTAGGTGTTATCTGTATCATCTTCCCATATCAAAATATAAAGAGTTTAACCTTATGGAGTCCATTGCGATTGCTCTTTCATATTTACCTTTTTATGGTTCTCCTGATTTTTCTGTTTGAATGTCACATTTTAGATTCAGCTTTGGTCTTTTCTTTAAGAATATTTAAAGTCCTCTTTCATTAAATGATGATTTTTTCCCCTGAAAAATTATATTTAGTTTTGCTGGGTATATTATATCTGGTTGTAATCCCAGCTTCTTTGCCTCCTGGACTATCATATTCCAAGCTCTCTGCTCCTTTAACATGGAAGGTGCTGAATCCTGTATGATCCTGACTGTGGCTACAGGATATTTGAATTGTTTGTTTCTCAAAGCTTGCAATGTTTTCTCCTTTACCTAGGAACCCTGGAATTTGGTAATAATATTGTAGGAAGTTTTCAGTTTGATATCTCCTTGAGGAGGTATTCAGTGTATTCTTTCAACTTTTATTTTACATTCTGGCTCTAAGATAATGGAGTAGTTTTCCTTCATAATTTCTTGAAATATGATGTCCAGGCTCTTTTTCTGATGTTGGCTTTCAGGTAGACAAATGATTCCTAAATTTTCTCCTTGGTTCATTTTCCAAGTAAGTTGTTTTTCTAAAGAGTTATATTATATTTTCTTATAGTTTTTCATTCTATTTTTACTTTACTGCATTTTGATGTCTCACGGAGTCATCAGCTTCCATTTGTTCAGCTGCAATTGTTAAGAAATTATTTTCTCCAATGAGCTTTTGTATTGAAATTTCCATTTGGCCAATTATGCCTTTTAAGGACTTCTTGTGTTCAGTGAAATTATGTGGCTTTTATACTACTTGGCAAATTCTTTTTTTTTTTAATGTGTTATTGTCAGTTGCATTTTTGTGCCTTTTTTTTTTTTACAAAGTTGTTAATTCTCTTGTATCATTCACGTTTCTTTTCCCAATTTGTCTTCTACCACTCTTATCTATTTCTTTAACCCTTTAGGGAATTCATTTTTGGCTTGTGTCCAATTTACATTTTTCTTTGAGGCTTTCTTTGTTTCTGTTTTAATATTATTGTCTTTTTCTTAGTTTGTGTCTTAATCTTCCCTGCCACCATAGGAACTTTTTATGATCAAGTACTTTTTTGTTGTTTGCTCATTTTCCCAGCCTATTTCTTCATTGTGCTCATTACATTCAACTTGGCCTCCACTTACCTGGGGGTGAGGAAGCATTGTCTCAAGGGTCAGGTTTTTTGTGATTTTGGCTTCAGAACTAATTCAGGGAAACTGCAAGTTTTTAGCACTTCAAAGGGGATATGATCCAAGAAGAGGCGTGCTCAGTGTTCTCCTGGTCAACACTCTGGTCTTACTGATGAAGGGTCCCTTCTCCTCTGCAGCTGCAAGTGCTATAGTTCCTGTTGGTTCCATAACTGTGATAAGGAACTCTATCATCCTGTAACCAAAAGTGCTAGTGTTCCTTTCTGCCTTGTAACTGTAACTAGTGCCCCAGTGACAGGAGTAATTTTCCCACATGGAACCGCAACCCAAAATTATGTATAAACAATAGATCTGCCAGTCAGCATCAGTTCTTACACCTAATCCCAGCAAAGGGTCCCATGTAATCTCTTTCTGATCACTTGTCTAACCCTTTTACTGTCTCTGGGATGAGAGCTCCCAAAGCTGCTGCTGTTGCAGTCAAGGCTGCCTCTAAGGCCAATGGCTGGTGCTGCTGTGGGTGCCCATCCCAATGTCACAATCTTCTCCTGCCATGTCTGACTATAAAAATGTCTCACACTGACCTTTTGCTCATTCTAATGCTCCTAAGTACAATTTTAGATGTTATTTTAAAGCTATTTGGAAGATAATTCTGAGAGGGCTAGGCTGGGTTGCTGCCTCTACTTTGCTATCTTGAGTCTACCTACTTATCTCTTTCTACTCCATTTCATATCCTTTACATCATAACCAAACTCAACTGTTCCTCAAAGCAAGATCATCAACCTGGATCAGGAAGGGCCCTCTTAGGTTTCTTAGCACAGCCTCCTCATTATACAAATGAGGAAACAAGGTTTCACAGAAAGTGAAGCACAGAACCATGGCTCCTAAATTGGAACTCAATGCTCTTCCCACTGTTCTGGGCTCCATTTAGTCTTCCATTGCCACCCTACCATCCCCCATCACTGTGCCTTTGCTAAAGCTGTCACCAGTGCTTAGAAGAGATGACCATCCCCTCTCTGTACTGATTTCTATCAAATGCCCTGTGTGGCACTAGAGATCTAGCTAACATACCTCAGATATATATTTCTAGTTTGTGTTTGTGTGCATGTCTGCATGAGTGCTTGTTTTTCTTATACCTGAGATGAGGTCTCTAATTAATGATAATAATGTGATTCTTAACACAAATTATTAATTGAATTGTCTAACCAAATTCCAGATGTGAAAATTTTCCTCTCACCATTAGTCAGTGTTTGGAGTCTTTGCCTTATGTACAATCCCTGTCAATCCCAGTTAGTTATTTCATCTCCACTTTTTCCAATTCTCTATAGCAAAACATTCACTCAGTATGTGGCCAAAATTATCTTTCTCTGCAGACACAACTCATCATTAAAGTACAAACAAAAAGTAAGCAATACTTAAAAGAAGAGTGAAACATTTAAATTAAGCAAGGTCAGTTTTCCAGGAAGCAATGTAGAAGAGGAGAAATATAAAGTCAAAAAATTCACCAGGTTTCAGCAGTACCTTGGGATAGTCACAGGTACTCAGTTTTGAAAAAGATCATTGCCGAAGTCAAACAGTGAGCAAGAAAAAGTATCACCTGTAATAATAATGTTTTTTATTTTTTTAATTGTCCTTATCACTAGCTTTGTTAAGAATTTATCAACTACTCATAGCTATGAAGAGCATGTGATTTGTTTATCTTCTTTTATTTATGTTATGCTCCAGATTGCTATCCAGTTTTTCTAAATCTTCTTGGCAGAAAGACAGTTGTTTCCCAGGGAATTTCCTAGGTAATTCCTAGGTAATTTACTATTTTACTGAACACTGAGTTATTGAGTTCAATTATTTCTGATTTTTCATTACATAATCTGTTCCTTGGATCGACTTTCCATTTTTAAAATGCAATTTCATCATATTGAAAGTTCTGAAATATCTTCTCTCCTACTCTCTTCATGCCCATTGAGAAGGCAACAAAAATGAAACTCATTACAAATATGTAAAGTGATGCAAAACAAATTCCTGTATTTGCCATGTCCAAAAAAAAAAAAAGAGAGGGAAGAAGTAAAGAAGGTAGAAATGATGGAAGGAATAAATGAAAAAAAGAAGGAAGGAAGAAGCAAAAGAAGAAAGGGAGTGAGGGGGGAAAGAGACAAAGGGATGGAGGGTGGGAAAAATATAGGTATGCTATTTGAACTCAGAGTCCCTTTGTTCTATATCTGTAGGTGGATAACATATTTCATCATATGAGCCCATTGCAATTAGGGTTGGTCATTATATTGATCAGAATTACTGTCTTTAAAAGTGCATAAGTTTATCACATTCACAATATTGCTGTTATTGTACAAATTCTTTCTTTGAAACTGCTCATTTCACTTTGTATCCATTCATACAAGTCTTCCTGGATTTTCATGAAAACATGCCTTTCATCATTTCCTTTTTTTAATGTATTAAATATTTATTAATTTATTTATTTTTAATTTTCAACATTCACTTCAACAGGATTTTGAGTTCCAAATTTTCTCCCCATCTCATCCCTCCCCCACCCCAAGATAGCATGCATTCTGAATGCCCCTTCCCCAATCTGTCCTCCCTCCTAACCCCCTCCCTTTTATTTTCCTGTAGTGCTGGATAGATTTCTATACCCCATTGTCGGTATATCTTATTCCCCAGTTGCATGTGAAAATAATTTTTAACATTTGTTTTAAAATTTAAGTTCCAAATTTTCTCCCTTCTTCCTTCCCCATCTACCCTCATTGAGTAGGCAAGCAGGTTGATACGTATTATACATGTGTATACAGATACAGGTTATATGTGTGCAGTCATACAAAACACTCCATAGTGGTCATGTGAAAAACTAAGTATATTTCCCTTCATCCTATTATGTCCCCTGTTTCTTATGTTCTCTCTTTTAGCCCTGTCCCTCCTCAGAAGTATTTGCTTCTGATTATCCCCTCCCCCAATCTGTCCTCCTTTCTATCATCTCCCCACTCTCTTATCGCCTTCCCCACTATTTTTTTCCCTCTAACTATCCTAATACTGACAAAGGTCTCATGAGATACAAATATCATCTTTCCATGCAGGAATGTAAACAGTTCAACCTTAATAAGTCTCTTATGATTTCTCTTTCCTGTTTACCTCTTCATGTTCCACTTGAGTCTTGTATTTGGAAGTCAAATTTTCTATTCAGCTCTCTTTTCATCAAGAATGCTTGAAAGTCCTCTATTTCACTGAATGATCATTTTTTCCCCTGCAGGATTATACTCAGTTTTGCTGGGTAGGTGATTCTTGGTTGTAATCCTATCTCCTTTGACCTCTGGAATACCCTATTCCAAGCCCTTCAGTCCCTTAAGGTAGAAGCTGCTAAATCTTGTGTTATTCTGATTGTGTTTCCACAATACTTGAATTTTTCTTTCTGGTTGCTTGTAATATTTTCTCCTTGAACTGGGAACTCTGGAATTTGGCTACAATATTCCTAGAAGTTTTCCTTTGGGGATCTTTTTCAGGAGGTGATCAGTGGATTCTTTCAATTTCTATTTTGCCCTCTGGTTCTAGAATATTAGGGCAGTTTTCCTTGATAATTTCTTGAAAGATGATATCTAGGCTATCTTTTTGATCATGACTTTCAGGTAATCCAAGAATTTTTATATTATCTCTCCTGGATCTATTTTCTAGGTCAGTTGTTTTTCCAATAAGATATTTCACATTGTCTTCTATTATTTCATTCTTTTGGTTTTGTTTTTACAATGTCTTGATTTCTCATGAAGTCATTAGCTTCCATTTGCTCCATTTTAATTTTTAAGGAAGCATTTTCTTCAGTGAGCTTTTGGACTTCCTTTTCCATTTGGCCAATTCTGCTTTTTAAGGCATTCTTTTTGTCATTGGCTTTTTGGACCTCTTTTGCCATTTGGGTTAGGCTATTTTTTAAGGTGTTATTTTCTTCAGTACTTTTTTGAGTCTCTTTTAGCAAGCTATTGACTGGTTTTTCATGATTTTCTTGCATCACTCTCATTTCTCTTCCCAGTTTTTCCCCTACTTCTCTTACTTGCTTCTCAAAATCCTTTGTGAGCCCTTCCATGGCCTGGGACTGAGGAGGTTTTGGTCGTAGGAGCTTTGATTTTGTTGTCTTCTTCTAGTTGTATGTTTTGATCTTCTTTGTCACCAAAGTAAGATTCTATGATCTGACTTTTTTTGAGCTGTTTTCTTATGTTCCCAGCCAAATACATGAGTTTTAAACTCCTTGTTAAGGTAGAGGTCTGCTTTCAATGTGGATAATGTACTGTCCCAAGCTTCAGGGGTTTTGTGCAGCTCTTTTCAGAGATGCTTCTAGAGATCTGTAAATTTTCAGATCTTCCAAGGTGGTATGATAAGGGGCAAGGTGTTTACTCCTTTCCTGGCCAGGGCTCTGGCCTATAAGTGACCAAAAGCACTCTTTTCTGCTTTGGAACTGTGAGAAGGATTCCCTCTCCACTGCCACCACAAGCTCCACCATGCCAGTTCCTCCTTGCCCTAGAACTACCACCCAGAACTGTGACCCAGATCCAAGCAAGGGCAAAGAAAGATAATCCTGCCTAAGCACCAGCAGAGAGATCCCTACAATCCCCCTCTGATTAGTCACTTGATTCCCCCCCCATATGTGGGTCAAGAGCTCCAGAAGCAGCTGCTCTGCATCTGTGCCTGGACTGGGAATGGATGGAGCTCCTCTCTTACCAACATCCGACAGACCTTTCCTACTGACATTCTAAGTCATATTTGGTGATTGTAGGTTGAGAAGTCTGGAAATCACCTCAGCTCACCTTGATTCAATCCCCTGAGGCCTGCTCCAGGTTCAATGAGGCCCAGTCTTTGCCTGTGTGGCTCACACTGAACTGTGCTCCTCTACCAACCCAGTGCAATATATCTTTTCAATCAACTGTCTAGGTTGTCTTGGGCTGGAAATTTGTTTCACTGTGTCTTTTTGTGGGTTCTGCTGCTCTAGAATTTGTTTAGAGCCATTTTTATAGTATTTAGAGAGGTCTGGGGGACAGTTCAAGCAAGTCACTGCTTTTACTCTGCCATCTTGTCTCTGCCATATTTCATCATTTTTAAAAAGAACAATAATATCCCATCCCAATTATATAAAATTTTTTGAGCCTTTACCCAACTGATGGACAGCCCTTCAGTTTTAAATTTTGTTACTGCAAAAAAAGTGGCTATATTTTATTACACACAGATCCTTTACCTCTTTTGTTGCTCTTTTTGCAGTATAGACCTAATATGGCAAGTCAGTCAAAGATTATGTACAGTTGAATACTGTTAGGGAATAGTTCTAAACTGCTTTTCAGAGTGCTTGGACCAGTTCACAATTATACTAACAATGCATTATTACCCATTTACCCATAACACCTCCATTATTTTTCATGTTCCTTTTTTGTCATCTTAGTCAATCTGAAGGTGAAATGGGAGGGAGGCAGGGAGAAAAAAAATTGAAACTCAAAATCTTATAAAGAAATTAATGTGAAAATTCCACATATTCCCAATTCTCTTGAATAAATATATTAGACCAATTAGTCTTTAAAAAATTCAGTAGGAATAAGAAACTAGCCAAACAAAGGTATCTGGACAGTTTTAGAATTTCAATACTTGCTGAAACATATTTTTTTCAAAATTGGCTAGGCATTTTTTTCCTCTAAAAGAGAAAAATAAAGTGAGTATTGTCAAATTACCAAAGAGAAAGTGTATGAAAAGGGAAAGCTCTACAGTAGACTTTATTGACTCCATTAAGGATAGAACTATTTCTCTAACAATAACTCCTTGGAAAATTTTTTGTACAATTATGAGATTAAAATTACAGGTCATTATTAAAATATATAGGTTATTTTTCTTGTATGTATCAAAAGTTCCTATATGATCTATTTTTATTAATAAATTTATTTATTTTTAGTTTTCAGTACTTCCACAAGATTTTGAGTTCCAAATTTTCACCCCATTTCACCCCTCCCCCCACCCCAAGATGGCATGCATTCTGAATACCCCTTCCCCTGGTCTGCCTTCCCTTCTATCTCTCCTCCCCTTCTCTTATCCCCTTCCCCTTCAATTTTCCTGTAGGGCAGGATAGATTTCTATACCCCATTTTCTGTATTTCTTATTTCCCAGTTACATGTGAAAATATTTTTTTTAAACATTTTTTTTTAAACTTTGGGTTCCAAATTTTCTCCCTTCCTCCCTCCCCACCCACCCTCATTGACAAGGCAAGCAACTCAATATAGGTTATACAAGTGCAGTTATGCAAAACACTTCCATAGTAGACATGCTGTGAAAAACAAACTCTATTTCCCTTAATCCTATCCTGCCCCCCCATTTATTCTATTCTTTCTTTTGACCCTATCCCTCCTCAGAAGTATTTGCTTCTGATTACCCACTTTCCCAATCTGTGCTCCTCTCTATCATCCCCCTACTCTCTTGTCCCCTTCCCCCTCTATTTTCCTGTAGGGTAAGACAGATTTCCATACCCAATTGAGTGTGTATGTTATTCCCTCCTTAAGTCAAATCCTATGAGAATAAGATTCACTCATTCCCTCTCACCTTCCTCCCTCCACTGTAAGAGCCTTTTCTTTTCTGTTTTTTTTTTTGTGAGATAATTTACCTCATTCTACCTTTCCCTTTCTCCTTCTCCTAGTATAATCCTCTCTCACCCCTTAATTTTATTCTCCAGATATGACCCCTTCATCTTCAACTCACCCTGTGCCCTCTATCTATCTATCTATCTATCTATCTATCTATGTATACATACATATAATTTTTTCCCTCCAACTATCCTAATACTGACAAAGGTCTCATGAGATACAAATATCATCTTTCCATGCAGGAATGTAAACAGTTCAACCTTAATAAGTCTCTTATGATTTCTCTTTCCCGTTTACCTCTTCATGTTCCACTTGATTCTTATATTTGGAAGTCAAATTTTCTATTCAGCTCTCTTTTCATCAAGAATGCTTGAAAGTCCTCTATTTCACTGAATGATCATTTTTTCCCCTGTAGGATTATACTCAGTTTTGCTGGGTAGGTGATTCTTGGTTGTAATCCTATTTCCTTTGACCTCTGGAATATCCTATTCCAAGCCCTTCAGTCCCTTAATGTAGAAGCTGCTAAATCTTGTGTTATTCTGATTTTGTTTCCACAATACTTGAATTGTTTCTTTCTGGCTGCTTGTAATATTTTGTCCTTGAACTGGCAACTCTGGAATTTGGTTACAATATTTCTAAGAGTTTTCCTTTGGGGATCTCTTTCAGGAGGAGATCAGTGGATTCTTTCAATTTCTATTTTGCCCTCTGGTTCTAAAATATCAGGACAGTTTTCTTTGATAATTTCTTGAAAGATGATGTCTAGGCTCTTTTTTTGATCATGGCTTTCAGATAGTCCAGTAATTTTTAAATTCTCTCTCCTGCATCTATTTTCCAGGTCAGTTGTTTTTTCAATGAGATATTTCACATTGTTTTCTAATTTTTCATTCTTTTGGATTTGTTTTACAGTATCTTGATTTCTCATAAAGTCACTAGCTTCCAATTGCTCTATTCTAATTTTTAAGGAAGTATTTTCTTCAGTAATCTTTTGTACTTCCTTTTCCATTTGGCCAATTTTGTGTTTTAGGACATTCTACTTGTCATGGCTTTTTGGACCTCTTTTTCGGTTAGACTATTTTTTAAGGTGTTATTTTCTTCAGTATTTTTTGGGTCTCCTTTAGCAAGCTGTTGACTTGTTTTTCATGATTTTCTTGCATCACTCTCATTTTTTTCCCCAGTTTTTCCTCTACTTCTCTTACTTGCTTCTCAAAATCCCTTTTGAGCTCTTCCAAGGCCTGGGACTGATTCATATTTTTCATGGAGGCTTTGGATGTAGGAGATTTGACTTTGTTGTCTTCTTCTGGTTGTATGTTTTGATCTTTGTCACCAAAGTAAGATAATATAGTCTGACTCTTTTAACACTGCTTACTCATGATCCCGGCCAATTAGTTGAGTTTTAAACTCTTTGTTAAGGTAACAGTCTGCTTCCAATGTGGAGAATGTACTGTCCCAAGCTTCAGGTGTTTGTACAGCTGTTTTCAGAGATACTTCTAGGGACCTGTAAATTTTCAGGTCTTCCAAGGTGGTATGATAAGGGATGAGGTGTTTCCTCTCCACCACCACAAGCTCCACCATGCCAGCACTCCTTCTTGCTCCAGGACCGCCTCTCAGAACTGTGACCCAGATCCAAGCACAGGCATAGCAAGAGATTCCTACCTCAGCCCTGGCAAAGAGATGCCTGCAATCCCCCTCTGATCAGCCACTCGATTTCCCCTCAGTCTGTGGGTCTAAAGCTCGGAAGGCAGCTGCTGCCCCAGGCTGAGCTCAGGACTTGCGGCTAAGACCTAGCTTCTCTCTCACTGCAGTCACAGACTTTTCCCACTGACTTTCCAAGTTGTCTTTGGTGTTCGTGGACTGAGAAGTCTGGAAACTGCCACAGCTGTCTGCAATTCAGTCCTTTGAGGCCTGCTCCAGGTTTGCTGCATCCTGCACACCCACACTGAACTGTGCTCCTCTCCTTGCCTGGCGGGTTATACCTTCCTGATCAACCATCCAGGTTGTCTTGGGCTGGAAATTTGTTTCACTCTGTCTTTTTGTGGGTTCTGCTGCTTTAAAATTTGTTTAGAGCCATTTTTTATAGGTATTGGGAGGGGTTTGGGGGAGGGCTCAAGCAAGTCACTGCTTTCACTCTGCCATCTTGGCTCTGCCCCTCCCTATATGATCTTAACATAAAAATGGGAGACACTTTCTTCAAGCCCTTAGGAAAAACTTTTATTTTTAGCAAGTAATTGCATAGGTACATATGTATATGTGTGTGTATACACACAGAAATACAAATGATATTAATGAAGAAACAAAAAAGAAAAATAATATTTAAAAAAAAGTATCTTAGAGTCCTGGGGAAAAAAAGAACACATGGTAACATGATAATTTGTGTACCCCTTACTATGAGATTGACTCATAGCTCTTTTCTCTTTTCTTCTTATTTCCGTCATACAACAGGACTACATTAAGATCGTTGGCCTGTGTTTTGAACTGATTTGGTCCTTCAATAACAAGATCTGCAGAACTCAATGAAGGAAAATTTTGTGTACGAATTGCAGGATGTCAATTTTTCTTAATTAGAGACTATTGCCTTGAGTAGTTATAAATAGAAAAATTCCAAATCTATAAAAATCCTCATTCTTCATAATCAAATTCAGCTGTACCACCTGCTCACTGAATTAGAAAAAGTAATGAATAACTTTCCTAAAGGAGCAATATCCATCTATATATGCATAGGAATGAGGCAGAAGTAGTATTTTGAGCCTCTAGTATGGACTGGAATCTCAAAGTATGATAGTCAAATAGCTTTCCTGGTTCCCTCCGTTTTTATTTTTTTTCTGCCTAAAGTTTTCTTTTTAAGATGAATAGAATGCTTCCAAAAATCCTCTGTCTTGAGATTGTGTTTCTCTCTGTGACCACAGTAGGGACTCTAGCAAACTTCTTCCTCTTTACCTCTTACATGTTAAATGTCATTGCTGGCCACAAGATAAGTTCTTTAACCCTTATTTTCACCCAGCTGACCTTGGCAAACTCTGTTATGCTCATTAGCAAGGGAGTCCCACAAACATTGCAGGGTTTAGGGTGGAACAATTTTCTGGATGATGTTGGATGTAAAATTGTATTTTACTTTCGCAAAGTGAGTCAAGGGCTTTCAGTTTCCCTGACTTGCCTCGTGTGTACATTCTAGGCCATCATCATCAGCCCCAGCAATTCCAGGTGGGCAGAATTCAAAGTCAGACATATACAACATATCACCCCCTACTGTCTCTTTTCCTGGATCCTCAATCTGCTGATAGAAATTCCTGTTCCAGTAAGTGTAAGAGGCCCAAGGAGCAGTAGCAACTTTACAAATACATTTGATACTGTGTTTTGTACTTCAGAATATATTATGAATGTTTATTTAATAATGTCCACTTTCAGAAATATGCTTTGTCTTGGGCTCATGGTCTTGGCCAGCGGCTACATGGTGCTTCTCCTACACAAACACCACTAGCATGTCCAGAAAATTCGAAGCACCAAACTCTCACCCAGAAAGCACCCAGAGATCAGAGCCACCCAAACCATTCTTTTCCTCATGAGCACATTTGTCAGCTTTTATGCACTCGACTTGATTTTTACTCTTTTTCTCAGTTATTTTAACCAAAAGTCTCCCTAGATGTTGTCTACATCTATCTTTCTGTCACTGTGTTATCCAACCATCAGTCCCTTTCTGTTGATCCACAGAGTCTGCAGGCCTACTTGTAACATCTAAGCCAAGTAACATCCCTTTGTCACACTGGTCTCAACTATGAAGATGGAGTCATAAGTAGAATGTTTCCCCCTCTTTCTGTCCCTTTACCTGCCTCCTAAATATTCTTGAAACCTCTGAGACAAAGAGACTTCTAATCTGGAAAAATCAAATAAGAGAAAAATCTCATGACATCAGAGTCACAGCAGAGCTCAAATAGACCACATAGAGACTATAGCACAACTCATATACAAAGAAGGACATCTTCAAAGAATAAACAGAAGAACTGTAATTCTTCTTCCACATGATACTCCCTTCAAATATTTGAGCATGACTGTCAAGTTTCTACTTCATCTTCTTTTCTCCAATTTTAATATCTTCCTTCTCTTCAAGTGATCCTAATACGGTCAGGAGGGTCCTTACTATTCTGGTTGCCTTCTTCCCATTGTTCTTTAGCTTTTCAAGCACCTAACACAGTAGTCTACATGTGGTTTGAGAAATGCAGGTATTAACAACTTTATCAAACCTACCTTGTTCTTCATACTCTGCTTCTTATGCTGCACTCTGAGAATGAATTATCTTTGCTGGCTACCACCTCAGGTAAGTGATTCATTTTGAACTTTTAAGCCATGAAAAAACTCAGCTTTTATTTCCATCAACTGCTGTCCAACCACATGGACTAAAAGAAATGTAAATCAAAAGAACATTGATGTTTCACCCATAAAATTGCAAAAGATAACAAAAGATGACCATAGTCATTGCTGGAGGGTTTTTGGAAAAATGGGCACACTAATTCATTGTTGGTGAAGATTTGAACTGGTACAACCATTCTGGAAATCAGTTTGGAACTATGTAAATAAAGTGACTAAAATAGCCAGAGATTTCAAGGGTAGATATATAAATCAATAAGGTCAAAGACAAAAAAAAAGACAAAATACTGGCAAAAATATTTATAACTGTACATTTCTTGGCAATAAACTGGAAAAAAGTAAAGAGAACAACAATCACAAAACAATCAAAACTGAATTTTGAGAAATTATAAGGCACAAATTTGTCCCCAAAGAGGATGAATGAGAAGATTCCTTTCTTGCTCCTTTGTAAAGATTGGAGTCCATTCATGTGGAGCAATGCAAAAAATATAAGATTTATTAATATGTTATTGAGTGTTGCTTATTTTGTTAAAATCTTCTTCCAGCAAAGAGATTCTGTCATTCTAGAAACATTACTTCAGACTCAATGATATTGAATAAGCAATACATCATAATGTGAAAAGATTACAAGCACAAATGTGTTAATTTCACAATTTTTGAGATACTATCTTTCAGAAAAGGTAAGCATACAGGAAACAGGTAACCAGGAAACATGAATGAAGTAAACATTTATTATTAGAAGTGTGGACTCCATATGTGTAGAGATGGGCTCATATGTGGTGAAAACGCTGTTATTGTGTGTGCCTCAAAAAGAGGTAGATTAGATGTTTTTAGACTCTTCTTCCCCCACCCTTCTCTAAGAAGGATTTTTATTTATTGCCAGGAGGATAAGCAGGACGTTGGGTCCAGAGACCATTCTGTTTTCCTCAGAGAGAGAGAGAGTGGGTACTAGATGGCAATGACATCTATCTGCCCCTTTAAATATTATTTGTCTAGGGGATATGATCAGGCAACATCTAACTTTTGATCACTTAGTCACATTGAGAAAGATGGCCACAAGCCCTGTATCTGAGGGTTGACCCCTTCCCCACCTGTTATCACTTCCACAATGAGTGTACACAGCAAATAGCAAAGAAACTCATTCATCTAAAATAGAGCAAAGCAGATATCAGACAATTTATTTAGGAGAATATGAACCAGACAATACAGAGTGAAGGAGCTCTCCCATTGGGATTAATGTAACTGAGATCAACTGAGATCAACTGAGAGAGAAGGTCCTGGATCTCATCCAAGAAAGAAACTCTCCACAGACTCTAGAGTAGCAAGCTAGGAATAGGGACATGATGGAGACAGCCTGTACCTCTCATGTCTTCCCAAAGTCTTTTCCATCAGCAACCTGAAGTGTGGTTGGCCTATTCCATCTTCTCTCTCAAAGCTGGAATCTATCTCAATGCTATCCTTGAAGACTCACACTTTGAGAGCTCCAATGCGAGAAGCCCATTTGAAGAGTCCCCAGAGTGGGTCCTGGCTGAGGTCTAAAGCTCTCTCTAACTCTCACTAACTCAACCTTGCACTTCAAGCAGGACAGGATTTTCACTACCACCAACAAGGAGAGAGTCACTTATTAATGGCAAAGGCACATAATGATATATTATCATGCTGATCCATGCGCTCTGCTCCTGGGTATCACATATCTGTTATCCAAGAGACATTAACTCACCTTTTATGGTTAAAATATCATCTCATATTTGAGTTTCTTTTCAACAGTCCATTAAATTATCTTTGTCACTGAGTTTTTATTTACAGAGTTGTTCTGGTAGGTTGCAACAAAAGCCAAAACTATACTTGTTATGCCCATCTATCATTTTGTGTGTCCTGCTTCTTGATGATTTGAGATTGTCATGGACTAGGTTTAAACTGTTCAACTGCTGCAGTTTCAAAATAGAAACTAAATGAGATACTGAGAAACTATTGGACATTTATCACAAGGACATTTCTGTACTTAGCCAGTACAGAAAAAGGATATTTAGTAAGGACGCAATAAATAAACAGCACTTTATTGAGTACTCACTATATAAGGCTGTGGTAAGTTCTTAGGATGCAAAGAAAAGACAAAAAAATTCTTGTTTGCAGGGTGCTTACATTAATTCATTTGATCTCCTCATCTTTGCTCATTTGCAGAACATGCTGGCTAGCTGATCAGAAGTCTGATGAAGGAACTAACTGCTTATGCACTGACTTTTTACTTGGGTCACCAGGAAGCTAGGTCTGAAGTATTCTCCTCAGTTCACTAGGATAATTAAGTCTCAATGTGAATTTTATAATCATTTAAGGAAAAACTGGCCCAGCCTGCATGGGACAGAGTCTGGGACAATGGGATGGGGAGAAACTGTAGAATATTGGTCATTTGACATATATCTTTGGTCCCAGATAACTTTCTGACATGAGACTAGAAAATTCCTTCTAATTCCTATTAAATAATGAATTATGAGTCTGTATTCCCCAAACCCTCCTCCCTATTTTATCTACATAAAAGGAGCAATGGGAGCCATATGGAGAATAAAACTCCAAGGGATAAAATCCCTCCCAGGACATTATATGATGGACATACATAGGAAACCAGGGGAAGAAGCAAAACCAAGGGAAGTTGGCAATGCCAGGGGAAATTTTCTCTCTCTCAATGCTTACAAGAATAAAATACAGAAAGAGGAGATCAATGAATTGGGCATACAACTAAAAGAACTCGAAAAAGAACAAATAAAAAATCCCCAATTAAATAGTAAATTTGAAATTCTGAAAACCAAAGATCAATAAAATTGAAATTAAGAAAATTATTGAACTAATGAATAAAACTATAAGATGGTTTTATGGTTTTTTTTTTTTTGTTTAAGGCAATTGGGGTTAAGTGACTTGCCCAAGGTCACACAGCTAGTACATGTCAAGTGTTTGGTCTGAGGCCAGATTTGAACTCAGGTCCTCCTGACTTCAGGGCCAGTGCTCTATCCACCGTGCCACCTAGCTGCCCCTTATAAGCTGGTTTTATGGAAAAAACAATAAAGTACATAAAGTTTTTGTTAATTTGTTAAAATAAGAAGGGTGAATTCACCACCAATGAAGTGGAACTTAAAAGAATAATTAGAAGCTATTTTTCCCACCTCTATGCCAATAAATTTGACAATCTTTGTGAAATAGATGAATATTTATGAAAATATAAATTGCCCAGATTAACAGAAGAGGAAATAAAATACTTAAATAACCCCATTTCAGAAAAAGAATCTGAAGAGGCCATCAGTGAACTTTGTAAGAAAAATCTCCAGTGCCAGATAGATTTACAAGTGAATTCTATCAAACATTTAAAGAACAATTAATCCCAGCACTATATAAACAATTTGGGAAAACAGATAAAGAATAGTCTTACCAAATTCTTTTCATACTACAAATATGGTGCTGATACCTAAACCAGGAAGAGCCAAAACAGAGAAAGAAAATTATAGGCCAATTTCCTAATGAATATTGATACAATAATTTTAAATAAGATATTAACAAAAAGACTACAGCAACTTACCATGAGGATAAAATGCAATGATCAGGTAGGATTTATACCAGGAATGCAGTGCTGATTTAATGTTGGAAAACAATTAGCATAATTGACCATATCAAGAACAAAATTAACAGAAATCATATGATTTTCTCAATAGATGCAGAAAAAGCATTCGACAAAATATAACACCCATTTTCCTTAAAAACACTAGAGAGCATAGGAATAAATGGGGCTTTCCTTAAAATGATATGTAGTATCTATCTAAAATCATCAGCAAGCATTATATATAATGGGGATGAGCTAGAAGATTTCCCAATAAGATCAGGGGTGAAACAAGAATGTCTATTATCACCACTGTTATACAATTGTGTACTAGAAATATTAACTTTAGCAACAGGAGAAGAAAAAGAAATTAAAGTAATTAAACTAGGAAATGACAAAACAAAACTGTCACTCTTTGCAGATGATATGATGATATACTTAGAGAATCCTAGAGAATCAACTAAAAAACTCCTTGAAATAATAAAAAAAAAACATTAGCAAAGTTGTTGGATAGAAAATGAACTCACATAAACCATTGGCATTTCTACATATTATTAACAAAATCTAAAAGCAAGAGAGAAAAATTCCAGTTAGAGTTACTGTAGACAGTATAAAATATTTGGGAGTCTACCTGCCAAGACAAACGCAGGAATTATATGAATACAATTACAAAACATTTTTCACACTAATAAAGTCAGATCTAAATAAATGGAAAAACATGGGCTTAGCTAATATAATAAAAATTATGATTCTACTTAAATTAATTTACTTATTTAGTGCTATACCAATAAAACTATCAAAAATTATTTTATCAAGCTAAAAAAAATAATAACAAAACTTATCTGGAAGAACAAAAGGTCTAGAATATCAAGGGGATTAATGAAAAGAAATGCAAGGGAAGGTGGCCTAGCTGTACCAGATCTTAAATTCTATTATAAAGCAGCAATCATTAAAATTGGTACTGGCTAAGAAATAGAGTGGTAGATCAATGGAATAGGTTAGCTACATGAGCTAACTTATAGTCAATGACTATAGTAATCTACTGTTTGATAAACCAAAAACTCCATATTCTATGATAAGAATTCACTATTTAACAAAAACTGCTGGGAAAACTAGAAAGTAGTATGGCAGAAAGTAGGCATAGACAAACATCTTACACTGTATACCAAGATAAAGTCAAAATGGCTACATAATTTAAATATAAAGGATGATACTATAAGCAAATTAAGAGAGCAAGGAATAGTTTACCCATCAGATCTATGGAGAAAGGAACAATTTATGACAAACCAAGAGATGGAGAACATTACGAGATGCGAAATGGACAATTTTGATTATATTAAAGTAAAAAGGTTTTACACAAAGTCAAATGCAACCAAGATTAGAAGAGAAGCAGAAAACTGGGAAACATTTTTTACAACCAGTGTCTCTGATGAAGGTCTCATTTCTCAAATATATAGAGAGCTGAATCAACTTTATAAGAATACAAGTCATTCTGCAATTGATAAATGGTCAAAGGATATGAACAGGCAGTTTTCAGATGAAGAAATTAAACCTATCTATAGTCATATGAAAAAAATACTCTAATTCACTATTGATTGAAGAAATGCAAATCAAAACAACTCTGAGGTGATACCACATCTATTAGTTAGGCTAATAGGACAGAAAAGGTAAATGACAAAAGTTGGAGGGGATGTTTCAAAAATGAGATATCAATGTACTGTTGGCGGGGTTGTGAACTGATCCAACATTCTGGAAAGCAACTTGGAATTGTACCCAAAGGGCTATAAAACTATGCATACCCTTTGACCCACCAATTCCACTTCAAGGTTTGTATTCCAAAGAGATCATAAAAATGGGAAAAGGACCCACATGTACAAAAATATTTACAGCAGCTCTTTTTGTGATGGCCAAGAATTGGAAGTTGAGGGGATGCCCGTCAAATGAGGAATGGCAGAACAAGTTGTAGTATATGAATGTGATGGAATGCTATTTTTCCATAAGGAATGATGAGCAGTTGGAGGGCTTCAAATATAATATTCCAGAGACCAAATGGGCTAGAATTACAATCAAGAATCTCCTACCCAGCAAAACTGAGTATAATCCTTCAGGGGGGAAATGGACATTCATTGAGATAGAGGACTTTCAAGCATTCTTGAAGAAAAGATCAGAGCTGAATAAAAAATTTGACTTTCAAATACAAGACAAGAGGCAAAAGAAAAAAAGAAGGTAAACAGGAGAGAAAAAAAAACCACAAAGGATGTAATAAGTTTAAACTGTTTTACATTCCTACGTAGGAAAATATTTGTAACTCATAAGACTTTTCTCATTATTGGGGTAGTTAGAAGGAGCATATATAGACACAGAACACAGGTGTGAGTTGAATATGAAAGGATGATATCTAAAAAATAAAATTAAGGGGTGAGAAAGGAATGTACTGGGAGAAAGAGAAAGGGAGAGGTAGAATGGGGTAAATTATCTCACATAAAAGAGGCAAGAAAAAGCTTTTGCAGTAGAGGGGAAGAGAGGGTAGGTAAGGGGGAGTAAGTGAATCTTCCTCTCATCAGAACTAGCTCAAAGATGGAATAACATACACATTCAATTGGATATAGGAATCTATCTTACCCTACAAGAAAGTAGGAAGGAAGGGGCTAAGAGAAGGGTGTGGGAAAGGGTGATAGAAGGGAAGGTAGATGGGGGAAGGGGGTAGTCAGAAGCAAAACATTTTTGAGGAGGGATAGGGTGAAAGGAGAGAGAATAGAATAAACTCGGGGAGGACATAGGATGGAAGGAAATACAATTAGCAATAATAACTGAAAAAAATTTTGAAGTAAATTTCTCTGATAAAGGTCTCATTTCTCAAACATATAGAGAATTGAGTCAAATTTATTAAAATAAAAGCCATTCCCCAATTGATAAATGATGAAAAGATATGATCAATTTTCAGATGAAGTAATCAAAGTTATCTGTAGCCATAGAAAAAAAATTCTCTAACTCACTATTGATTGGAGAAATGTAAATTAAAACAATTCTGAGGTACTGCCTCATACCTACTAGATTGGCCAACAGGACAGAAAAAGTAAATGACAAATATTGGAGGGGACATGGGAAAAATGAGACTTTAATGCACTGTTGGGGGAGTTGTGAATTGATTCAACCATTACGTAGAGTAATTTGCAACTATGCCCGAAGGGCAATAAAACCATGCCTGCCCTTTGACCTAGCAATACCACTACTAGGTCAGTATTCTAAAAAAGATTTAAAAAAAAGAAAAGGACCTATATGGACAACAATATTTATAGCAGTTCTTTTCTGAGGTTAAAGATTTAGAATTTGAAGGGGAAGCCCAACACTTGGTGAATAGTTGAACAAGTTGTGGTATGTGATTATGATGGAATATTATTGTACTATAAGAAATGATGATGGGGCGATTAGTTGGCACAGTGGTTAGAGCACTGGCCCTGGAGTCAAGAGGACCTGAGTTCAAATCTGGCCTCAGACACATAACACTTACTAGCTGTGTGAACCTGGGCAAGTCATTTAACTCCATTGCCTAGACAACACAAGACAAACAAACAAAGAAATGATGAGCAGGATGCTCTCAAAAAAAACCTGGAAAGACTTGCATGAGCTGATGCAAAGTGAAATGTACTGTGTACAAAGTAATAGCAATATTGTAAGATGATCAGCCATGAATGATTTAGTTATTCTCAGCAATACAACAATACACGACAACTCTGAAGGACTTATAATGAAAAATGCTATCCATTCCCAGAGAAGAATTGATGTTCTGAATACATATTGAAGCATACTCTATTTACATATTGAAGTGTACTTTTTTTTACTTTATTTTTCTTGCGTATTTTTTCTTCCCTGTTTTCTTTCACAAGGTACCTATTATGAATATGTTTGCATTACTGCCCATGTATAACCTATAATGGAATTGCTTGCCTTCTCAATGGAGAGGGTGCTGGGGAGGGAGGAAGGGAGACAATTTGGAACTCAAAGTTTTAAAAACGAATGTTAAAAATTGTTTTTACGTGTAACTGGAGAAAAATAAAATACAAAGTAAAAACTTTAAAAAAAGAAATAATGAGCAGGCAGACTTCAGAAAAACCTGGAAAGACTTACATGTACTGAAGCTGAGTGAAGTGAGCAAAACCAGGAGAACATTGCATACAGTAATAGTAACATTGAGCCATGACTAACTTTGATAGACTTAGCTCTTCTCAGCAATGCAAGGATCTAAGACAACCCCAAAAGACTCATGACAGAAAACGCTAGCACATCCAGAAAAAGAGCTATGGAGTCTGAATGCAGATCAAAGCATACTATTTGCTCTTTTTTTCTTCTGTTTTGTTCTGTTTCTTCTTTCTCCTGTTTTCTCCCATTGGTTCTAATTCTTCTTTACAACATGACTAATGTGAAAATACTTTTGATATGAATGTATTTGTATGGTGTATATCAGATTGGATGCTGCTTGGGGGAAGGAGAAGGGGAAAGGGAGGGGAGATAGGTAGAGAAAATTTAGAACACAAAATCTTATTGAAGTAAGTGTTAAAAACTAAAAATTAATTAATTTTTTTTAAAGAGAGAAGCACAAAGGAGTTAAGCTGGGTTTGGGTCAACAATTTAAAGCACAAGCCATTAGCACCAAAGTAAGAGAAAAAAAAATTCTCAGTGTGGTGGGAAACAGGAAGTTTTGCAGTCCAGACACAGAGATATGCCAACCATCAAAATAGGAGGAGTTAAGAACACAAATTAAGGATCAGAAGTCTTCCAGAAGAACATTATTAAATTTAAAAATCTGAACAAGAAGAAGCCCCTGCTTTTCCTCTTCCAGTAAGATATCCCCGATACTCATTTAAAATAATGAAACACTCTCCTGAACAAGAGCGATCCATAAAATCATGCAAGTCTAGAATTCAAATCTCTGAGTCCAACTTAAAATCCTCCATGAAACTATCAAGCTATCAAGGGAAGGAACATTTACAAAACCTCACCAGTTGCTACCAAGATGTCACATTAAAGAAACAATGTGTCTTTTCAAAAAATGTAGTAGTGGAGTTGGCAGATATAGTCAAGCAAAGGATGACTGGCCAAAAATGTGTGTTGAGTTATTGTTGCTTATCCTGAAAAATGCAGAGAGGAATATATAACTTAAGTATCTGGATATGGATTTGCTTGTCATTGAGCATAATCAGGTCACCAAGTCTCCCAAAATGTGCAGGATTACTTATATTGTTCTTGGCTGAATCAACCCATACTTGATTTCCCCTTTCCATGCTGAGATGATAACCACTGAAAAGGAAACAAAAAATGTTCTTACACTAAAAGAGGAGGTTGCTCAAAAAACTACTCTGAAATACATTAAAGAAACAAAAATTTATGGCACAGCAGAAACTCAACGACATTGAAAAGCACAAAAACCCCTGAAATTAAACATTTTCTGCCTAATATAATAAAAATAATATCCTAAACAATATATTACAGTCAATTACAGAAGACAATTGCAACCAATTCTTTTAATACAGAAAACTTAGTACTACTTGAAAAATCCAACTTTGTCTAAAAAAAAAATCTAAGCACTAAACTCCAAGACATATTGACAAAATAAGAAATTCCAATGACAAGCACAAATTCTGCAAGTATCCAGGTGAAAGACTTTCATAAATTAAGGGAAAGAAAGGCAAAAGACCAAGACTATTTGTTATACACAAGAAACTCCAGAAAGATATTGAATGACATATTTTTAAAATCAAAGGAACTCAAGAAGCAATCAAAAATGGCATTCACTTCAAACCTGAGCCTACTCATCAATGAAAAAAACATGGACATTTGATTTTGAAAAGGAATTTGTAGAAATCTTATTAGAAGTGAGGAGGAGCCAGAAATCCATGTCCTAAGGGCAGATTTTGCCCTTAGGACAGTACATAGCAAATAAGTGCTGTGTAAAAGTTTGTTGACTGATTGACTCCATTAGGAGGCTAGGACAGATTATATAAATCCTAAACTTCACAAGGAACCCAGCAAAGAATTTACATGATGCCTAAGATTCATTTGAGAGGTACTCCAAATATAAGAAAACAAGACTTCAGCAATCAGGTGCTATGAATTGCCAGCTTGCCATATATGTTCTCTGAGTTTGAGCCCACTTTCCCCTTGTCTCTAAATATACTTATGGGAGAATTTAATATATTCTTATGCAGAGGTTAAGGTGTGTTTTATACTAAATATTTTTATTGTACCACCTTAGTAAATAACACTTTCTACAAATGACTCAGTGCTTGCTGTCTAAAGTGATTCTTAACTGCTTACCCACAAAAATATTTATAACTATACATTTCATGGCAATAAACTGTAACAAAGTAAAGAGAACAACAATCACAAAACACTCAAAACTGAATATTGAGAATTGTAAGCCACAAATTTGTCCCCAAAGGAGATGAATGAGAAGATTCCTTTCTTATCTGTGAGTTTCTTTTCAACAGTCCATCACATCATCTCTGTCACTGAATTTTTGTTCACAGAGTTTTTCTGGTAGGTTATAACAAAAGCCAGGATAATGTTGGCTATAATCATCTGTTATTTTGTGTGTCCCTGCTTCTTGATGATTTGACATTGTCATGGAATAGGCACAATTTAAGCTGTTCAAGTGCTGATGTTTCAAAATAGAAACTAAGTGAGATGCTGAGAGACTGTTGGACAATTATCACAAAGGTGTTTACTTAACCAGTACAGAGAAAGGATATTTAGCAAGGATACAATAAATAAACAGGAGTTTAATAAGTACTCACTATATATACGACTGTGTTAAGTTCTTAGGATGCAAAGAAAAGACAAAAAAATTCTTGTTCTCCAAGTGCTTACATGTATTCAGTTAGTCTCATCTTTGCTCTTTTGTTGAACATGCTGGTCTGCTGATCAGAAGTTTAATGAAGGAACTAACTCCTTATGCACTGACTTATTACTTGGCCACCAGGAAGCTAGGTCAGAGGCATTATCCTTAGTTCACTGGGAGAATTGGATCACAAGGTGAATTTTATAATCTTTTAAGGAAAAGCTGGCCCAGCCTGCATGAGATAGGGTCCAGGACAATGGGGTGGGGAGAAAATGTAAAATATTGATCATTTGACACATATCTTTGGTCCTAGATAACTTTCTGACATGAGACTAGAAAATTTCTTCTAATTCCCATTAAATCATGAGTTATGAGTCTGTGTGCCCCAAACCCTCCTCCCTATTTTATCTACATAAAAGGACCAATAGGATCTATGTGGAGACTAAAACTCCAAGGGAGCAAATCCCTTCCAGGACCTTATATGATTGACATACAGACGAAGCCAGGGGAAGGAGAAAACTAAGGGAAGTTGGCAAAGCCATCACTCTACCCCACTGGCATGAGAATAAATGGCAAACTGTACAACCTGAATAGCAGAAAATATTTGCAGAATGGAAACGCTTTAATTTACCATGGCAAATCTCTGAAGAAGTGAAAAAGAAAACAACAGATTGGAAATACAAACACACTAAGGATAGTCAAAGACTATCTAGAAGAGGAGAAGAATAAAAGCAATGATATTAAAATATAGAAAATATCATCTCTAGACAGTAAACCACATTGATCTCAGTGTTCCAAATTAAGGATTATAGGCTCCTTAGGAAAAAAAAATGGCGGTCAACAACCTATTTTCCCATTCAAAGAAATTCTCGTTGCTGCCACTCAGCTTCACTCAGTGGTCCCAGAATCTCTCAAATTCATAACACAGCTCAAGAATGATATTTATACACCTATACAAAGTAGAAAAACCACAAGTTCATCTAGTTGAATTCCCCAATATAGCTTCAATGTTGGAGCAGTTGTCAAGGTACAGCCTTCCTTCATTCTTAATGAGAAGTTTCATTAAGAAGGGTCAAAGGAAGAAACAGGGAGTGTGTGGTCACTCCATTTGTAATGATCCATTGAGTCATTGGTTTTTCCTGCTTACTGACCATCAGTCAGGTGTTAGATATTTATTAAGCACCACCTATGTGCCAGACAGTGTGCTAAGCAGTAAGGACACAAAAAAAAAAAGAAAAAGAAAAAGACAGTTCCTGCCAACAAGGAGCTTCTGATCTAATAGGGGAACTCAATGCACAAAAAGAACTTATGAAACTAGAAGAGAGGCAGAGGGTGCTGAAGATAGTGGCGAGGAGCGAGTATCAAGACTGATGAAATCTTGCAAGTTGATGAGCTTTCTCAAGGCAGGAAGAAGTTCAAAGGAAGTCAGTCTGATTGGAAATGAAAAGATTGATGGAATGTCCAAGGATGATGAGATTCAGTGGTAAGGTATCTCATGAGGTTCCTAGAGGCAAAATAGAAAAGTGCAAAGTTCAATTGGGTTTGGGTCAACAATTCAAAGCACAAGCCATTAACACCAAAGTAAGAGAAAAAGAAATTTCTCAGTGTGGCAGGAAACAAGAAGTTTTGAAGTCCAGACACAGAGATATGCCAACCATCAAAATAGGAGGATTTAAAAACACAAATTAAGGATCAGAAGTCTTCCAGAAGAACATTATTAAATTTAAAAATCTAGACAAGAAGAAGCCCCTGTTTTTTCTCTTCCGGTAAGATATCCCCAATACTCATTTAAAATAATGAAATACCCTCCTGAACAAGAGCAACCCACAAAATCCTGCAAGTCTAGAATTTAAATCATTGAGTCCAACTTAAAATCCTCCATGAAACTATCAAGCTATCAAGGGAAGGAACATTTACAAAACCTCTCCAGTTGCTACCAAGATGTCAAATTAGAGAAACAATATGTGTTTTTTGAAAAAATGTAATAGTGGAGTGGCAGATATAGTTAGGCAAAGGATGACTGGCCAAAAATGTGTGGTGAGTTCTTATTGCTCATCCTGAAAAATGTAGAGAGAAATGTACAACTTAAGTATCTAGATATGGATTTTCTTGTCATTGAGCATAATCAGGCCACCAAGTCTCCCCAAATGTGCAGGAATATTTATATGGTTCTTGGCTGAATCAATCCATACTTGATTTCCCCTTTCCATGCTGATGATACCCACTGAAAGGGGGAAAACATGTTCTTACACTAAAAGAGATGGTAGCTCAAAAAAATTTCTGAAGGAAAAGAAAAGAAAGAAAATTTATGGCACAGCATAAACTCGATGACACTGAAATGCAAAAAAAAAGAGAAAAAAACCCTGAAATTAAATACTTTCTGCTTAATATAATAAAAACAATATTCTGAACAACATATTACTGGCAATTAGAGAAGAAAATTGCCACCTCTTGAATGCAGAAAACATAACACTACTTGAAAAATCCAGCTTTGTGCAAAGAAAAAAATCTAAGCACCAAACTCCAAGACATATTGATAAAATATAAAAATTCTAATGGCAAGCACAAATTCTACTTGTGGCCAGGTGAAAGACTCATAAATAAAAGGAAATAAGGATAAAGGACACAAGATTATTCTGTGTTCATAAGAAACTCCAGAAAGATTTTAAATGATATATTTAAAAAAATCAAAGGAATTCAAGAGGCAATCAAAAATGGCATAAACTTCAAACATGAGCCTAGTCATCAATGAAAAAATATGGACATTCACTTTAGAAAAGGCATTTGAAGAAATCTTAGAGGTGAGAGGGAGCCAGAAATACATGTGGGCAGATTTTGCCCTTAGGACAGTGCATAGCAAATAAGTGCTGTGTAAAAGTTTGTTGACTGATTGGCTCCTGTAGGAGGCTAGGATAAATGATATAAATCCTAAGCTCCACAAGGAACCCAGCAAAAAATTTACATGATGCCTAAGATTCATTTGAGAGGCACTCCAAGTATAAAAATAAAGGAGGACCTGAGTTTAAATTTGGACTCAGACACTTTCCATTTAATAGCTATGTGAACCTGGGCAAGTCACTTAATCCTGATTGCATCATCAAAAAGCAAAAAAAAAAAATTGGCCAAGTGGAAAAAATGTACACTGAAGAAACAACTCCTTAAACAGCAGAATTGGTCAAATGGAAAAGGAGACACAAAAACTCACTGAGAAGTCCTTAAAAAATAAAATGGGCCAAATGGAAAAGGAAGTACAACATCTAATAGAAGAAAGCTATTTGTTAAAAATTAGAATTGGGCAAGTGGAAGTTAATGGCTCTATGAGGGAGTGAGAATCAGTCAAACAAAAACAAAAGAATGAAAAAACAGATGAAAATGTAAAATACCCCATTGGTAAAAGAACTGACCTGGAAAATAGATCGAAGAGAGACAATTTAAAATTATTGGTTTACCAGAAAATCTTGATGAAAAAAAGAGACAGGACAGCATCTTTCAGGAAATCATCAAGGAAAACTGACCTGAGGTCCTAGAACCAGAAGTTAAAATAGTCATAGAAAGAATCCACCAATCACCTCCTGAAAGAGATCCCAAAATGAAAATATCAAGGAATATAGTAGCCAAATTCCATAATTACATTCCAAAATCGTGGAACCACAGTCAGGATTATGAAGGGCATTGCAGCTTCTACATTAAAAGATCATAGGGCATAGAACACAATATTCCATAAGTCAAAGGAGCTTGGATTACAACCAAGGATCAACTATTCAGCAAAATGAGCACAATCTTTCAGGGGAGGAGATGGACATTCAAAGAAATAGGGGACTTCCAAACCATCCTGATAAAAAGACCAGAGCTCAACAGAAAATTTGATCTTGAAATATAAGACTCAAGTGAGACATAAAAAGATAAACAGGACAAAAAAAAAAAACAATACGTCATTAATAAGGGCAAACTGTTTACATCCCTACAAGGGAAGATGACACTTGCAACTCTGTTGTATTGTTATTACACCATTTTAAAAGGGTATAAGAGGGGGTGGGGATAAGTTGACTTTGATGTAATGATAAAAAAAAATCTAATTAACTGGGTTAAATGGAGCTAAGTAAGTGGATTAATCTGATCTAATTAAGGGTTTGTACCAGAAGAAAAGGAAAGGAGGAGGCAGACAAGGGTAAATTACATGACAGAAAAAGGCACAAAAACCTATTAGAGTAGAGGGAAAGAAGGGAGGGGCATGAGCATTGTTTGAATTTTACTCTCATCAGTTTTGGCTCAAAGAGGGAATAACATAATCAGGTATAGAAACCTAACTTGCTCTATAGGCAGTAGGAGGGAAAAGGGGAAAGAAAAGGGAGTGGGGATAGAAGGGTAAAGGTAAAAGAGAAGAAAAGAGAAAGGGCTAATAGAAGGGAGGAGGGACTGAAGGAGGTGGTGGTCAAAAGCAAAACACTAGTGAGGGGGGGAAAGAGAAAGGAGAAAGAAAAGCATAAACGGGGGGAAAAAAGGATGGAGAAAAAGACAGAGATAGTACTCATAACTGAATGTGAATGGGATGAATTCTCCCATAAAAAGGAAGCAGATAGCAGATTGGATTTAAAACCATAATACTACAATATGTTATTTACAGGAAACACATTTGAAACAGAGGGACACACTCAGGGTAAAGGTAAAATGCTGGAGTAGAATATATTATGCTTCAGCTGAAGTAAAAAACAAAGCAGGGGTAGCAATTCTGATCTCAGACAAAGCAAAAGCAAAAAATAGATCTTATTTAAAGAGATAAGGAAGAAAACTACATCCTGCTAAAAGGCACCATAGACAATGAAGTAATATCATTACTAAACATATATGCACCAAGTGGTATAGCATCCAAATTCTTAAAGGAGAAGTTCAGGGAGTTACAGGAGGAAATAGACAGCAAAACTATACTAGTAGGGGACCTCAACCTCCCCCTCTCAGAACTAGATAAATCTAACGACAAAATAAACAAGAAAGAAGTTAAAGAGGTGAATAGAATTTTAGAAAAGTTTAGATATTGTAGACCTCTGGAGGAAATCAAATGGGGATAGAAAGGAATATACTTTTTTCTCAGCAATGTATGGCACACACACAAAAATTGACAAGGTACTAGGGTATAAAAACCTCCTAATTCAATACAGAAAGGCAAAAATATTAAATGCATCCTTTTCAGATCATGATGCAATAAAAATTATATGTAATAAAGGGCCATGGAAAGATAGACTAAAAAATTAATTGGAAACTAAATAATCTAATTCTAAAGAATGAATGGGTCAAATAACAAATCATAGAAACAATCAATAACTTTATTCAAGAGAATGACAATAATGTGACAACATACCAAAACTTATGGGATACAGCAAAAGCAGTTCTTACGGGAAGTTGTATATCTCTAAATGCTTAGACAATGAATGCTTAGATGAATAAAATGTAAATTGCCCAGATTAACAGAAGAGGAAGGAAAATACTTAAGTAACCCCATCTCAGAAAAAGAAATTGAACAAGCCATTTATGAACTCCCTAGGAAAAAAATCTCCAGGGCCAGATGGATTTATAAGTGAATTCTATCAAACATTTAAAGAACAATTAATATAGACTATTTGGAAAAATAGCCAAAGAAGGAGTGTTACCAAGTTCTTTTTATGATACAAATATGGTGCTGATACCTAAACCAGGAAGAGTCAAAAAAGAGCAAGAAAATTACAGACCAATTTCCCTAATGAATCTAGATGCAAAAATTTTAAATAAAACATTAGCCAATAGATTATAGCAACTTATCACAAGAATAATAAACTATGATCAGGTAGGATTTATATCAAGAATGCAGGGCTGGTTCAATATTAGGAAAACTATCAGCATAATTGATCATATCAACAAAACAAACAGAAACCATATGATCATTTCAATAGATGCAGAAAAAATCATTCCACAAAATACCGCACCCATTCCTATAAAAACACTAGAGAGCATAGGAATAAATGGAATCTTCCTTAAAATAATAAGTAGTATCTATCTAAAACTTTCAGCAAGCATCATATGTAATGGGGAGAAGCTAGAAGCATATCAAATAAGATCAGAGGTGAAACAGTGATGTCCACTATCACCATTGTTGTTCAATAGGGTACTGGAAATGTTAGCTTTAGCAATAAGAGAAGAAAAAGAGATTGAAGGTGTTAGAATAAGCAAAGAAGAAACAAAGGTATCACTCTTTGCAGATGATATACTTAGAGAAACCTAGAGAATCAAGTACAAAGCTACTTGAAATAGTAAACAACTTTAGCAAAGTTGCAGGCTATAAAATAAACCCACAGAAATCATTGGCATTTCTATATATTACCAAAAAAGCCCAACAGTAAGAAACAGAAAGAAAAATTCCATTTAAAGTTACTGTAGACATGATAAAAGATTTAGGAGTCTACCTGCTGAAACAAACCCAGGAACCATATCAACACAATTGCAAAACACTTTTCACACAAATAAAGTCAGATCTAAATAGTTAGAAAAACATCAGTTGCTCATGGGTAGGCTGAGCTAATATACTAAAAATGACAATTCTACCTAAGCTAATTTACTTATTCATTTCTATGCCAATTAAACTACCAAAATATTACTTTATAGAGCTAGAAAAATAATAATAAGATTCATTTGGAAGAACAAAAGGTCCAGAATATCAAAAGAACTAATGAAAAGAAAAGTAGGGGAAGGTGGCTTAGCCATTCCAGATCTTAAATTATACTGTAAAGCAACAATCATCAAAACTACTTGGTATTGGCTAAGAAATAGAGTGGTGGATCAGGGAATAGGTTAGGTATGCAAGACACAGTAGTCACTGACTATAGTAATCTACTATTTGATAAACCCAAAGACCCCAGCTTCTGGGATAACAACTCACTATTTGACAAAAACTCTGAAAAAGAGTGTGGCAGAAATTAGGCATAGACCAAAATCTCACACCATATACCGAACTAAAGTCAAAATGGGTTCATGCATTAGATATAAAGGCTAATACTATAAGCAAACTGAGAGAGCAAGGAATAGTTTACCTGTCAGATTTTTGGAGAACAGAAGAATTTATGACCAAACAAGAGATAGAGAACGTTATGAAATGCAAAATGCATAATTTTGATTACATTAAATTGAAAAGTTTTTGTGCAAACAAATCTGATGCAACTAACCTTAGGAGGGAAGCAGGAAACTGGGAAAGAATTTTTACAATCAGTGTCTCTGATAAGAGTCTCATTTCTAAAATACATAGAGAACCAAGTCAAATTTATGAGAATGCAAGTCATTCTGCAATTGATAAATGGTCAAAGGATATGAACAGGCAGTTCTCAGATGAAGAAATTAAAGCCATCTATAGTCATATGAAAAAATGCTCTAAATTACTATTGATTAGAGAAATGCAAATCAAAACAACTCTGAAGTACCACATCAAACATATCAGATTGACTAACATGACAAAACAGGAAAATGATAAATGTTGGAAAAAATGTGGGAAAATTGGAACACTAATGCATTCTTGGTGGAGTTGTAAAATGATCCAACCATTTTGGAGAGCAATTTGGAACTATGCCCAAAGGGCTATAAAATGGGTATACCCTTTTCCCCAGCAATAGCACTTCTAGGGCTATATCCCAGGGAGATCATACAAAAGGGAAAAGAACCCACATGTACAAAAATATTTATAGCAGCTCCTTTTGTGGTAGCAAAGAATTGGAACTTGAGGGGATGCCCATCAATTGGGGAATGGCTGAACAAGTTGTGGTATATGAATGTAATGAAATACTATTATACTATAAGAAATGATGAGCAGGCAGACTTCAGAAAAACCTGGAAAGACTGATATGGACTGATGCTGAGTGAAGTGAGCAGAACCAGGAGAACATTGTACACAGTAACAGCCATGTTTTACAATGATGAACTTTGATAGACTTAGCCCTTCTCAGCAATGCAAGGATTTAAGGCATCTCCAAAAGTCTCATGATGGAAAATTCTATCCACATCCAAAGAAAGAGCTATGGAGTTTGAATGCAGATTGAAGCATACTGTTTGCTCATTTTTTTCTTCTGTTTTATTTCCTCTTTTATGTGTTTCCTTCTATTGGTTCTAATTCCTCCTTACAACATGACTAATGTGAAAATATGTTTAATAGGAATGTATATGTGTAGCCTATATCAGATTGTGCACCGTCTTGGGAATGGAGGTGGGGAGGGAGGTGGAGAAAAATTTAAAACTGGAAAGCCTATGGAAGTGATTGTTGATAAATCAAATAAATTAATAAGAAATTTCTAAAAAATAAAGACCAACTTGAAAAGATAGTAGAATATTCAGTGCTCATGGCTTGGCCATTTGGATACAATAGAGATAACAAGATTCACAAAGTAAATTTAATAAATTTGTTACTATACCAATCAATCCACTGAGAGCAGAATTTAGAAAATTGAATGAAATGAAAACAAAATTATTTGGAGGAATGAAAGATCTAAAACATCAAGGGAAATCATGAGCAAGGTAGGAATGAAGAAGAATGATACTTCCCAGCCTTCAAACTCACTTAGAAAGCAGCAGTCAGCAAAACAACTTGGAACTCGTAATTAAACTGGGACAGTAACTCAATTGAAGACAAGACAAGGAAGAATAAGAAATAATTGAAGTCAATAAAAAGTTTTTGATTAAACCCAAAATATAAATTATCTGGAAACTCCCAAACTTATAACAGCTGTTTACAAAACTGCAAAGTAATCTGGAAGAAATTAGGTTTAAAACAACATTTTATATATATAAATTCAAAATGGAAATATCAATTGATTGTTAAATGCCATACCATTAAAAAATTAGATAAGAAAAAACTGTCAGTAGAGAAGGAATTACTAATGAAAAGAAGGGGGAGAGACAGGAGACAAAATAGATAATTTAGATCACATGAAATTGAAAAGGTTTTTCACAAACAAAATTTACACACTGACAATATAAAGGAAAGGCACTAATTGAGAAGAAAGTTGTGTATCATATATCTCTAATGAAAGTTTGCAATCATTAGAAGAGTGATATAAAACCAAAAAAATTGTCAAATTTTGAAAGTAGTAAATTTGAAAGTAGTAAAAAGCTATAAAAATTGTTTTCAAAGGTAGAAAATATTAGCAAGTAATTTAATTATTCATACCTATTTCAAACTGTGGAAAATGTAGTTGGGGATGTTGCTTCTGCATATCACTCAATCGGGGTGGATGCTTACAGCATTGGAGTCAGTTTAAACTAGGAAGGAATGTGAGAAATAGCTAGGTTTTGGTTTTTTTTTTATCATTTCCACAAAAGTCAAGTGGAACCTTGGGAATGCAATCTAAGAGTTGGATGGAAGTTCAACAAAGGAAGCCATAAAGTAGAATTGGTGGGTGAATAGACTAACCAGCGAAAACCTGTTCTAAGGTTAGGTATAGATTAATATGTCTGCATTACAAGCAAAAGGGGTGTGGGCATGCCCAAATAAGGGCAAATATAAATAAGGGCCAGAGTCTCCAAATTGTGGGGAATGGAGTTTAGGGGCAGAGACTCACATGGGAAATTAGGTGCTTCAGATAGGCTATAACCTCTATAATACCCAGTCAATGGGGAAACAGGGGAGGGAAATTTGAATGAGGAATAGGGAATAAAAAGGTGTGTATCAGTTGACACATGTGTTCTCACATTTGTGCTCTCACATGTGGGATGCCCAGCCCTCCCAGGCCTTTAATAAAGCTTCTTCCTGGTACAGAATGCGTGGTAAAGCTGACAGAAAGAGGCTTGTCCACGATTTGACAAAAATGCCTCCTGAGTGAGGTGGGGAGGGGCAACCACCATGGAAGGGGGAGATGCGTCTGTTGATTTCAATGAACCCATGCATCCTCAATGGGTGTCCCAGCTCATGGATGGTTCAAGACCCTAGGACCAAGTTAATGAAGTCATGGATGAACCAGGAATAAAAAAAGTGGAAAATAGGCATAACAACCATGGCCACTGTGTAAGCTCATAAGGGGCAAAAGAAAATTTGGACTATTAAGTATTACCTTGTCAGTGGGGCCTACAGGCATAGGGTTGAGTAAATATCATGGTAGTCTGGGATTCCCAGAATGTGGAGAAAATCCACACAGGAGGTCTTGTCAAAAGGGAGGCAGGCACCAAGTTAGATATTTACAAGAAATCCTAGGGAAGGAGGTAAGGATGAGGAACCTAGGAAGTTGGGCACCAGAACAGGAGAAAGGGAATTCAGACAGTCCCTAGGGAGGATATGAAAGATAAGGATAAGAAAAAGGATCAGTGCTGGTGTCAGTGAACTAAAAGTAGCCCCAAATTATGTTGGCTATGATGGAGTTCTCTTGACTGGTCAAGGTTATTTTAAAAAGCCAACAAGAAAATTAGATTTGTGTGCACTTTGTCTTGTCAAGCTGTCTCTGTCTGTGTGTGAGTTTGTAAATGTTTCATGTTTGTGGTAAAAGTTTTAAATGCAGCCAGAAAAATACCTAAGGAACTTCTAAGGTCTGTAATTAGAGAAAGAACATTGGGAAAGAACTCTTAGGCTTTCAGTGGGAGATCAAGATTTTTTTTTCCTGGAGCCCAACACTGGTCAAGTTGGGATTCCAGAATAAAGTTAGATAAAGAGTAATGAGAAAGCAGGAAAATTTTCAGAAGGAAAAATCAGAGTGTTCAGCAGTGTCTATTGATAAGAATCTAGAGCATACAGCACAAGATAGCAAGAGTTGAGGGAGAGAAAAAAGCTAGAGATATTCTGTCTTTTAAGCATTAACATTACAAAAGCTGTTTGTGAAGGGAGTGTGGGGAAATACAGCTCTCTTGATCTGTAAATTGTTAGGGGTTAACTCCCTCCAGAATCTAACAAATTCTAAGCAGATAGAAAGTGGGGTGAGTATAATTTTTTAATTTGTAATGTGAAGGAAGGTGGAAGTTGTCTAAGTAATGGGTTTGAAATATTAGGAAAGAAGAATAAAGGTTTTGAGCTAAAATATGGGTAGAAGAAAAAAATATATACATAGTTTGAGAGTGGAGGGGGGTGGAGTGTTCTGTGGTGAGCCCATGTGCTCTAAGTTCTCCATTCTTGAATGTTTGTTCCGGGTGACTTTATACCAGCTTTAGATGATTTAGATATGTTAAGAAAGTGTGAGGAAGTTTGATTTGTTTTCATTAGAAAAATTGAAAATGAAAATTTTGTAGCTTGTTTTGAAAACCAATAAAGTTATAAAGGGTTAGAAGACCATTCACCTCTTAGGATAAACCTTAGGATAAACCGGTAGGAAGGCTTTGTTAAATCTGACCTTGCATAAATTTTGGCTATGATAAAGCTATTGGTTGTTGTGATTTGAGATTGTTATATGAACTCTTAAAATGTTTTCCTGGTCTATTCAATTAATTATTGAAACTCTAGAGGTTTTCTGCCTGGGGGGAACTGACCATGCCCCATCAGCATTCATTCAAATAGCTGACCTGAGCAGCCTGAGACTCTCCAGAGGGTGGAATGCTTAGGGGAGTTTTTATCCAAAAAGCCTCTAAAAGGGAGATGGGACTTTTCTGCTCTCTTAAGGAAGTAAAAGAGAGAGAGAGAGAGAGAGAGAGAGAGAAAATTATTCAGAACAGGAATTGTCCCCACATGTCTTTTTAAGGGAATATATGAATTTGTGGAGAATATTTCCTTTTAAAGGGCCAAGAGTATTGGATTTAAAAACAAAAATATTTTTAAATGTTTATCATTAGCAATTATAAATCCAAATTTGATTTGATTTAAGTTTGTTTACCTCAGTCTACTGTTCTGTAAAGGAGATAATAGTAGAACCCACTTCTCATGGATGTTTTAAGGATCACATGATTGTAAAATGACTGACATATGCTAGACATGACATTATTATTATCTCTCTAATTTAATGTAATGGTTAAAAGTACCAAAAGTAATAAAATCAATAATTTCTATATGTGATAATCTAAAAATGCAATGGATGTCATCTGAAGTTTATTGTTTGCATTTCTAAAATTCTCTTGGATTGTAAAAATCTTAAGAGACCCTGATATTTGGGGAAGTTATGCTTCCAAAAGAATGATGTAGTTTTAGAAGTTTTTATGGGAGTTAAAGATTAAGAAGAGGTCAAGAAAGGACTTTATGACATAAGATAAATGGGACAAAGGAAACTCTTTATTGTTTAAGGATTTAAAAGCACAGGGCATGAGGGCTCAGGTTAAAAATTAAAGGACCGGGGGAACATAGGATGAGGGACACAAGAAATTTTTTTGGTACAGGTTCAAGATAAAGGGAAAGGACTTTGGGATACCTTTCAAGTTACAGAGTAAGTTGGATTGACCGGGGGAGATTGAATGGAGTCTAGATAAGATCAAGGAGGGGAAGTAATTGGGGGAACTCAGTAATAGATGCTATTAGGATAACAAAAAACTGGGAGACTGGGCATAGGCGATAAGGAAAGGCCAGGTGATAGGTTAAATTCTTTTTTTTTTTTTGGAGGGGGGATGAGGGCAAAGGTCTCTGCTTGGGCCTATACCTCATTAGTTGAATTATGGAAGAAAAGTTAAAGCTAGAAAAATCATAATTTTATAGCCCATACTCACTAATTGTCTACAGGTAATCTTCATGAATCTAAAAGTTCCGATCTCAGGAGGCAAGGAAACGAAGTTTTTCATCCAGTTTTCTTCTGGAAATGCTTAAAAATTGGCTGTAAAAGAGTATTGTTTGTTTCTACACAATCACTAGCTGCCTTACAACACTTGAGTGATTGTGAGGGCAACAGCAACTTTGGGGTTAACTTTTGAATGGAAAAGAAATTGCATAGTTACAGAATTAGAAAAAAAAATCTTAAATTAATAATGGGTTGTTTAAAGTTCCAAATACATTACAATATGTGAAGAATCATTACATTCCTAAATTGTGCAATTTGACGAACAATTTTATCACCTATTATGTTAAGAATTGTACTGTCAGAGAAAGAAAAAAAGGAATGGGTTAAGAAGCTGTTAGGTCATTCTATCTGACCATGTGTTGTAGCATTTTTTTTAAGTATTGTTATTTAAGAAACATGAACTTCGAAGTTTTATCTATATTTAAAGGGAAGTTTCAGCTAAAATTATTTGGTTCTCACTTAGGAAAGTTAAGATTGTTAAGTTAGCTATTTGGAGTTATTTAAATTAAGTATTTGTAAAAGTATTTTTATGAAAGCAAATTTGATAATTGTGCAAAGAAAGGACTGTGTGAAATCTCCTTGTAATTAATTTAGTTTGTTATAATAACATGATAAATCGTAAGCTGTTTTTAAGAAAGAAATACTTTCATTGAGAAATGTTTTGGATTGGAGCCAAGATGGCAGAGTAAAAGCAGTAACTTGCTTGAACTCTCCCCCAAGCCCCTCCAAATACCTGTAAAAATGACTCTAAACAAATTCTAGGGCAACAGAACCCACAAAAAGACAGAATGAAACAAATTTCCAGGCCAAGACAACCTGGAAATTTGACAGAAAAGGTCTGTTGCACCAGGCTGGGAGAGTAGCACATTTCAGCATGGGCCACACAGGCAAAGACAGGCCCCAGCAACTGATGTAGGCCTCAGGGGATTGAATCACGGTCAGCTGTGGTGGTTTCCAGATTTGCCAACCGCACAAATGCCAAAGACAAATTAAAAGGTCAGTGCAAATGGTCTGTTGGACCTGAGTAAAAGAGGAACCTGGTTTAGTTCCAGCCCTGGCGTGGCCTCGGGGCAGCTAAAAGATTCTGTGGTTCTGCATAAGAGGCAGAGACCAACCACATATGGGCCTCAAACTTCTCTGTTTTGCCCTCTATGGGAGACCTTGTCTGGTGCTCCCAATAACTAGGGAAAAGTTTCCCTTCCATCTGCTCTCACCTGCTTTCAGTGAGAGAGGAAGGACTGTCATTAATCAACATGATGAATAATTATTTGCACCTGGGACAAAAGTTTGTTCTTGCATAGAGACATGAAAGACATATGATGCAGACAGTGACTTCTCTTCAACTTGATCATATAATCATGGTCCTGGAGGGAGATGAGCTCAGGGCATCCCATAGCTAGAACTATTATAAGACTACCCTCCCTCCCTTAACTCCACACATATACACTGGGTCCTGCAGCCCTTCCCTCGTTTCCCCAGGCAACAAAAACAAATAAGGTAAGAGACTCTTCTTTTTCTCAGCTCTAAAGACAGAGAACGGAAGGGAAGGAAGTGTGTCATCCAGAAAAGGGAGGAAGAATCCAAGCAGACCATTCATCATATGAGATCTTTCATCCTGTGAGGCCTTCAGTCATATGATTGAAGGAAAACAGCAGCAACCCTGAAGAAGAGCGATATTCACAAAAGACAAGATAGAATAAAGGGGATGATAGTTTCTCTGTTATCTGCCCCAGTCAGGGGGATTGGGGGAAGATATTTTCAGGTCAAGGTCACTTACTAGGAAAGATATTGAAAACTAAGGCAAGTTCAGAGGCAGAGGACCACAGGTAGAAAACTGGGATGACATGATGGCTATGCAATAAGGGCATGGGTTAAAGCAGGGGTGGGGAACCTGCGGCCTCAAGGCCACATGTGGCCCTCTAGATACTCAAGTGCAGCCTCTTGACTGAATCCAAATTTCACAGAACAAATCCCTTTAATAAAAGGATTTGTTCTGTAACACTTGGACTCAGTCAAAAGGCCACACCCAAGGACCTAGAAAGCCACATGTGGCCTCAAGATCACAGGTTTCCCACCCCTGAGTTAAAGTAATTGGACATGTGGGGTCTGGAGAAGAGGACACTTTGACTGGGGAAGGGAAGAGAGAGGTGAGAATCAAGAACTGTCAGGGAGTATTTGTATGTGTTAAGGACTATTCTCTCCTAAACGTATGTATGGCCTCACACATATTCTTAGAGTCTCACTAAACAGGAATCTTTCTCTTTGGACAACAGTCATATCAAACTCAATGAGATGAGATGTGACAGAGAGACCTGAGAATTCTCAATAAATGTCTTTACCTTTTTTTTTCAAAGAAATACGAGACAAAATCTTCTCAGCTGAGAGAGTTGAGGAAAAGGACATTGTGGAAAGAGGAACAAAAAGTTGTGGGATAGGTGCTCTGATGAGCAAGATGGCAAATTGTTGAGGAAGGTACAGTGCAAGGGAGACCCAGTTGAGATGATGCAACCTAAATTTATAGGGGATGGACTTAGCATGATTTCATGATTTTCTCCACTTCCATTCTGTGGCATATGAATAAGAGCAAAGGAGGTAGATAGGGAAATTCTCCAAGACTGGCTTTTAACAAGCTTTGGCCAGGGATTGGACGAAGAGTTAATAGATGCAAGTGTAGAGGAGAGTTTACAGTTGTACTGCTTAATGAAGAGTAAAGGGGAGAGAGCAGAGTACATAGAAGCCTGGTAACCTGGGAAAGAAGTAATGATGGAAAAATCATAGGTCATAGTAAAGAAAAAGAACAAGGCTAAGGGTTGTAAAGCATAAAGAAAGCTGGAGTGAAAATAGATTTTGATCAGATAAAAGAAATTAGGAATTTATGAACGTGGAAGAGGAAAACCCTCTTGTAGATGATGACAAGACCAAGGGGTGAGCATCTTTCTGCATAATTAATATAGAGAGGAGAAGTGGTATATGAGAACTGAGTAGGTTGAATAATGAAAAAGTTAGGACATTTGATGGAGCATCAATAAGTATGTTCGTGTCCCTTACCATGAGGGCATAACTTGGAATGGAACAAAAGACTGTGAGCCAATTACTAAAGTCATTGAGGAAGGAAAGGAAGAAAAATCTGGGGATCAGTCAATAATGGTCACCAGGATCTGCATGTAAACATACATTCGAATAAAATCTGCCTCAACAGAGAAGAAATTGCAGAGCAATGATGGTAGGAGGGAGAGGCAACAGGCAGTGAGAAGTATTTGGACTGCAGTGAGCTGCAGGCTATGAGGATTAAAAAAAAGTAGCCAGGAATGCAAAGTCTTCAGGAGGAAACAGGTCTCAGAGAGTGCCAGAAGATGGAATGAGTAATGAAGTAAAGTTTAAGATGAAAGGAAGTTTTTTAATTGTGGAGAAGACAGTCCAGAGAGCATAGTAGAAGCAGGTAGATATGGTGTGGGATGTTGTTAGGAGAAGGGTCCAGTAAAGCATGTATGTTGCTGATATGAGGAAGGAGTGAACAATTACATATGGGGAATTAAGTTCATACAACAGCAGCTGGGCATTCAGAAGCACTGATTTTGTCAGAGTAATATGCTAACCATAGAGGAATGACTGTAGAATATTGGTAGAAAGAGCTCAATGAAAGTCAACACTACAGTAGTTATGCTCTTAACGATCCTTCCTTAAGTTCCAGCCTAACAGCAGGTGATTAAGTTGTGTGTTGAATGACTCAAATCCAACAACAGCAGTAACCTGAGGGAGTCATGTTAGCAGGTGGATATGGTGTGGGGGAAGGAGAAAGCCAAAGACAGAGGCACAGGTGAATTGCAAGCTTCTAGGGCTCACACAGGGCTCAGTAAGAAAGCCCTAGGTCAGAGGAATGAGTGGCCAGAAGCAGAAGACAGAATGAAGCAGGTAGCATGGATTAGGGCAGATGCAGGGAACAAGGAAGGAGAAAGGGAAAAGGGAAGAAGCAGCTATTAAGCCCTTTCTATGTGCCAGGCACTATGTTATGCACTTTACCAGTGTGATCTCATTTGATACTCACAACAACCCTGTGAGAAAGGTACTGGGCCTAAGTGGGTGGAGGGGGATGGCTGGATGAGAGCTTGAGAAAAACAGTGGTGATGGTGCAAAGCAACATTGTGTACAAAAGCACAGAAGCAGGGGATACAGTTCTAATGTCATGGAAGAGCAAGGCAGCCAGTTTGGCTAGGACACAGAACATGTTAGGAAGGGTAAGAAGCCTGGAAAGGTAGCTGCAGCCAGATGGAATTTCAATGTCATGATGAGGGATATGTATTTTACGCAACAGCAATAGGGAGCCACTGAAGTTTGTTTCTCAGAAAAATGATGTGATCACACACCTTTATTTAAATAAATTTTCAGAACACTTGAAGAGATTAGAAGGTTATAATGTGACAAGAGTCCAGGCTACAAGTATTGAGGGCTTGAGTTATATAACCACTATGTGATTAGCAACAAGAGATTTTATGGATAAAGAATCAACAATACTTCGAATCTCATTGTGCCAATGAACTGTACAAACATTTGCTATAGGTTTTCCTTCTGCAAAGCACTGAGAATTCAAGGAAAATAAAGTGATTCTTCCTCAATACCCTTGCATTCTGAGATGTAAGAATATTCCTTTCACATAGATGTTAGACCAGGTGGCTTCTGAGATTCCTTCTAACTCTCACATTGTGTGATTCTGCTATGCGAAACCTAAGTAACATAAGGAGACATAAGACACAAGCCTGGACACAAGAATTGGCTAATTCCTCTTTCCTCCTCCCTAATCAGACCACAATGGGGCTTGTGTTGTTCAGTTCATTTTAGGAAGGACATTGAAAACAGGAGCTCACCCAAGAAGGCATGCAAAGAAGCATGAGGGAACAGAACTGGTCAAGTTAGTGACCATGCCAAGGGCAGACTGTCATACAAAACATGGATTTTAATCCAGCAATAGATAATATGATAAAGATAATAAAAACTATTAATGTTTGTGTAAATTCAAGATTCCCAAAGAGCTTGACAACTCTCATCTCATTTGATTCTCACTACCCCTCTGGGATGTGAATACTATTTAGCATCACCATTTTAGAGATGAGAAAACTGAGGCAAAGAAAAGTGAAGTGCCTTGTCATGGATCACACAAGTGACTAAAGTAGGATTTAAACTCAGATCTTCCTTATACCTTGTCCAGTGTTCTATGCCAACTAATTGCTGGGTGTGACAATTAATAGCTATATGAGTATTTGAATAATTATAATATGGGAAAAGTATTATACTTTACTAAGTAACCACATTCAGTGGAACTAGAGGCAATGAGTACAAGATATAGATGGATGTATTTCCATCTATTGTAAAAAAAAAAAGATATCCTTATAGTTAAAGCTCTCTCAAAGTGGAATGGGAGGTCATGGATTCCCCAGCACTAGAAATCTTCAAACATAGGCTAGAGAATACTGTAGAAGGGTTTTGTTCTCAGGAGTGATGTGAGATAGCTGCCATCAGAGGTCCCATCCACCTTTGAGCTTCCAGGCACTGAATCTAGGGTGACCAAAAAGGAAAGAGCCTCAGATTTTGCTCTGATCCCTGTATGAGTCGTCTCTTATTATTAAAATATAAGATGCTGGAAAGGAAGTATTTGTATTTTTATCCCTATGGCTGAGCACAAGGCCTGGAACATAGTAAATGAATTTTCATTCATTCCTTATTGATTTGTGAATTATAGACTCTCAGAATGAGAAGGTATCTCAGCAACCATCCTTAACAATGTTTTACAGCAGAACCAGACAGGTTGTCATTTTTTGTTTGAAACTTTTGTTAGAAAATTTCTAGTGAGGAGAACTCATTTTGAAAAAGAGTACATTAGACTTCAGGCTAGGTCTAATTTTAAAAAGTTATTTTTCCCCTTCCATTGAGACTAAATCAATATCTCTGTACCTTCCAACTCTCCTGATGCTAACTCCTGCAGCAAAACAGAAGTCTAACACCTCTTCCACTTGACAGCCCTTCAAATACTAGAAGACAGCAAACATCCCCCACCCAGAAAGTCTTCTCTTCTCCAGGTGACACAACTACAATTCTTTCACCTCATATTCCTATGGCAGGACCTAGAGCCTGCTCACCACCCTGTATTCACACCTCTGAATCCTCTCTACATTATCAAAATTGTTTCTAAAACGTGGGAATAAAAACAAGAGGTACATATAAATAGAGAGACAATGTGTCTGTTCTCAGGTGCAGGCATAATAGGCCCAAACTTTGTCTGATTGGTGGAGGAAACTCAGTGAGAAATCATCAGTGCAAATCATCAACTGGTCTCAAGCTTCTAAAGGCTTTCTATGTGTCAAGCAGTGAGCATATAGGACAAGAAAGAGAGAGAGAAAGAAAGAAAGAAAGGAAGGAAGGAAGAAAGAAAGAAAGAAAGAGAAAGAAAAAAGAAAGAAAAAAGAAAGGAAGGAAGGAAGAAAGGAAGGAAGTAAGGAAAGAAGGAAGGAAGGAAGGAAGGAAGGAAGGAAGGAAGGAAGAGAGAAAGAAAAGAAAAAAAGACAGCTTCCTTTCTTAAGAAGCTTGCATTCTGAGTTTTAGGAATATTCCTTTTATCCATAAAAATCTGAGTGTGTCACAGGCAGTCATCTACTAAACATGCATCTATTAACAGCTTGCAATGGGTCAGACTATTTGTTATTCACTTGTTTAGTCATATCTGACTCTTCGTGACCCCAAGACCAGAACACAAATTCTATTCTCCATTATCTTTCAGTCAGTCCAAGTTCATGTTCGTTGCTTCCATGATACTATGGATCCATTTCATCCTCTCCCATCCCCTTTTCTTTTTGCCTTTCCCAATCTGAGGCTCTTTTACAATGAATCCCATCTTCTCATTATGTGGCCAAAGGATTTAAGCTTCAGCTTCAGTATTTGACTTTCCTGTGAATACTCTGAATTCATTTCATTAAGTATCGAATAGTCTGATCTCCTCTTCGTCCAAAGGACTCTCAAAGTCTTCTCCAGCACTACTATTCAAATGTGTTGATACTGCAGTACTCAGATTTCCTTATAGTTCAACCCTCACAACAATACATTACTACTGGGAAAAAAATAATAGCTTTAACTATATAGAACTTTGTGAGCAATGTGATGTCTTTACTTTTTAGTATGCTATGCAGATTTGTCCATAGCTGTCTTTCCAAAGAGCCAGTGTCTTTTAATTTCATGTCATATAGACATCATCTACAGTGATCTTTGAGTCCAAGAATATAAAATCTGACACTGCTCCCATTTCTTCTCCTTCTGTTTGCCAGGAGGTGATGGGACCAGTTGCCAAGATCTAAGTTTTGTTTTGTTTTGTTTTGTTTTATGATAAGCTTCTAGCCAGCTTTGACACTCTTGTATTTCACCTTCATCAGGAGGCTTCTTAATTCCTTTTCATTTTCTGCCAGGAGAGTGATACCATTTGCATATCTGAGATCATTAATTTTTCTCCTGGCAATTTTGATTCCAGCTTTTGATTCATCCAGCCTCTCATTTTCCATGATTCACTCTGCATATAAGTTAAATAAATAAGGTGACAACATACAGCCTTACTGTACTCCTTTCCAATCTTATACCAACCAGTTGTTCCATGTCCCATTCTAACTGTTGCTTCTTGACCCACATTCAGGTTCTTCAGGAGAGAAGTAAGATGAGAAGGTATTCCCATCTCTTTGAGGACATGCCACATTTTCTTGTGATTCACACAGCCAAAAGTTTTAGGATAGTCAATTAAGAAGAACCGCATGTTTTTCTGGAACTCCCTTGTTTTCTCCATAATCCAGCAAATGTTGGCAAGAAAAAGATAGGAAAAAAACATCAAGGAATTCATACTCCAATGGATTAGTCAACATGCAAAACAACTATGTAGAAACAAGATTATATGGAAAGGTAATCTCAGAAGGAAGGCACTGAGAAAAAGGGAAGCCAGAAAAGGTTTCCTATAGAAAAAGGAATTTGAATTGAGTGAAGAAGATTGTAGGTGAAAGTGAACGGGGATAAGATTCCAGAAATGGAGGAGGTGGAGTAGAGTGTGTGAGGAAAAAGCAAGAAAGCAGCTTGTTTGTAGACCCTAAGGAAATAGTGTAAGAAGGCTATAAAAGAAGGAAAGGGCAGCCCTGGAAAAGGCTTTAAAAGCCAAAAATAACAACATTTCATATTTTTCCATGGAAGAAATAGGGAACCACTGGAGGTTACTGAATAGGAATTAACATGCCCAGTATTCAGCCCAGTGTTTAGGAAAAATCTGAGTGCGGGATAGATTGGGATGGGGAAAGACTTGAAGAAAGGAGATCAACTAGGAGGCTATTTCCATAGTCCAGGGGATGGGAGACTGTTTCACTATGCTGAATGTAAGCATCTCTCTCTCTTTCTCATATATATACGTATCTATCTATCTATCTATCTATGTATCTGTGCCTTTGCTGAAGCTGTCACCCGGGTTTGGAGATGACCATCCCTTCTCAGTACTGATTTCTATCATGCACTTTATGTGATACTAGAGATCTAGCCAACATATCTCAGAGCTCTGTTTCTAGTTTGTGTTTGTGTGTGTTTATGTATGTGCATGCATGCACATATTTTTCTCATACTGGAGATTAGGTGTCCAATTAATATCAATAATATTATGAAAATCCTTCCTTTACTAATTCTTAAAGCATTTTTAAAAATAGAGATTCTTAATACAAATTATCAATTGAATTGTCTGACTAAACTCCAGATAAGAAAATTTTACTCTGATGATTGGTCAGAGTCTGGAGTCTTTGCCCCATTTACAATCCTTATAAATTGAAATGAGTTACTATATCTCTACTTTTTCAAAATTATCTTTCTCAGGAGACAAAACTCATCATTTAAGTACCAACAAAAAGTAAAAAAAAAAAAAAACTTTAAAAGGGTGAAATACCTAAGGTCAGCAATGCCAGTTTCCTAGGAAGAAATAGAGAACGGGGAAGAAATGTAAGGTGAAAAAAAATCACCAGGTTTCAATAGTGCCTAGAGATGCACACGGTCATCATTTTCTTTCTAAGAAGATCATTACTGACATGTAACAATGCCATGAAAATGCTCCATCTGTAATCAAAATTATCTCTTTTATTCCTTACTAATTGTCCTTATCTCTAACTTGCTTAAGAGTTCATCTATTATTCATAGTTAAAAGAGGATATGATTTGTTTCTCTTCTCATTTTTATATTATGATCGAGATCACTTCCATTTTATTTTTCTAAATCTCCTTGGAATATAGACAATTATTTTCTAGATAATTTATGTTTTCAATTTTACTAAACACTGAGTTATTGTGTTCAATTATTTCTGATTCTCCATTTTTTAATCTGTTCTTTGGATTCTACTTTCCATTTTTAAATTAAATTTTATTTTATTTTCAGTTCTTACTTCTCTTTTCTTTCCTCTCAACTTCTCACCCAATGACAAGGCAACAAAAACAAAACCCATTACAAATATGTATAGTAATGCAAAACAAATTTCCACATTTGGCACATCCAAAAAAAAAAAAGAGAAGGAAAGAACAGATGAAGGAAGAAAGACAGGTAGGTAGGTAGGAAGGAAGAAAGGAATGAAAGAAAAAGGGAATGGAAAAAGGGAGAGAAGAGGGATGGAAGGAGGGAAGAAGGGAAAACTATATATGCTTTATTTTGAATTCTGAATCCATTTGCTCTCTATCTGGAGGTGGATGACATGTTTCCTCATGAGTCTTATGGAATTCAGGGTTGGTGATTCTGTTGATCAGAATTACTAAGTCTTTCAAAGTTCATAAGTTGATTATTTTTACAATATTGCTGTTATATTGCAATTTATTCTCCTAGATCTGCTCATTTCACTTTGTGTCCATTCATACAATTCTTCCCAGATTTTCATGAAAATATCCCTTTTGTCATTTCTTAAAGCACATTAGTATTCCATCCCATGCATATATCATTATTTTTTCAGCTTTAACCCAACTGATAGACAGCCCTTCAGTTTCCAATTTTTGCCACCACAAAAAGCTGCTATATTTTTGCACATATAGATGATTTATCTCTTTTATTGATCTCTTTGGTGTATGGACTTAGTAGCAATCTTGCTGGATCAAAGATTATGCACAGCTGAATACGTGTTGGGAACAGTTCCAAATTGCTTCTCAGAATGGTTCAACTAGTTCACAGTTTTGCCAAAAGTCATTAGTACCTGTTTACACACAGCTCCTCCATTATCTGTCATGTTTTTTTCATAGAGCTATTGATCATTTTAATTTTTTCCTTGAAAATATGTCTATTGGGGCAAGTATGTGGCTCAGTGGATAGAGCACCAGACCTGGAATCAAGAGGACCTGAGTTCAAATCTAGCCTCAGACATTTACTAACTGTAACCCTGGGCAATCACGTAACCCCAATTTTCTCCCTTAAATAGGTGAATGAATGAATAAATAAAATGAGCCAATTCATATCTTTTGATAATTTATCAATTATGGAATCAATCATTATTCTTTTAAATTTAACAAAGTTCAGTATATATTATAAAATTTAGACATTTATCAAAAAAATTGCAGCACTGATTTTTCCGCAGTTTTAATTTTTCTTCCAACTTAAATGTATTGCTTTGTTTGGGAAAAACTTTTTAAAATTTTATGTAATCAAAACTATCCATTGTATTCACTGGAAACCTCTATATCTGTTCTTTTGTCAGAAATTCTTCTCCCTCATTGGACTTTGAGGGGATCATGAACAACATTGCTAACAAGCCACAACTCTTCAGGTACCCTTAAGATCTCAAAGCAAGAACTAGCCAGCCACCCTCTGGGTACCCCAAGTCAAGAATGAAAATTGAAACTGAAGGAGTAATCCAGAGGAGAAGGGGTTATAAACGATTTCTCAATTTAATTTCTAAGCAATGGAATTAAAAAGTGTTAAGTGCACATTATGCTAAGAGTACTCTTCTAGGGGCTGAAGAACATAAAAAGATAGGTGTAGAAAGAAGTCGTGGTTAAAGTAACAGTTAAATTACAACTGAGATGTAAAACTTGCTCCCCACAGGCCTCACGCAGCCAGCAAAACTTCCAAGTGTGGTCTGAAACCAATTGATGTACAATTAGGAATTGTTTAACAAGCAAAAAGAATTTTAAAAATGTAATACAACATGGATATTGTGGATTTATGCACTATGCACAGGTAAATATGCGATCTGCAGGGATCCATTTCTATTTGAGTTTAACTTCATCGGATTAGAAAAACACAAAGATCCCTTCTTACTAATATTCCGTGATTCAGAGATAAAGAACATATGGTAACATGAGCACCTTTGACTCATAGCTCTTTTTCCTTTACTTCTTTTTTCCCCTAACACCACAGGACTGCACAAAGATCGTTGGCATATGTATTAGACTCATTTGGTCCTTCACTAACAAGATCTGCAGAACTCAGTAAAGGAGAATCTGTGGTGCAAATTGCAGGATGTCGATTTTTACCTTAATTAGAGACTACACCTTGAATAGTTGTAAATAGAAAAATTCCAGCACTATAAGAAATCCTTATTCTCCATAATTGACCTCAGCTTTACCTCCCGCTCCTGACATTGGCCTGAGTTAGAGGAATTGTTCAATAATGGTTTAAGAAAGAAAGAGGCTGTGTAATTTTGAAATGGTAATATCCATCAGCATAGGTATAAGATTGAGGCAGTTTTGAGCTTCTCCTATGGACTGGAATACCAAAGTATGATAATCACAGAACTTGCTTGTGTGTTCTTGTTTTGTTTTGTTTTTTTTCTATTTGAAGTGTTGTGTTTCTTATTGTTTTGTTTTGTTTTGTTTTGTTTTGTTTTGTTTTGTTCTGTTGTGAGACATAGAATGCTTTCAAAAACCTTCTGTCTTGGGATTGTTTTTCTTGCTGCAACTACAGTAGGGACTACAGCAAACTTTTTCCTTTTTACCTCTTATATGTTAAATGTTCTTGCTGGCCACAAGATGAGTTCTTTAATGTTTATTTTCACCCAGCTGAGCTTGGTGAACTTCACCATGCTTGTTAGCAAGGGAATCCCACAAATATTACAGGGTCTGGGATGGAACTATTTCCTGGATGATGTTGGGTGTAAAGTTGTATTTTACCTTCGCAAAGTGAGTGAAGGCCTTTCAATTTCCTTGACTTCCCTCCTGTGTGCCTTGCAGGCCATCACCATCAGCCCCACTAATTCCAGGTGGACAGAGTTCAAAGTCAGAACCACACAACAGACCACTCCTTCCTATCTCTTCTGTTGGATCCTCAATCTGCTGATAGAAATTCCTGTACCAATAGCTGTAAGAGGCCCAAGAAGCAGAAGCAACATTACAAATACATTTGATAGTGTGTTTTGTACTTCAGAAAACAATACAGATGCTTATATGATAATAACCACTTTCAGAAATGTGCTTTGTTTAGTGTTCATGGTCTTAGCCAGTGGCTACATGGTGCTTCTCCTACACAAACACCACCAACATGTCCAGAAAATTTGGAGCACCAACCTCTCACCCAGAAGGCACCCTGAGATCAGAGCCACCCAAACCATCGTTTTACTGATGATCACATTTGTCAGCTTTTATGCACTCACCTCCATTTTTACTCTTTTCATCAGGTATTTTGACCAAAAGTATCTGTGGATGTTACCTACTGCTATCTTCCTGTCTCTATGTTACCCAACCATCAGTCCCTTTGTATTGTTCCCTAGTGCTTTCAGGAATCTCTCAATTTTCTGGATCAAAAAAAAATATTCATTCTTACACTGCTCTCGACTGTAACCATGGAGGCATCTATAAAATGCCTTTCCTAGCAATAGTCACCTCCTAAACATTCTTAGAGCTTGGAAGCAAACCATAAGAGCCTTCTAATCTAAAAAGATCAAGTAAGACTAGAGTCTCATTATGATAACATCAAAGTCACAAGAGAACTTAAACACACCTCATAGACCCTATATCAAAACCCAGATACAAAGAAGGATGCCTCTGGGGATAAGCAGAAGAGGTTTAATTTTTCTTCCATGTGACATTCTTTTAAATAGTTGAAGATGACCATCATGTTCCCATTTAATCTTCTCTCTTGTAGGCTTAATATCTCCATTCCCTTTAAGTGATCCTGATATGTTCAAGAAGACACTTACTGTTCTCGTTATCTTCTGTGTGTTGTTCTCCAGTCTTTCAAGAACTTAAAACAATGCCTCATGTGTAGTTTGACCAATACATATCATGATTGCCTTATCACACCCACCTAGACCTTGGTACTATACTTCTCATACTGCGATCTATAAGCAAATTCAGTTTTCTGGCTACCACATCATGCAGGTGACTGATTTTGAGGGATTAAGACATGAAAACCCCCAGCTGTATTTGCATGAACTGCTGTCTAGCCATGTGAACTTCATTTTCTCCTACTAAAGTTGATTTTTGAACCTGTAAGAAAAAATATGCTTGTGTTCTTATTACATTTCATCTTGTTATGTAAAACTGGGTACATTCCCCACACATAAACCAATGACAAATATTCTCCAGGTTCAAAGTGCTATCTGAAGGAGCATCCCATCAAATCCACAGTGCATGATCATGAATCAAAATGTTTACTTTATCAGACAGCCAGAGAAAACACTATTTCAAACTCAAGGGCATTGAATAAGAACTATATCATAATGTTTTAAAAATTCTGATGTAAAATGAAAACAATGCAGTATGGACCCTTTAAAATGTTAACTATAATGACTGTGTAAAAGAAAAGTCCTGAACTACACAGTAAAGGAACAATTTGGTATTTTATTATTATTTCCATAGATTTAAAAGGACTTCCTACTATGACCATAAAAAGCAAAGATGTTTACTTGAAGTTAATTTTTATTCCAAAAAAAATGCTGGATCACATGAGCAGCAAGAAGGTGAATTGGAAGCTTTATATAATGTCTTCAATGTAAAACCTCAAAATAAAGTAATTAGGTGGTAGATAATGTTGTAATTACAGCAGATTCCTTAAGACTAGAAGGCTAAAACTCCCACTTCCACACAAGGTTAAAAAAGAAAAAGATATTTCATGAATTAACACAAGAAAACTTTAACACAAAGAGTTTTCACTCAATGCCACTGTCCCAAACAAATCTATACACATGATACAATGCACACAGGATGTAAGAATCTCCCATGACTGTGGTATCTCTATCTAAACACCTACGCCAACCTCACCCCATCCCACAAAAACCAGGAGACATTGATTCTGCTTAACCATGTGAAGCAAAAGAAGAGAGGGGAATGAAGGAATAACATGTAGTGACAGCACCCAGGGCTTTCTCAATGGGAGCAGGGTAACTCAGGTCAACCAAGAGAGAAGTTCCTGGATCTCATCCATAAGGAAACTGCCAAAAGTCCCTAGAGTAGCAAATTGGGAATAGGGACATGATGACAACTGCCTGTACTTTTCATGTCTTCTCAGAGTCTTTTCCATCAGCAATCTGAAGTGTGGTTGACCTATCCCATCTTCGACCTCAAAGCTGGAAGCCAACTCAATGCTGTGCTTGAAGACTCAGATACTGACAGTTCCAATGAGAGACTCTCACTTGAAGAGTCCCCAAAGGGAAGACTGGTTGAGATCTGAAGCTCTAGCCTTTCACCAACTCTACTGTGCCCTCATCCCAAATCTCCCCAATAAGGATAGAGTCACATATTAGTGGACTTAGAGACAGGGGTTACACACATATGATGAATGCATAATGGATAAATTATGTAGAAGTGGCCATATTACAAGAACACATAGGGACAGGTCATACATATAAGAAAACCTGTTTAAAAGGCATATGATGAGATATTATCATGTTCTTCCATGCCCCCTGCTCCTGACCATCATATCTCTGCTATCCAATAGACATCCACTCATCTCTTGTGGTCATAACATCATTTCATCTGGGTGTTTCTTTTCAATAGTCCATCCCATTATCTTTGTCTCTGGATTTTTGGTCACACGGTTGTTCTCTGCTATCATCTGGGCTTTAGTTCTTCAGTACCATATGGTGTTTTCTGCTCCAATACTGAGGTGCAGGTTGGCTCTTTTTAAATGAATAGTCAAGACTACAAGCCACCTCACCTATCCTCTTGGGCAGCAAGAAAAGCCAGAACAATACTGGTTATTCATGGCTGAAGAAACCCCAACTTGATTTCCCCTTTCCCTAAAGAGAGAATACTTTCTGAAAAGAAAAATTCTTACTACAGTAGAACAGACAGTTGTTTTTTTTAAGATATTCTGAAAGACATTGAAAATAACAAAATTCTATGGCGTAGCAATAAACTCAATGATATTCAAATGTAAAAAAAGAAATTAAACTTTTTCTGTTTAATATAATAAAGTAAAAACATACAAATAAGAATGTGAACAACATAATACAAGAAATTACAGATGAAAACTGCCCCAAGCTACTGAATATGGAAAACAAAGCACTAATGGAAACTTCCAGCCTCCTGGAAAAAAATTGATATGTCAAACCCCAAGAGATTCTGAAAAAATATAAAAATTCTAATGAAAAGCTACAAATTCAGCAATTATCCAGCTGAAAGACTTTCATAAATAAAGGAAAAGAAATGCAAAAGACACAAGATTCTTCTGTATACATGAGAAACTTCAGAGAGACATGAAATCATATCTTTCAAAAATCAAAGGAACTCAAGAGGCAATACAAAATGGCATGCACTTCAAACCTAAGCCTAGTTATCAAGGGAAAAATATGGACATCCAATTTTGAAAAGACATTTGAAGAAGTCCTGGGAGTTGAGGGGAAGCCAGAAATAGATGTAGGCATGGTGCCTAGCAAGTAATACTGAGTAAAGGTCTGCTGACTGATTAACTGCCTTAGGAATTTAGGACAGATGATATAAATCTTAAGCTTCACACGGAACTAAGCATCATGCGAATTCTTCTCTGGCAACCCCAAGAATAAGAGAACAGGACTTCCAAAAAGGGATGCAATACACCCCTTTGCCATATGCATCCTCTGAACTTGAGCCCAATTTCCCCTGGTCTCTCTATATACTTGTAGGAGAATTTGTCAGATTCTTTTGCAAAGGTTAAGGGATGTTTTTTACTAATATTTTTACTATAACACCTTAGTAAATACCAATTTCTACAAATGACTTATGTCTAGCTATCTAAATTGATTCTTAGCTCCTGAGCCTGGGGAGAATACATTGATGAGAGTTCAAACTGAATACATTAGATTCACAGTGTTGACTCCTCAGAGGTGCCCCTAAATCCTGATAGAAAGAAGCAACCTTGCTCTGGGGACCTAACTCATGAATGTGTGAGTTGCAATAATTATCCACAGTGCTTAAAAGGGCTACACTTAGACAATCACAAGGAATCAACAAATAAGCTGAGATAATCAATAGTTTCGAAAAAGTCATATAACACAAACCCCTAAGTCCCAAAGTATTAATAACATTTCTATTTAAAAATAAAAAATTCAGAAGGTTATAATAGATAAGGAAGTCCCATTCAAAGTATCTAATGTGGGGGCACATCCAAGATGGTAGAGAAAAAGTAGGAACTCATCTGGATGCTACCAATTTTCCCCTCCACACAGCTTTAAATAACACCTCAAAACAAATTCTTAAGTGGCAGAACACACAAAAGGATGGGGTGAAACAATCCTCCAACCCAATTTAGAAGGTCATCAGGAAAGAATTGTTGTACCAGGATGAGAGTGAAGCGCAGTCCAGAACAGGCTTCACCATTGCATACCAGACCACAGCAAATTAGCAGTAGGCCTTGGGAGTGACTGAATCAGTGGCAGCAGTGGCATCTTCTGGACCTCTCAGGCCACAGACAGTAAGGAGATCAGAGAACTGCTCAGAAGAAGATTACAGGGGTCCATTTGCTGGCATCTGGTGCGGGAACATGATGCATTGCCCATACCTACATCTTGGTCACAGTCCTGCATCTCATTCCCAGAATGACTAACAGTACTAGCACACTGGAGCTTGTGGCCACAAAGGAGTAAGGACCCTGGTCACAGCTCCAAGGTGGAGAAGAGTGCTTATGGTTGTTCACAAACAAGATCACAGTCTATGAAAGTAGAAAACACTCCTCTCCCTAGATCATACCACCTTGAAGAATCAAAAGCTCACAGATCCCTAGAATGACCTCTGAAACCAGCTGCAAACACACACAAAAAAATCTGTAACTTGAGAAGGTGTCCCTTCCACCTCAGAAGCAGAGTCTCAGTTTAGCACAGTTAAAAGTCAAGAAACGGCCTGGGAAAACGAGCAAACGACAGAAAAAGATCCTGACTACAGAAAGTTGCTATTATGACAGGAAGAATCAAAACACAGTCAGAAAGAAAATAACAGAGTCAAAATTCCTATATTCAAATTACTGAAAATGATAACACTTTAAAAAAAACAGAGTAGACCAAATGACAAGAGAGACACAAAAACCCAATGAAGAGAAGAAGGCCTCAAAAAGCAAAACTGGCAGAATCACAAAAGATATACCAAAATTCACTGAAGAGAAGAAATCCTTAAAAAGCAGAATTGTCCAAATAGAAAAAAAGGTAATGAAAAATCACTGAAAAAAAATTACCCCTTAAAAAACAGAATTGGGCAAATGGGAAAGGAGGAATAAAAGCTCAATGAAGAAAAATGCACAATTTGAATTGGGTAAGTGGAAGCTAATGACTTTATGAGACATCAAGAAACAACCAAACAAAATCATAAAAATGAAAAAAATAGAAGAAAATTGGAAAAATAACTGATGAGCAAAATAGATCCAGGAAAAATAATTTAAGAATTATTGGACTACTTGAAAGCTATGATCAAATAAAGAGTCTAGACAACATCAAGAAATTATCAAGGAAAACTAACCTCATATTCTAGAACCAGACAGTAAAATAAGAATCGAAAGAATACACTGATCACCACCTGAAAGAGATCCCAAAATGAACTGGAGTTATCAGGTCAAGGGAAAAATATTACAAGAAGCCAGAAAGAAACAATGCAAATATTGTGGAGTCAAAGTCTGAATAACACAAGATTCAGCAGTTTCTACATTAAAAGATCAGAGGGCTTGGAATATGACATTCTAGGGGGCAAAAAAGCTAGGATAACAACCAAGAATCACCTACCAAGTAAAATTTAGTATAATTCTTCAAGGGAAAAGTTGATGTTCAATGAAATAGAAGATGATCTAACATTTCTGATAAAAAGACAGAAGCTAAATTTAAAAATTGACTTTGAAATGCAAGACTCAAGAGAAGCCTAAAAGGGTAAACAGGAAAGAGAAATCATAAGGGATTCAATAAGGTTAATTAAGTATGGGAAAATGCTACTTGTAACTCATAAAAACTTTCTCATTATTAGGGCAGTTAGAAGGAGTACACACAGAACAGGGATGGGGAAACTTCAGCCTTGAGGCCACATGTGGCCCTGTAGGTCCTCAAGTGTGGCCCTTTGACTGAACCCAAACTTTACAGAACAAATCCTCTTAATGAACATACAATTACATTCAGCTCATACCTTTGCCCTTTGGATTTGTTCTATGAAGTTTCAATTCAGTCAAAGGGCCACACCAAGGACCTAGAGGGCCACATGTGGCCTCAAGACCACTGTTTCACCACCCCTGATATAAACAAAGGGCAAGGATATGACCTGAATATGATTGGATGATTCTGTAAAAAAGAAAAAATTAGGGGGTAAGGAAGAGGAATGCACTGGGAGAAGGGAAAGGGAGAGGTAGAATGGGATAAATTATCTCACATAAATGAGTTGTGAAAAAGCTTTTTATAGTGGAGGGGATATGGGGAAGGTAAGAGGGAATGCATGAACCTTACTTTTATCAGAGTTGGCTCAAAGAGGGATAAACATACACGTTCTCTTAATTATATAAGTCTCTCTTACTCTACAGGAAAATAGGAGAAGGGGACAAGAGAGGAGGGATCGGTAGAAGAAAGAGTAGATTCGGAGAGGTAAAAGTCAGAAGCAAAATACTTTTGAGGCTGGACAGGGTGGAAAAGAGAGAGAGAATAGAAATAATGGGGAAAATAGGATGGAAGGACATACATAGCTAATAATCATAATTGCAAAAAAAATTGTCATTGCAGGTTTATCTGATAAAGACCTCATTTCTCAAACATATAGAGAACTGAGTCAGATTTGTTTTTTTTTTTAAAGAGCCATTCCTCAATTAATAAATGGTCAAAGGTTATGAACAGGCAGTTTTCATCAGATGAAGTAATCAAAGCTGTCTATAATCATATGAATAAATGCTCTCAAGCACTTTTAATTAGAGAAATGCAAGTTAAAACAACTCTGAGCTACCAACCTACACCTATTATATTGGCTAATGTGACAGAAAAAGAAAATGACAAATGTTGGAGGAGATATGAGAAAATTGAGACACTAATGTATTACAATACATTAGTGAACCTATATACTGATTCAACCATTCTCTAGAGCAATTTGGAACTACGTCCAAAGTGTTATAAAACTACGCATATCCTTTGACCAACCAATACCTCTACTAGGTCTGTATCCCAAAGAGATTTTTTAAAAAAAGGACCTATCAGTACAAAAACAAAAATTTATGGCAGCTCTTTTAGTCATGACTGAGAATTGGAAATTGAGGGGATGTCCATCAACTGGGGAATGACTGAACAAGTTGTATATGAATGTGTTGTAATTCTATTGTGCTACAAGAAATTATGAGCAGAATATTCTCAGAAAAACTTGGAAAGACTTATATGAACTGATGCAAAGTGAGATATGAAGAACCAGGAAAACATTGTACACAGAAACAGCAATATTGTACCATGATCAGCTGTGAATGACTTAACTATTTTTTAGCAATATGATGATACAACACAGTTGTGAAGTACTTATGAAAAATGTTGTCCATCTCTAGAAAAAGAACTGATGGAATCTGAATGCAGATTGAAGCATGCATTTTCTTTATTTTTTCTTGTGTATTTTTCCCTTTGACCCATGTGTTCTTTCCCAAAATGACTAACATGGAAACTTATTTTGCATGACTGCACATTATAACCTATGTCACATTGTTACCTTCTCAATGGGGGAGGGCAGAAAGAAGAGAGTGAAAGAATTTGGAACTGAAACTTTTTAAATGAATTCAATAATTTTACATGTAATTGGGGAAAATAAAATATTAAATTTTAAACAATATATAATTTACATGTATGTAAATACATATATAAATCAATTAATGAAGGTCAATCAATGACACACTGAATACATGTATAAATTCAATAACAAAATAAAGACATACTTGAAAAGTTGGAAGAATATTCAGTGCTTAGCTCTTGGCCATTCTAATACAATAGAAATAAAATTACTCCCAAAGTAAATTTAAGAAGTGTGATACTATCCCAATAACCTACTAAGGGCAGAATAAACAGAACTAAATGAAAAAATAACAAAATTCATTTGTTGGAACAAAAGATCTAGACTATCAAGGGAAAATCATGAAAAAAAGGAGGAGTAGGAATGAAGGGAAATAGCACTTCCAGAACTCAGACTCACTTAGAAAGCAGCAATTATCATAACTACTTGGTACTGACTAATTAAAATAGGAAAGGAACTCAATTGAAGACTAGGAAAGGAAGAATTAGAAATAATTGAATTCAGTACATAGCTTTCAATAAACCCAAAAATGTAAATTTCTGGGAAAGAACTCCTGATCTCATAAGAACTGTTTGGAAAACTAGAAGGTAATCTAGAAGAAATTAAATTGAAGGTAACATTTTATATGATATTCCATAATAAATTCAAAATGGAAATCTAAATTGATTATTTAAAGCCATATCATTAAAAAATAAAATTAAAAAAGCTATTGGTAGGGAAAGAATTCTTATTCAAAAAAGGAAAAGAGGCAATTACAAGAGACAAAATAGGTCATAAGGATATAAAAATAGTTTTCAACAGTAGAAACTATTAATAAACAAATGAATTATATAAACTATTAATAACACATATTTCAAACCACTAGTAATAAGAGAAATACAAACTAAAACAAATCTGAAGCTCAACCTCAGATTCAAAAAATTGAGAAAGATGAAAAAAGACAAGCATAGTGAATGTCGAAGGAGTTGTGGGAAAATAGGCCAACTAATTCATTGTTGGAAGAAATGTGAACTGATACAATCATTCTAGAAAGCAATTTTGAATTATGTAAATAAAGTGACTAAAATAACCAGACCCTTTTGACCAAGAGATTCCAATAGTAGACTTATAAACCATGAGCATCAATGACAAAAGGAAAGCCATGGTATCCACAAAGATATTTATAACTCTGTATTTGTTGATAATAAAATGGAACACAAAGTCTAGAGAACAACAATCACAAAACAATCAAAAGTGAATACTGAGACTTTACAAGGAACGAATTTGACCAAAAAGAAGGTGAATGAGAAGACACTTTCCTTGTTTCTTTGTCAAGGGTGGAGGCCATTAATGGAGAACAATGTATAAAATATGAGCTTTATTAATGTGTTCTTCAGTTTTGCTGATTTTTTTTTATCTTCTTCTACCTAAGACATTCTGTCATTCTGGAAAAGAGGTAGCAACCAACCACACCAGGGCTCAAACTTCCCTGTTTTACCCTCTGTGAATGACTTTGTCTGACTCTCCCAGGGACTAGAGAAAAGTTTTCCTTCCATCTGCTACCACTTGCTTACTTTGGGGGAAGGGAGAGGCTTGGGAGAATTGTCATTAATCAGCATTAATTTGGATAATTATTAGCACCTGGGACAAAAGTTTCTTCTTCTTCAGAGACATCAATGACTCCCAATATAGACAATGTCACTTTTCTTCAATTTGATCTTCTAATCACAGCTCTGGCCCATAGCTATAAATATGATAAGACTACTCTCACTCCTATGATTCCACAGATATAAACTACAAGCAGGAGCCCTTCCCTCATCTACCCAAGAAGCAGAGACTAAAATAGGTAAGTGACTCTTGATTTCTCTTAGAGAAAAGCAGTATTCATAGGAGAGAGAATATACAATAAAGGGAATGATAGTCTTTCTGTACTCTGCTCTGGTCAGACCATATTGGGAGGATATCTTCAATTTAGGACCACTTATTAGGAAGGACATTGGAAACTAGAATAAATTCAGAGGCAAGTGATCACAGTGGTGAAAAATATTTAGGTGGAATGATGGCTGTGCTAGAAGAGTATGAGGTAAAGTAACTAGGAAATGAGTAGCCTAGAGCAGAGGAGGCTTTGAGTATAAAAGGAAAGAGAAGGGTAAGAATAAATAATTCTGTATTTGTATTTTTAAGGAGAGCTGTCTCATGGGCATGTTTCCCTCACTCACATTCTAAGAGTCTCTGTACATTGAAATCATTTCGCTTTGACAATAGTTGATCTGTCATATCATTGCCTGAGAGAAATGATATGGAGAGAGGAATAAAAGGAACCCTCAGTAAACATTCTCATTTTAAAATATGAGTTGAGGCCTTTTCAGCTGAGGGGTTAGAGGTAAGTGATGCCATGGAGGGCCTAAAGAGGGACAAAAAAAGTGTGTAATTTTTTTAACCTGAGAAGGAGAATAGTAAATGGATTAGGGATTTTTATACATAAGGGTATGGTAGGCTAGGCAAGAAAAGAGAGTGATGGAGGGATTGTGGGTCATAGTAAGGACAGAAAAAGGCTGTTTTGTAAGGCATAGAGAAGGCTGGAATGAAAATAGATTACAGTCAGATAACATAATTTTGGAATTTATGAACATGGAAGTGAGACATCTTTTTAAAGATAATGGAAGGATCAAAGGGGTGTCATCTCTGTGTATGATTGATGTAGACAGAAGTCAGGTATGGGAACTGAGGAAACTGAGTAATCAAGAAGTGAGGATATTTTGATATCAATATGTATGTTCAAGTCCATTCTTATGAGGGTACACTTTGCAATGGAGTAAAAGAGTGTGAGCCAACTATTAAAGTCATTGAGAAAGAAAGAAAAATCTCCTGAGGGGTCAATCAATAATGGTTACCAGGATCTGCATTGGGAGATGCATTTGAATAAAATGAAACTCAACAGAGCAGAGACTGCTGAGCAATAGTGGTAGAGAGAGAATCTGGAAGTGGCAACAGGCAGCAAGTATTTGGAATCCAGTAAGTTGCAAGGTAAGAATGAAAGTGCAATGAGTTTCAGAAAGAGTAGACAAGAATATAAGGTCTTCAAGAGGGAACTGGTCTCACTGAATGCCAGTAGATGGAATGAATGATAAAGTAAAAATTTTAAGATGAAAGAAAGTTTCTTAATTATGGAGCCTGCACAGTGGAAGCAGGTAGATACTAAGGGGAATATTGCTTGGAGGAAAGAGGGGATAAAGAGTGTGTGGTATTGGGATGAGGATGGAGTGAACAATTACAGATGGGGTGTTGAGTTTGTAGATCAGCAGCTTGGCATTCTTAGAAGCACAGGTATATGGAGAGTAATATGCTAACCATAGAGGAATGAGTCCTTATTCTTATCAGTAGAAAGAGATTGATGAATGTCAGCAGTAAAATGGATTCTTAATGTTTGTGGAAAAGAAATTAAAATAGTTTGGCTGGAACATAGAATGTATTAGACATAATGAGAAGCCTAAAAAGGTCAACAGGAGCCCAATGGTTATGGACTTTCAATTCTGAAATGAAAAAATGTATATTATCCAAAGGCAATAGAAAGCCACTGAAGTTTATCTGTCAGAAAAATGATGTGGTCAGGCCCTCTTTGAGAACATTTGCACAAAAATGTGAAGAGACAGGAAGCTTGTTGTCCACTTAAAATCATGTTACAATAGTCCAGGCTACCATTGATAAGGGCTTCAATTATACAGTGCCTATGGGATTTGAAACAACAGATTTTATGGATATAGAATCAACAAGACTTCAAAATTCATTATATCAATGAACTTTACAAGCATTTGCTCGGGATCTTTTTTGCACAAAAAACTGAGCATTCAAGGAGAAAAAGAGAAGCCCCTTCCTCTACAAACTTGCATTCTGAGATACAGGGATACTCCTTTCCTATAGGGATTAGAACAGATGGCTTTCCTATAGGGATTAGAAAAAGCTCCTTCAAACTCTCATATTGTGTGTAACCTGAGTTACATAAAGAGATGTACCTGGAAACAGGGACTGAGTAGGTATTCTTTTGCCTTTCCTACTCCCTGTTCAAACCACAATGGGATATGTGGTGTTCAGTTCATTTTAGGAAGGACACTGAAAACAGGAGCTCACTCAAGAAGGTTGAGCAAGAGGGTGAGGGGATAAGCATCTTATAGGTAGTAACCATTCCACTGATTTACTGTCATAAAAATAGTGGTTTTAGGACAGGAACAAATGACCTGATAGACATAATAAAGACAATTAATGTTTCTTTAGAATTTAAGATTTCCAAAGGGCTTGACAACTGTCATGTCATTTGATCCTCACAACCATCTTGCGATGTGGAAGCTGTTAGTATCCTTATTTTGCAGATAAGAAAAAGGAAGAAAATCAAAGTTAAGTGGTTTGCTAAGAATTATACAACTAGTAAGTGATTAAAGTAGGATAAAAATCCAGATTTTTCCTTAACCCTGAGTTCAGTGCTTGATGCCAACTAGCTGCTAGCTATGACAATTGATAGCTATTTGAGGATTTGAATAATTGTAATGTGAAAAATGGATCATACCTTTCTGAGGTGACCCCATTAGGTCAAACTAGAAGCCATGTGTACAATATATAGATGGGCAGATTTCCATGTAATATAAGAAAATATATCTTAATAGTTAAAGCACTCTCAAGGAGGAATGGAAGATCATGGGTTCCCCAATGCTACAAGTCTTCCTACATAGTCTAGAAACCTGAATCTGCTATTTCTGAGGAGGAAAGAGTTTCAAACTTTGCTCTGGTACCTGTGTAAGTGGTCTCCTGCTATTCAAATACAAGATGATGGAACAGAAGTATCTATATTTGTATCCCTATCACTTAGCACAAGGCCTGGAACACACTGAATTTTCATTAATTACTTAATTAATTCATTTATTCATTAATCATCTGTGAATCAGAGAATCTCTGAATTGGAAGGGACCTCAGCAACTATCCCCAATCTGTACCCAAGCAAAAATCCCATCTTTTGCATACCAGACAAGTGATCATTCTTTGAAACTTTTGTTTGGAGACCTTTCATGAGGGCAACTCCCTTCTCTGAATGAGAGCATATCTGACTAATTGGTAGATCTAATTTTTAGAAAGTTTTTTTCCCTTCTATCTGGCCATAATCCACACCTCTTTGGCTTGACAGCCCTTCAGACATTTGAAGACATCAATCAGATCCAACTCCCAAAATCTTCTGTTCTCCAGGGGACACAACTACAGTTCTTTCACCTGATATTCCTATGACATGTCCTTGAGACTGTTCACCCTGTTGGATTCATACCTCTGAATCTTTCCTACCTCATCAAAATCTTTCCTAAAATGTACAAATAAAATCCATAAGTATTGATGAAAACAAGAGGTAAATATGAATGGAGAGAAAATGTCTCAGGTGCACGCATAGTGGCTCTAGACTTGTGATTTGATGGGTACAAGGAACTCAGTGAGAAAATTCCCCTTATCAGTGCAAATCAACAACCATTGTAAAACTTCTAAGGGCTTTCTACGTGCCAAACAGGGAGAATAAGATGAAAAAGACAGCTCCCATTCTCAATGAAGTTGCACTATGAGTTTTACGAATATTTCTTTCAACGACTTTGTGAAAGTGATAATTGAAATATATCACAGGCAACAGTCATCCAGTAATCATGCATCTATTAACTGTTTGCTATGGGTCAGACAAAGAAAGGAAAGAAACAGCATCTTTGCCCTCAAGGCATTCATATTCCAATGGATTAGACAATACACAAACAGCTATGTAGGAACAAGATTATATGGAATAGATGGAAGGTAACCTTAGAAGGCAGACACTAAGGAAAGGGAGAGCCAGAAAAGGCTTCCTGCAGAAAGGGAAAGTCAAGCTGAGTGAAGAGGATAGTAGGTGGAGGTAAAAAGGGAGAAGATTCCAAAAATGGAGACAGATAGTGAAAAGCATGGCATAGAGAGGTGAAGTGTATGTGTGAGAAAGAGCAAGAAGGCAGCTTATTGCTGGGCTTTAAAGAAACAGGATGAGAAGACTGGAAAGATAGGAAAGGGCAAGACTCTAAAGAGTTTTTTAAAAAAAACAACATTTTTTTTTACTTGATCATGGAAGTAACAGGAAACCACCAGAAGTTAACTGAATAATAGGTCAACATGGTCAGCCCAGTATTTAGGAAAAATAAATTTTATGGCTGAGTAGAGGATGGATTGGAGTGAGGAGAGACTTAAGGAAGGGAGGTCAACTGGAAAGCTTGCCATTGTCCAGATGATGAGAATCTGTTTGACTGTGCTAAATATAAGAGAATGTATACAAGAGATGCTGGAAAAGTAGAAGTGCTAAGATTCAGCACTGATGGATTATGTGGAATGAGTTCAAGAGAAATATCAAACATGGCATCTAAGTTACAAGGCTGTGTGATTGGGAGGATGGTAGTGCCCTCAACAGGAGTAAGAAGTTCAGAAGGGAGGAGAGTGTGAGTTTTTGGGATATGATGAGTTTGAGATGCTTGTGGAACATCCAGTTTCAGACGTCCAAACATAACTTGATGATGTGAGACTGGAACTAAGGAGAAAGGTTAGGGCTAAACACATAGATATGGGAAACATCTGCATGATGTATCCATATTGTATCCACAGGAGCTGATGAGATCACTGGGAAAGATGGTATAGTTGAAGAAGACAAGAGAGCCCAGGAAGGGACCCTGGAGGAGCCCCAGAATTAGTAGGAATTACCTGGATGAAGAGAGGATTCTGAGAGGGAACATCAATGCAGTGTCATGAAAATCTGGACAAAAGAAAGCATAAAGGAGAAGTGGGTGATCACTAGGGTCATAGGCTGGAGAGCTCAAGAAAAATGAGTACTGAGGAAAGACCATTAGATTTGGCAATTAAGAGATCACTGGTGACTTTGGAGGAACCACTTGAACACACATGAATTCTAACACCTCCACTTAGTATGTCTCCCATATATTCACATGTTATCAAATGTCCCCATATTGTCTAAGAATTCATTGGTCACATACTATATTTGACAACACATCTTACCATCTCTGATATTCTGGGAGTCTGATCCTGGCCAAATTATTTAACTTCTGTGACCCAAACTACTCTCTGAAACTGTAATGGAACAAATGTCATTCTGCATCCCTAGATGAAGGCTCCCCAAGAAGATTTTTATACACTAATGAAATTACTGCCTTGTTCCCAAATATATACATGTGTGTATTTATTTGTTTGTGTGTGCATACATATATACACACACACATACATGTGCTTATGATACATATGTATAGAGAGAGAGGAGGGAAAGAGGTAGATGACAGAGAGAGATTAAAAGAAGTAGACCAAATCCAGGCCACTGCCTGTGTTTGGACAACACATTATCTAAGAATGGTTAAGCTTTTGGTCCATGGGCCATGGTTTGCTAACCCCTGGCCTACACAAATGAAGTCACATCCAAGTGCAAATATATACACACACAAACATAGATGTGTGCATAAGTTTGCATCATATAAAAATATTATATGCATATATGTGTGCATATATATTTAAATACATGGGAAAGAGTACTTTATTAGCTCTAAAGTGGTTTCCTTAAAATATTCCTGAGAAGTAACTGTTACTATTCCTATACTACAGATGGAAAAAATGATCCTCAGACATATTAAGCAAGTTACTCAGGATTTGAATCCAGGTCTCCTGACTTCAAATTTAGTTCTCTTTCCACTAAACCATGTTGTTCTCTTAGGGCACTACAATGTTCATTGCCACAGAGTTGCAACAGAACTTTTGAGGCCTCAACTCATGAACTTGCATGTTCTTACCTTCTCTTTGAGAGGGAAACTTATATGGCAAAGTATTACTTTATAGCTACCTGTTGTGTTGGCAGGTTCCAGGAAAAATCCTGAGAGTCTAACATCTGGCTATGCCATTCCTATTATCAACAGGATTTACCAGGTCTATCATGTATGTAGTACTCTACAGGACTATATGAGATTATATGAAGCAGAATCTGTTTTCATGAGGCTCCCAGCACACTTGAATCAGCACTCAGGATGCCAGAGTCATTGGGTACTTAGGTGGCACAGTAGACAAAGTTCTAACATCGTACGGAATTAACTCAAGTAGCATTCCACTTCCCATTTCACTAGCTTCACATAAGCTAGAGTTTGTACTCCAGGGACTCTTCAGGGACTCCAGCAACTCTCTGTATACTCTAAAATAGATCCTTCACTTAACAGCCTCAGTAAACAGACCACAGGAATGGAAGTCAGAAGGACCTGAGTTTGAATTCTGCATTAGACAAAAGTGAGCTGTGAGACATTGAGCAACTCACTTAATTTGTCTGAATGGAAATTTCCTCACCTATAAGACAGAGATAATAATAGCCCCTACCCCAAGGTTTTTGTCAGAATCAAATGAGTTAACATATGTACAGGGCTGGGCAGACCTTACAATGCTATAAAAACATCATGTATTATTATAATTATTATCATGGTTATTATATTTGCCATTATTAATACTGCCCCTTGAACATTTCACTACAATATGTAAACTTTTAAAGCCTCATTATTGGTAGATGAACACAACTTATTCTCACATCAGTGCTACTTAAGGCACATCTTAAGATATATATATATGTATGTGTGTTTGTGTGTATATGTGTGTGTGTATACATATATATATATATATATATATATATATATATATATATATATATATA